>NW_004524623.1:13800843-13809586 GCF_000260255.1 Octodon degus
ACCCAGTGCATTCACCCATGGGCCGCGGATCCACTACCTCCCAGTTTGGGGGTCTTTTGTGGGTTGGAGGTAATGTGGAAGCCCTTTTGACAGCTGAGCTAAGTGGTCAGGCACCCGTTGGGAGAAAGAAGGCCTCTTCCGGCATTTGGAACGTTCCAATGTCTCCATCCCACATGACTCCAGTTTGTCTCTGCTTGCAGCCACTTTACCTATGGACTTGAATGCAACTGCCATGCTCTTCTGAAGTGGCAGGTGGAGACTGTCGAGCAGGTTGAATATATGACTCAAGTAATCAAACTTTGCTGCCCACTGTATGTCACTGGAATGTGCTTCCAGTGCTGAAGCTTCCTGGACTAGCTCTCGTAACTTAAAGGCTCTGGCTCATGATGTGCCTTCACACAGAGGTCTTGCTTCTATATAGAGGAGAAGAGGTGGGCTGGTCAAATAGCTCAGTGGATTAAAGCACCTGCAAGCAGGTGCGGGGGCCAGGAGTTCAATCCCTGGGTCTGTTGTGCTGGCCCTGCTCCTGGGGTGCACTGAAATGGTGACTGAGACTGGGCGTGGTGGTACGCGCCTGTAATCCCACCTCTTGGGAGGCTGTAAACAGGCGGATCACTGAGTCTGATCTAGTAGTGAGACCCTGAACACCCTGGAGAGCCTTCCCTAAAATACAGAAAAAAAAGAAAAAAAGAGAAAAAAGAGTGAGAGAAGAGGTGTGTGCTGCATCGACTCTTCACAGGGCTGTGTGAATAGATGCATGTAAAGGTGTGTGCTTTAATGGAGTCAACAACTTAATTGCATCCTTTAGAACATGGTTAGGTTCAAGCCTCATTTGCGGCTAGTCAGCTTTTCTTCATGCCAGCCACTCTTTATGCACAGACAGACACAAAATGATCAACTCAGTTGTGTGGTTTGTAACCATTCAAAGGCTTGGGTAGTTCCGCAGCTATGGTGTTGGTTTGCAACACAAGGAACACAACACATCCTCATGCACGTCCTCTGAAAGCGCACGCACCAAATCAAGCCTCACTGCCTTGCTGTCCACACCAACCTGGACCGTGTATCGCAGTGACTCATTCCTCCTCTCTGCCAGCTGTGCCTCAACAGCCTCTCTCTCATCCGTTCATATAGTTGTGGTGCTAACGGAAAGGGGAACGTGAAGTTCCCTGCTGAACTGCAGCCTCTCTGGACAGTTTATGACAGATGTCCTTCGCAGCAGGCAGGACCATGTCCTCACCCTTAGTGGAGGGCTTCTTAGCATTAGCAATGGGGTCAGCCACTTAGAGTGACGCGGGCAGTACAGACATATTTGGGGTTTTTTTTAGAATTTTATTTGTTTATTTATTTATTTATTTAGTGTGTGTGTGTGTGTGTGTGTGTGTGTGTGTGGCCAGCTCAGCCCACCAGGGGGCGGGGCTGGCTGGCATGTGGTGCTGGGGGATTGAACCGCGGTCCCTGCGCTTTGCTTAGCTTAGCTTGTTCTACGTAGGTGCTTTAGACCACTGAGCCATCTCACCAGCCCGTGTAGACATATTTGATGGAGTGGTGGCCTTCAGTAATTGCTTCTGTTCTTTGTGTTCATATTTTTTTTTTCTTTTCTTGGTGGAACCGGGGATTGAACTCAGATCCTTGCATTTGCCAATCAAGCTCTTATCCTACTGAGCTATCTCCCCGGCCCCCCACTTTTCTTTTTTCAAATGTATTTAGTACAGGGTCTCACTGCACGGCTTGGACTTGCAGTGATCCTCCTGTTTTTGGCCTCTCTGCTGCTAGGATTACAGGCACGTACCACCACACCGAGATTCAGTGTGCCTGAGGGCGGGGCCGGTGTGGTATGTGGTACTGGGGATCAAACCCTGGTCTCTGCATCTGCCTAAGCAAGTGCTTAGTCCACTGAGCTATCTGGCCTGCCCTTATTTATTTATTTTTTTCTTTTGAAAACTCCAGAGGCTTGTCTTTGAATGCAGGATGCTTGGTCTCTATGTGGTAAAGCAGTTTTCAAGGTTTCGTGGCTTTACTGTATGTTATACAATACACACAGCCAGGATGGCTGTTCACAGCTGTTTCTGTGACAGCAAAGTCAGATTTAGCAGAGCTGCAGGAAGCACATGTGGCACTTCAGAGAAGTGGAGGGAACCGAGCTTTATTAGCTGGCTGCCCAGAGGAGCTATGCACCCAATTCTGCACCCTGACTGGTAGGCAAGGGAGGTGCCATATTGATACGCTGTCGCCTTGAGAAGTCCAGAAGCTTGCTTAGCTCAGCAGTTCCACATCCTGGAGTATAGAGCACATGCCTCACTGCTCTAGGGTGTTGTTCATTGTGTCACTTTGCGTTTATTTTATTTATTAATTATTATTATTATTATTATTATTATTTTTGCAGAACTGGGGATTGAACTCAGGCCTCTGCGCTTGCCAGGGAAGTGCTTATTCCACTGAGCCATCTCCCCAGCCCCTAGTTTAGACATCTAACTAAGTGATTCAGCAGGGGGCCAGGGTCTTCACATGTTTTTCTTTTGTCTTTATGAGATAGGGTCTCGCTATGCAGTTCATACTGGCCCTGGACTCCCTCTTAGCCCAGGCCGGTCCCAAACTCACAACAATCTTCCTGCTTCAGCCTCCTGAGTGCTGAGATTACGGGTGTGCACCACTGTGCCCCCAACCCCCTTTCAGGGTCCCCAAGCATCCTCTTCCTGTGCAAGAGGAGGATACAGAGATGGCATGGGTGCTACTTCTGCCTGGGGTTGGGGTGGGGGGGAGTCCTGTTTACAATATCAGGGAGGAAAAGAGGCTTGTTACACCCTTTTTACTGCAGTTGGTTTTGCTGTCTTTCATGGACATGAACTGTTGCCCCTCTGCTGAGTCATCCTGCCTTGGAGCCAGCTGATTATGGACTGAAACCTCCACAAACTGTGAGTTAAAGAAACCTTTCCTTCCCAGGCCAGGGAGATGGCTCAGTGGAATAAGCGCTTCCCTGGCAAGCATAAGGGCCTGAGTTCAATCTCTGATTCTGGAAAAAAAAAAAAAAGAAACCTTTCCTTCCTTAATTTTTGGCATCAAGGGACTTTATCTCAGTAATGAGAGAAAAGTAACTAAGATAAGAGGTTTTATATTCTATTTTAAATTGGATGGAGTTAAGCAAAGTAGAATTTTACAGAAGCAGAAGTTTACAGGTATAGAAGCAGAAGCAGGTGGTGTGGGTTGGGGATTTCGTGCAGACAGAAGTTAATTGGAACATTTTGTGGTTGTATATATTGCGGTTACAAGACAAACACAGAATATTATCTGTTGGGAGGGGTTGTGGGGCCTGGCTCCCACAGGCAGGAAGTGGGACAGGGCTGGGGACTTAAAGTTGTGACTTTCCTTATTATTACCATGTATTATACAAAGCCTGCCTGGAGAATAGAAATCACCTGCTACAATAAACCCATAATTGAAGTAAAACTCTTGGAATTGTCTTTCTTTTTTTCTTTTTCTTTTTCTTTTTTTTTGGTGGAACCGGGGATTGAACTCAGGCCCCTGCACTTGCCAGGGAAGCGCTTATTCTACTGAGCCATCTCCCCTGCCTGGTATTTTCTTTTAAATGTAGCTTTCCTTTTGCTAGCAGTCTTAATAGCCTCTGCATGCTCATCATTAGATCTTTCTTTCCTTTTAAAGAGAGAAATGATCCCCAGTGTGCCATGCCAGGCCTGCCCCCAGGGTGCGCTGAGACAGGATTGAGATGGGATGTGGTTTGCGCACCTATAATCCCAGTGCTAGGGAGACCAAAAACAGGAGAATCACTGCGAGTCTGATTTACACAGTGAGACTCTGTACTAAATACGAGTGGGAGAGAGAGAGAGAGAGAGAGAGAGAGAGAGAGAGAGAGAGATTTACTTATTTTGTCTGTGGCTTATAAAACTATGACTAGAACAAATACACAGTGCAGATGCGAGGCATGGATGGAGGTGGGCCACATGCACAATACACTAAGTATTGGATTTTGCCCTACAACTGCCACCAGTGAAAGCTTGATTTTCACTCACTGATGTAGGGTCACTGTGCATCATGAGCAGTTGGTTTCTTATGGGATCCGTATAGTCAGCCTCTCTGCTAATGTTGCAGCCACTCCCCATGGCTAGCCTCACCACCTCAGCTCACCTTGGGCCATCAGGCGTTAGAGTCCATAAGGACCACAATCTAGATCTTTCCTATGCAGAACTCCCAGCAGGGTCCCTCTCCTATGAAAATCTAACCCTGCTTCGGACCTGACAGCAGGCAGAACCCAGGCGGTGACATGAGAGATGGGGAGCTCAGGTGTTTGGGACGTGTTTTCAGGAGGATGCGCACGAGGCTATGTGAGTAGATCCAGATGAAGCTTTGCTTGCTTGTCTGATGCTCGCCGCCTCCTCTGCAGCCCAGTACCTACCAGGCCATGAACTGGCGTCCACATGTGGTCAGGGCTTAAGGACCCGAGGTCTAGAGTAGGGGTGGCTGCCTAGGCCCTCTTACTGATGGCCCCACTCTGAGAAATGAACGACTACAAACTTCTTGCTGGGAATGAAGACATCCTTCATGACCAGGTCAGCAGTTCCCAGTAATCTGGAGGGTGTTTTAGGAAAAACTAGAAGGTTTGAGGGGTTAAACATGATGAGCTGGTGAGCAGATCGTAGTGTTCAATACTGTAAAACCTTGGATTGCAAGTAGTGTGTTCTACCAGTGTTCTGAAGATGAGCAAAAAATTCTAATAACTAAAATTTGATAAATAAGCAAAGTTTTGTAATAGAAGAAGTATGTGATGCTAAACATCCCATGATTACAGCTGGGCCAGTGGTTTTGACTCCATTTAGTTTTAGAACTTCATTTTATATTTTAGGGAAGGGTCTACAGGGTGTTCAGTGTCTTACTACTAGATTGGACTCATTGTGATCCGCCTGCTTACAGCCTCCCAAGAGCTGGGATTACAGGCCTGCACCACCACACCTAGTCTCAATTGCTGTCTGAGCATGCCCCGGGGGCGGGGCCAGCTTGGCAGGTCTGGGGATCGAACCCCCAGTCCCTGCGCCTGCTTACAGGCACTTTAGTCTGCTGAGCTATTTGGCTGGCCCTAGAATTTCATTTTTAGAAGTCCCTCAAACTTTAGATGGGTCTCAAACTCACTCCTCTATGCCATCCCTTTTAGTTAACCATAAAACACACTAAGGAACAAATCGTTAACCTAAGGAACAAACAACAAACTGAGGAATAAGCTAAACATTAAACTGCATCCTGCCTGACCAGCAAACCTCTGGGAAATGTAAACATTGTAACAATTAAGTAGCATTCTTGTAAAATTCTCAACAATTAAGTAATATGGTTAGTATGAAACCTGTAATGTATAAAAACTTTGAAGGGGCCGGGGAGATGGCTCAGTAGGATAAGCGCTTGACTGGCAAATGCCAGGATCTGAGTTCAATTCCCGGTTCCGCAAAAAAAAAAAAACCAAACCAAAACAAAACCAAAAAAAACTTTGATATACAAGTGCTTTGGAGTTCAAGCATATTTCTGGAGTGAATTATGTTCATAAGAGTTTACTGCATTCTAACTTGATCAGTACAGGCTGCATACATGTGCTGAAACAATATACCATACCTTATAAATATAACATAAATATACCATAAATACCATACCTTATAAATATATCATACCTTATAAATATGTACAAGTGTTAAAATAGAGCATTCTGAACAAACAAATAAGAACAAGAACAAAACAGAAAAAGAAAATTACTTCTTTAGGGCCGGGGAGATGGCTCAGTAAGCGCTTCCTTGGCAAGCTCAAGGGCCTGAGTTCAATCCCCCGGTTCAGCAAAAATAAATAAATAAAGTCGAGCAGTCTGAACACAAAGGTTAGGCCCAGCATGGTAGCACTGTAAGGTGACCCTAGCACTCTGGAGCCCAACGTAGGAAAATCACAAGTTTGAATGTAGTCTGGGCATCTTGGTGACCTAGACCCTTCTCAAAATCAAATTAAATTAAATTTAAAAGTGGGAATGTGGGCTGGGGATATTGCTCAGTAGAATAAGTGCTTGCCTGACAAGCACAATGTCCTAAACTCAATCCCTGGTACCGGAAAAAAAAAAAAGGAAGTGAGGGCCAGCGGGATAGCTAAGTGGACTAAGTGCCTGCTTAAGCAAGTGCAGGGGCCAGGCTCGATCCCTGGTACTGCATGCCCTCCCAGCTCTACGCCTGGGGTGCACTGAGCTGGCCACTGAGACCTGGTGTGGTGGTGCACATGTATACTCCCAGTGCTGGAGAAGCTGAAAACAGGGAAACAGGGTGATCACTATGAATCCAAACTTGTAGCAGGGTCCTGAGTTCAATCCCCAGTACAAAAAAAAAAAAAAAAAAAAAAAAAAAAAAAAGTGGAGGTGGGGGTATACACCTCAGTGTAAAAGCCTTGTGTTCAATCGCTAGTATGAAAGAAGAAGAAGAGGAAGAGGAAGGAGGAGAAGAAGAAAAAGAAGAAGGGTTGGGGCTGGGTGGAGTCTCTCTTCTCCATCGCTGCTTTCCGCTCCCCAGGCTCCCCCATGGCCCCCCACGGCTTGACAGTCAGGAAGCAGAAGACTGTTGTCGCTGTCTATGTGACGTCATTTCTTGTCTTGAATTACTTTCCCTTTTTTTGTTATTTTTTTCTGCAACTCTTAGAAGCAGTTTATTTTTGCACATGGGTTCTTGGAATTGTGGGACGCTGCTGCCATCAGGTGGTGATAGCTGCTGGGTGACTGACTTCAGCCTTGAGCGGGGCCTTCTGTTCAACCCCAGCTGGCCCTGCGCCTCTCAGGAGCTGCCAGGAAACTGCAGGGATGCAGGCCTTGTTCTTACCAGAAAAGCAAGACTTTCAACTTCATTGATTACTTGATGGACCTGTCGATCCGGGTCTCTCACCCAAATCTGGCCGTGTTGCTGCCGCGCAGCACCTTCTCAGGGAAGCGTGGAAATCTCGTGTTGAGTTCCTTGTGTGGCAGGGACAGCTGTGGATTATGAGTGACTAGTGGCAGCAGGTGTTACCTAGTCTCACTTCAGTATGTCCTGTACAAGGGCCAGCTGACTTTAAAATGCTGCGACAGAATGCTCACTGGCTCCAGGATAACTCTCCCTCTGTGTCTTTTTTGAGACAGTTTCAGGATGTAGTTCAGGCTGGCCTGGAGCTCACTTTGTAGTCCAGGCTGGCCTCGAACTCAGAAAGATCCTCCCGTGCTGGGAGGCAGGACAACTCCCACTGTGGGTACCATCAGTTAGAGCCGTGGCTTCAGGGCCCTGTCTACTGCTGCCTCAGCCTCTCGAGTACTGGAACTACAGGCGTGAGCCACTGTGCCCGGCGAGGACTTTTAATATACAGTCACTTTGTTTCTGTACCTTGGTTTTGGTTTTTGGAATCAAATTTGCAGTGTTTTAAGTCGACTGGTGTTTACTAAACACATCTCAGTACTAGGATACGCTGTGAGACTGAGGGAGTCAAAGGGTGGTGGTGGAGACTTTTTCTTTCTTTTTTTTTTTTTTTTTTGTGGAACCGGGGATTGACCTCAGGCCCTTGTGCTTGCCAGGGAAGCACTTATTCCACTGAGCCATCTCCCCAGCCCTGAGACTTTTTCTTTGACTGGAGATTTCAGAGAGGTGTCCTAGGAATTGGGTGGGGGCATGCAAACATTAATAGTTGCTACAGTGGAGTTGTTTTTTTTTTTTTTCCAGAACCAAGGATTGAACTCAGGTCCTTGCGCTTGCCAGGGAAGCACTTACTGAATTGGTCCTTTTCTCTTTGATTCTAGGAAAACCAGCTTAATGGGTCATTTAGATATAGGGGAAAGAAAATCCTAACCTGAAAGATACCTGAGACAAGTCCGTGTTTTCTAAAACCAAGGAACAAATTTTAGGAACCATGGAGGTTAAGGGCAGCATATATTTATTACAGGGAAGAAAGCTTCTGTCCAAGAGAGGCACAGAAGGGAGACCCAAGCAGGTTGCCCAGGAATCTGCATTTTCTATAGTTTTTTTTTTTTTTTTTTTTTTCCCCAGAACCGGAGATTGAACTCAGGCCTTGAGCTTGCTGGGCAAGTGCTTATTCTATTGAGCTATCTCCCCGGCCGGAATCTACATTTTCTAGGAATTTTTATAGAGCAAATCCACAAGGTAAGGCAGGTCTAAGGTGAGAAGCATGGGAACTTGCACATGAGGTGGAACAAAACCCTGGTCTACCAATAGGATTACAAGCACCATTGCTCAGGTAAAATTGATTAAATCCAGGACCAAATGGGGAAGTGAGTCATGTAGCAGGCAGACATGAATATAGAACAGGATTTTATCCAGTAGCCCATAACGGTTGGATTAGTGACTTCCTGGCTTCCTCAGGGTGATTATCAATCCCAGGTGCTTATCGTTAGAGAGGTAAGCACTTGTTTGATCTTTGATCTTTAGGTCTGGCCCATGGTGTGTTTCTCTCACAGTTGCAAGGTATCTTGTCCTCCATGCTGTCTCCTTGGAGGGCCTAGTCCTCTCTGTCTATACTATTTCTATCTAATTCATCTACCTACATCACTTTTAGAAATAAGGTAATACCCTTTTCGTTTTTCTTTTTTTGGTGGAACCAAGGATTGAACTCAGGCCCTTGCGCTTGCCAGGGAAGCTCTTATTCCACTGAGCCATCTCCCTGACCCAGATAATACCATTTTCATTATACATCTACAATGAGGCTGGGGAGATAGGTCAGCTGCATAAGCCCCTGCCTG
>NW_004524623.1:13810118-13810680 GCF_000260255.1 Octodon degus
GAGAGAGAGAGAGAGAGAGAGAGAGAGAGAGAAAGAGAGAGAGAGAGAGGATCTTTCTGTGTAGTATGTAGCAGTTCAGGCTGGCCTCAAGCACACAGTGGTCCTCCTAGCTCAGCCTGAGTGCTATGCATCACAGTCATGCACCTCGTACATGCAATTTTAAATATTAATATAGAGCTCAAAATGGAATACCCAGAGCAATGAGAAAATGCTTCACAGAAAATAGTGCCGTGCTATTGTACGAATGTTGGTTGCCATGGTGCTGGAGGGCAAGTGCGTGGTGAGAGGCTCGGGGCCCTCTGAGGAAGGACGAGGTGTGGTAGACGCGGAGTACACAGGGCAGTTTGGGGAATTTACGATGCAAACAGTAACTCGTTTCCTTCAGAGAAATGATTTATTTTCTCTTGTTTTTTTATTATTTATTTATTTATTTATTTTTGCGGAACCGGGGATTGAACTCAGGCCCTTGCGCTTGCCAGGGAAGCGCTTATTCCTCTGAGCCATCTCCCCTGCCCCTCTCTTGTTTTTTAGACAGCATTTTGATATAAAAGTCCAGGCTAGT
>NW_004524623.1:13811840-13827440 GCF_000260255.1 Octodon degus
CCCTAACTTCTAAAGGATGGGGAGCTGGGTGTGGGGAAGCCCTTTTTGGTCCTTGTAGGTGCATGGAAAGTTTATCTTTGCAATCCCATGGATAAATTATTGGAATCCCATTTAGTTAATGCCAACCTATCACTTCCAGTGCAACAACCCACAGTGAGAATAAAGACACTAAAGCATATTTATAGTTTTGGGGAACCAAGGGGTCCTAAGTCCAGCCGTGGTGATGGCTGTGTGGAACAAAGGCCTCGATCCAGGGATGAACCCGGGTTTTATTCAGTCATGAAGGAGGAGCGGCTTGAGGATGAATGACTGAGAGTTGTAGGAAGTAGGTAGGAGGCTGCATTTACCTAGGTAATACGTACTGTGATAGTCGATACACTGCGTCCTCTTGGCTGAATCCGCTCCCGCAGTTCCCAGCAACGGGGCCTCCCTGTCCCGCCCTGCAGGTGGGCAAGACCCAACCTGGGGTGCGATTGGTTCCTCCGGGGGACATGGGCCACCCCAGAGTGACTCAGCAAGAAAGGTGTATATAAAGGAGTTAAGGAAGGCTTCCAGCCGTCCTGCCCTGCTTCTGTGGAGAAGTCCTAGTCTCTGGAGGAGCTTGGTCCTCACAGCTGCAGCCACCTCCTTGGAGGAGCTCTGGTCTTCGCAGTCAGCCTAGAAGGAAGAGGTGTCCTTGACGGACACCGCGGCTGCTGCTCCTCCTCTGCTCTTAATTGTTTTCTGCCACGTGAACTGCTGTCCTTTACCTTGGAGCCAGTGGAATATGGACTGAAACCTCCACAAACTGTGAGCTAAATAAACCTTTCCTTCCTTCATTTTGCGTGTCGGGTATTTGTCCCAGCAACGAGTAAGAAGTAATTAAGACATGCAGACAGAAGGATATGCAGAAAAAGTAATTTGCATTATATTATTGAGATAGTATCTAATGTTTAGGGATCTGGTGCTTCAGCTCTGATGTGTAATCTTTCAAGCCCCAGGAAGTCACAGCCTCTGTCTTGAGACTTGATCCCAGCTGACAGTGTGGAGCACTGACTCTTCATCCTGTCTTAACTCAGCTCATGTTGAAGAGCTGCAAAAAAAGAAAAGACAAAAGAGCAGTAGGTGTGGGTTCAGGGAAGCACGTGTGCCGTCTTCACAGACTACCCCCAGCACCTCTGCTAGACCAATATGCGCTGCTTAAGGCCGATTGAAGGGGTAAGGAAAAGTCCTCGCCAGCTGTGTACCTTTCAGTACAAAGAAAGACACGCAGACAGAAGGATATGCAGAAAAAGTAATTTGCATTATATTATTGAGATAGTATCTAATGTTTAGGGATCTGGTGCTTCAGCTCTGATGTGTAATCTTTCAAAATGGAGAAAGCTACTCTTCCCTCAAGGTGAGTCACCCAGGTGGTCCTCCACAGCTGGCCATTGTTATTATCAGCTTATGAGGTAACATCCAGAAACACAGGTTTATGTGAGAAAGAGGCTGGCTTTAACTGGTCTAGGTGCAGGCAGGCAGAGGTTAGGAATGGTATCAGCAGGTGGTCTGAAGAGAGGTTAAATTTACATAGGGTTGTGGGGGGACTGGATTATAATCCCAAGGAATCTGGATAGAATGTTCGAGGTCAAAGTTCCCAGGAGGTCAGTGCCTGGGTGCAGATAACAGGGAGCCTTCTGGTGCCCAGGAGACTGGTATCCTGTCCTAAGTTTTCTTCACTGCCTCTGTTCTGTTTGCTGAGGACAGCGTGACCCTTTGGGCTTCCTGTTGTTCATTGTGTTATGGGTCGCTCAGAATAGGAACCAGATCAGCCAGATTGGAATTTAGAAAGCCGGTTTATTATTGAGCTCAGTCCCCGCCCCCCATCAGCTCTCATGCAAAAGACTGAAAGTCACTAGCCCAGGAAGCAGGGGGTTTTTAAAACCTGCCACATTCAGTTTGGTAAACAAATTTATTGTCTGACACAAAATAATGCTAATAGGGTCATTGTGACCACTACTCAAACTAAATTTCCTGGGGCTTTTGTATTAGTTTCTGGTTATTTTGCACCTGAGTACCTGCAGGCAGCCTTGCATAGCCCAGAGGTTTCAAGTAGTTAAAGCCCATTTAGTTTCCTTTTGAAGTCATATCTGTAATCTAACTTTGTTTACAGGAATTGGTGAGGTAAGAATTTTATCTAGCAAATAGCAAAAAACAGCCACTACTTACTAAACAACCTAGAACAGTGGTGAGTATACATTTACAACAGAAAGCATAAGATTACATTTCTAGCCTAAAATGTGAGTCAACCCATTACAATAGCAGTGTTTTTTTTTTTTTTTAGAGGTTCTCTCCCAGGTGAGACCTGACAGGGATTTAGCTCAGTGTGAAGGCCCGGAATTCAGTCCCTGGTAGGAAAGAAAAAGGTCACGTGCTGATAATGTGTAATATGTGAAATGGGCAGCAAGAGCAGAGCCCAGTGGCAGTGTTGTAGGCAGCTGAATTAGATAGAAACATGGTAGGCCCTCAAAGGAGACAGTTTTGAAGACAAGATGACCAGGTAACTTCGGAAGAGAAAGACACTCCCACTGTGGACCAGACCTCAGGACAAAAGAGTAATCAAATGCAGCCACATACTTCCCTAGTGCTGCAGGACCTCGGGAACTGATATTCTAAATAGAAACAAATTGTCTTGAAAAAGCCAGGAATTAACTAACCCAGCCCCCAACAGGAAGCACCTCTGGTCCTTATTCCTGGCTGTTTGCTGTGTGACTCACTTTCCCATTTTGTCCTGGTGGACCAGGATTTTGTCCCACCTCTTGTTCAAGTTCTCATGTTTCCCACCTTAGACCTGCCTCAGCTTGTGGATTTGCTCTATAAAAAATCCCTAGTGAAAGAAGATACTGGGGGCAACCTGCTCGGATCCCCTCTGTCCCTGTCTGGGACAGAAGCTTTCTTTTCCCCAATGAATATATTCTGCTCTTAACCTCTGTTGTTCCTAAAGTTTCATTCTTCTGTTTTAGAGAATAGGAACTCAGCCCAGGTATCTTTCGGGTCAGGAGCTTCTTCCCGTATCTGGGTAGAATACTTGCCTAGCAGGCACTAGGCCATGGGTTTGACAACCAGCAACACACACACACCCCAACATGCACACACAGACAAGCTTGAGTGTCGCATGGCTTCGCTCATATGAGAAGCCCAAATTATAAATAAAGAGCAAAACAAGAGGTAGACAGGGGGCTAGTGAGATGGCTCAGTGGTCTAAAGCACCTACTTAGAACAAGCTTAAAAGGGGACAGGGAGATAGCTCAGTAGAATAAGCACTTGCCTGGCAAGCACAAGGACCTGAGTTCAATCCCTGGTTCTGCAAAAAAAAAAGAACAAGCTTAAAGCAAAGCACAGGGACCGCGGTTCAATCCCCCAGCACCACATGCCACCCAGCCCCGCCCCCTGGTGGGCTGAGCTGGCCACATACACACACACACACACACACAAATAAATAAAAACTAAAAAAAAAAAAGAGGTGGATAGTAAGTAGGGAGCTAAATCTTTCTGAGATGAAGGGGGTCAAGAGATGGAAGCAAGTGGGAGGGAGAGGGGAAGGGGATGAAAAGGGAAGGAAGACGGTTTTGACCACCTCCACACAGGGTTGGGGAACCTTAGGCCCTGCCAGTGTGCACTGATAACAAAACAGGGAAACAAAGTTACAGTTGAGCTCAAATCATGAAACCCATTTTGCATTTCCATGAAGGTGCAGGGAGGGCCGTTGCATCTGAGAAGCAGGTGCTGTGGCACGAGGCTAGCCAATGCTTGTGACCTGCTCGTTCTGTGAAAAGCGGCAGGTAGCTAGAGTGGTCTCAAAGTGACCAGGCTGCCCAGAAGAATCAGTGTACACAACTGGAGGCCAGGATTTCAGAGGCTAGTGAGACTGTGGTCCTTGTAATTGTAATGAGTCAACTCACATTTTAGATTATAAATGTAAATCTTGTGCTTTCTGTTGTAAATGTATACTCACCACTGTTCTAAGTTGTTTAGTAACTAGTGGCTGTTTCTTGCTCTTTGTTAAGATAAAATTCCTGTAACCCTCACCAATTCCTGTTACCAAAGTTAGCTTACAGAGAAGACTTCAAAAGGAAATTAGATGGGCTTTAACTTCTTGTAACCTCTGGGCTATGCAAGGCTGCCTGCAGGTACTCAGGTGCAAATTAACCAGAAACTGAAACAAAAGCCCCAAAAATGTAGTTTGAGTTGTGGTCCCAATCACTCTGAAAGCATTATTTTATGTCAGACAATGAATTTGTTTACCAAACTGAATGTGGTCATTCAATGAATTTGCTTATCAAACTCAATGTGGTTCCAGGGTTTAAAACCCCTTTCTGCTTCCTGGGCCTCCGCCTTTCGGTCCTCTCCTGCGTGAGAGTAGACTGGGGGGCCCTGAGCTCAGTAATAAACGGCTTTCCAAATTCCAACCTGGCTGATCTGGTTCCTATTCTGAGTGACCCATAACAGTAATCCCAACTACTGCTGAGAGAGACAGAAGGAGACCCCAGTGGGTTGCTGAGGATGCTGCCTTTTCTAGGGATTTAATTTAATTTAATTTTAATTTTAATTTTTTTTTAAATAGAGACACCTTAAATTTATTATTTATTTATTTGTGACTGACTCAGCCTGCCCTGAGGGTGCAGCTGGCGTGGCATGTGATACTGGGGATCAAACCGTGGTCTGCGCCTGCCTGAGCTTGCCTAAGCAGGTGCTTTAGACCACTGAGCTATCTCACCAGCCCATTTTTTATTTAATTTTTATATTTGGTACAGGATCTACAGGGTCTCACTACGTAGATTGGACTCGTAGTGATCCTCCCATTTTCAGCCTCCCAAGCACTGGGATTACAGGCACGCACCACCACGCCCAGTCTCAATCGCTGTCTCAGTGTGCTCTGGGAGCGGAGCCAGCACGGCATGCCAGGGATAGGACCCCAGTGCCTGCATCTGCCTAAGCAGGCGCTTTAATCTGCTGAGCTATCTGGCCAGCCCTTTTCTAGGGATTTTGATAGAGCAAAACCATAGGATGAGGAGCTGGCGGGATGGCTCAGTGGTCTAAAGCGCCTACTTGGAACAACCTTAGCAAACCACAGGGACCATGGTTCAATCCCCCAGCACCACATGCCAGCCAGCCCCGCCCCCTGGTGGGCTGAGCTGGCCACACACACACACACACACACACTAAATAAATAAAATATTAAAAAAAATTTAAGAAATTAATATTTTAAAAAAAAACCATAGGATGAGATGGATGCAGGGGTGGGGTGGGACGTCAGAGGTTGGGACAAAACCATGGTCCACCAATAAGAGTACGAGAATAATTTCTCAGGTAAAACTGGTTAAATTGGGATCAAATAGGGAAGGGAGGCCTAGAGCAAGCAGGCAAGAGTACAGACCAGGGGCTCTTCCTGTAGGGGGTGGTCAGAGGCTCTGCCTGGCTTCCTCGAGGTGAGTGGTAGGCTTTTAGAGTATCAGTCACTATGGTTCCTCCTTAGGGGAAGGGTGTGGGCGAATTACTTCTCTTGTGCTGTGGCCTGTGTCCCCACCTTCTCGTGCCTCCTGTGTCTTCCGCTCTTGCTCCCTTGAGGGCTCAGCCCCATCTCACTGCCTGGCATATGTCTGCCTAACTGAGTTCTCTGTGACAGCAGGATCAAAAGTCTGAGCCCAGCCTTGGCAATTTGCCAAGACCGGTCTCAGAATGAAACAGGGCTGGGGGTTTGCTCAGAGTGAAGGCCCCGGGTAGGATTTGGGACAGAAAGAAACAGACACACACACACACACACACACACACACACACACACACACACAAAGAGAAAAATAGAAAGTCAATAAGTAAATCTGGGCTGGGGAGACAGCCTGCGTGGCAAGCGCAAGGACCCAGGTTTGATCCCCAGCACTGCGTGCTGTGCGGGCCCCCTACTGGACCAGCCACTGAAGTTGGCCGTGGTACAAGCTGCACAGTGAGAGAGACCCTGTACCAAATAAATCAATAATTTTAAAAAAAGTCTATGGGTATGGTTCAGTGGTAGCTCACTTGCCCAGCATGCATGCACAGCCCCAAGCTTAATCCCCAGTACCACAAAAACAAAGCAAAAGTCCCCAATGGGACCCATAGAAATAAAGGTTTTTGCTCCTTCATTTAAACCTCTCCAGCCAACTCTTCTGCCAGAGGCTGTGAGGTCCTTTCTCTGTGTCCAGTGACCAGAGGTCGGTTTTCCCCTAGGAGGGGCCCTGAGAAGTATCGATTCATTTCAGTGGTCTGTTTTTTTCATTGAGTCTCTTAATTTGGGAAGCCTAATTTCTTCAAGTTTTTTCTAAAATACACATTTTAGAAATTAATCCTGAGGAATAGCTATCCCACCCTCTATGTTGTGTCTTTACTAAGTTGTTTGTTTACTTTGTTGTGCAGAAGCATTTTAATTTGATATAATCCCATTTGTCGATTCTTTTTTGGTTATTTTTGTGTTTGACACAGTCTTGTTACATAGTTCAGGCTGGGCGTGAACTCGCTATGTAGCCCAGGCTGACCTCGAATTCCCAGCGCTCCTCCTGCCTCAGCTTCCTAAGTGCTGGGATGGGTTACAGGGGTGCGCCGCCACATCTGACATTTGTTGACTCTTTTATTTTTTTCCTCCCAGAACTCAGGCCTTTGCACTTGCCAGGGAAGTGCTTATTCTACTGAGCCATCTCCCTGGCCCCCATTTGTTCACTCTTAATCTTCTCTAATTTCCCTTTCCCTTTCCCTTTCCCTTTGCCTTCCCCTTCCCATTCCCATTCCCGTTCCCCTTCCCCCATCCTAGACAGAGTCTTGCTATGCAGTTCAGACTACTCACTTCTGTAGTCTCCAGGCTGGTCTTGAACTGGCAGCAAGCCTCCTGCCTCAACCTCCGGAGTGCTGGGATTACAGGTGTGCGCCTCCACCATGGTTCTAGAACTGGCATGGCATGCAGAGCTGGGACCAACCTTGGGACCTTGCACTTCCAGGTAGGTGCGTATGCCTCTGAGCTATCTTTCCAGCCCCCTTGGCCTTTTCTTGATTGTTTTTTCAGCAATCAGTTTCTCTCTGCTCCATTTTGCAGGCTGAAACTTTACTGAGTATTCTTTTTAGTTAAATTCAGAATGTTTTATATTATTTTTCTGGGTTGATTCTCAGCATAAATATAGCTAAAAGCCCCAACAGTAGCCATGCCACCACCTCAACATTTGACTGTTTTGAAATTCCTTCTGTGAGATTAATTAGTCTACTACTCTTAATCTCAATCTCAAACCAAGTCTCTGGACATTAACAAAATTCAGACAAACTTTCTGCTGCAGTCTAACAAACATCATCTGGAGTCCAACAGCCATGCAGTCCTTTTTCCTGGTGACCCTCCTGAGCCCGGTCTTTACTGGCAGAGTTTCTATCGACCTTCTGATCTTCTGACCTCTGACTGGAATCTCCCATCAAGCACAGCCTCAGGCATCCCAGCTGTCCTTCATCTGCTGGTATCTTTGTTTTTTAAAAAAAATTTTTATTTTTATTTATTTATGTGAGTGTGTGTGGCCAGCTCAGCCCACCAGGGGGCAGGGCTGGCTGGCATGTGGTGCTGAGGGATTGAACTGTGGTCCCTGTGATTTGCTAAGCTCATTCTAAGTAGGTGCTTTAGACCACTGAGCCATCTCACTAGCCCCCATCTGCTGGTATCTTTGGATCTTTTCAAACTCTTCCTCCCTTACAAGCCAACTCCTAAACTACATGGTCGAGTGTAGTCACAGCAACAACCCTACTTCTCTGCTTAGTTACTTTTTTCATTTCTGAGACAAAATATCCAGGGCCCAAAATTAAAAGGGGAAAAGTTTATTTGACTCAAGTTTGTAGAGGTTTCAGTCCATAATGGGCTGTCTCCAAGGCAGGGTGAAGTAGGCATTGTACAGGAGAAACGGGTCACAGTGGGTAGAGAGGGTAGCAAAGCAAGCAAGGGATGATCACAGTGTGTGTGTGTGTGTGTGTGTGTGTGTGTGTGTGTGAGAGAGAGAGAGAGAGAGAGTCAGACTCAGCCTGCCCTGGGGGTGAGGCTGGGGTGGCATGTGGTGCTGGGAATCGAACCATGGTCCCTGCGCTTGTCTAAGCTTGCCTAAGCAGGTGATTTAGACTGCTGAGGTATCTCACTGGCCCCACCACAGCTCTTTCTATCCCTTATATTTTATTCAGGCTACCAATGGCAGGCAGCATGTGTACCCTTAATTCTAGCATTGTGCAATGGATCAATCCCAGCATCACACACTCTAGATCCAGCCACCTCTGAAAAAGCCCCATCTATGACTGGATGAGGCCCTGGGAGACATCTCAACACAATCTGTAACACCACCTTAAGAGTTTCTAATGATGGAAATGTATAATCCACTGATATCCAGGCTCTGTGCAGTGAAATGTCAGCCAGATGGATATTTTACAATATATATGCATGTTGGGAGTGTTTTTTTTTTTTTTTTGGCGGAGCCAGAGATTGAACTCAGGCTGTTGCGCTTGCCAGGCAAGTGCTTATCCTACTGAGCCATCTCCCCAGCCCAGGAGTTTTTTTTTTTTTAATGCAGGTCCTCACTATGCAGCCCAGACTGGCCTCCAGCTCCCAGTGATCTTCCTGCCTCAGCTTCCTGGGTGCCAGGGTTACAGATGTGCACCACTACTGGCTTGTAGCTTTCATTTCAGTTTAACCAATTTTATGTCTAATTTGGTGATCTTAAATCAATATTCTTTTTCCCTCAGGATTATAAATCAGTATATCAAGTTCCCCTTGGGACTAGCTTTCCTATTCGGCTGCCACCTTTGTTAAACAGTTACACAAATCAGATGTGGTAATGTGCACTGTCATTCCCTGCTCGGTGGGCCAAGGCAGGAAGATGATGAGTTCCGGGTCAGCCTAGACTCTATAGCTAGACCTGTCTCAAAAACCAAACCAAACCCAACCAAAAACCCCAATAATAAATAAACTTTAACCTATATTTACATTTCATACTTTCTTCCTTTATGCAGAATCTTTGGTGTATACTTAATAGGTTTTTGTTTCGATTTGCTTTTTTGTTTTTTAAAAACTTTATTATTTATTTTTCATTTGTGTGTGTGTGTGTGTGTGGCCAGCTCAGCCCACCAGGGGGCGGGGCTGGCTGGCATGTGGTGCTGAGGGATTGAACCCCGGTCTCTGTGCTTTGCTAATCTTGTTCTAAGTAGGTGCTTTAGGCCACTGAGCCATCTCACCAGCCCTCGATTTGCTTTGAGATAGTCTTTTTTAAAATGATTTTTTATGTATTTGGGCTTTCTTTTTGGCCAAACTCGACATTTTAAATCATCCTGCTGGGCTCTTTGCTCTTGATCCTCAACATAAAAATGCCCCCAACATAAAAAGCCACCAACAATAGCCATGACACTGCCTCAATATTTGGCTGCTTTGAAATATATTTTGAAAGATTAATCAGTCCACCATGCTTAATCTAAGTCTCAGGGGCTGGAGAGATGGCTCAGTGGTCTAAAGCACCTACTTAGAACAAGCTTAGCAAAGCATCGGGGACCATGGTTCAATCCCCCAGCACCACATGCCAGCCAGCCCCGCCCCCTGGTGGGCTGAGCTGGCCACACACACACCACACACACTCTCTCTCTCTCTCTCTCTCTCTCAAATAAATAAAAATTAAAAAAAAATTAAAAAAAAATCTAAGTCTCAGGCAGTCTCTGGACATGAGAAAAATTCAGTCAAACTTTCTGCCAAGCCAAAACACATTTCATCCAGAGTCCAACAAACAATGCAGTCCTTCTTCCCAGAAGAAACCTCCCCAATCTGGTCTTTACAGACAAAATTTCTATCAGCCTTCTAGTCTTCTGAGCTCTGAGCAGAATCTCTCATACAGAATAGCCAAAGCTGTTCCCAATGCTTCTCGTGTAGGTGACATCTCTGAACCTTTCCTGTCTCTGCCCATAAGCTGTTCCCAAAAGCTTGTAATCCACATGGTCAGGTTTAGTCAGAGCAATGGCCTCACTTCTCTGTTACTAAATTCTGTCTCAGTTACTCTTCTCTTGTTGCTGGGACAAAATTGATTCTCAAAATTAGGGAAGGAAACGTTTATTTAGCTCATGGTTACTAGAAGTTTCACTCCATACTCAGCTGGCTCCAAGGCAGAGTGGCACACAGCAGAGAGCAACTATTCATGGCAGTGACAAAAAGCAAAAAAACAAGGGAGGAGAAGTAGCAACAATGGCAACAGAGAAGTCTGTCTCCCTTAAATTGCATTCAGGATATGGGCCAGTGGTATAGTTCTGTGGAATAAGCGCTTGCTTACGTAAGTGCAGGGGCCAGGGTTTTATCCCTGGCAGCATATACTGCGCTGGCCCTACCCCTGGGTGCACTGAGCCAGCAATGGAGTCCAGGCATGGTGGCACATGCCTGTAATCCCAGCCCTAGGGAGGCACAAATCAGGATGATCATTACATGTATTAATAAAAACAAAGTAAAACCCAGAAGGCACAAAAATAAGTAAGTAAATGAAAATTTTTAAAAATTGGGTGAGGTTTTGAGACAAAATCTCACAGTGTAACTCAGGCTACTCTTGAATTTAGGCCCCACTACAAGTCTGAGCATAGTGAGACCCTGCACAAAAAAAAAAAAAAAAAAAACACAAAAACATTCAGACTATATGTTCTAGGCTGTGTGTAGTGTTCACACCCATAATCCCAGTGGGTCATGAGTTAATCACAAACTCTACAAGTCAGCCCCATGACTGCATGAGGCTTTACAGGGACAACTAGATACAAACCATAACAATCACTATGTGTCTGAGGCCCACAGGCCACATAATAAATTCAAGAGTAGCCTGAGTCACACTGTGAGATTTTGTCTCAAAACCTCACCCAATTTTTAAAAATTTTCATTTACTTACTTATTTTTATGCCTCCTGGGTTTTATTTTGTTTCTATTAATACATGATTATAATAAATAATAATTACATTCATTATGGGAGAGTTGGTATATACAGGTAATAATCTCAATTTCTTTGTTTCCCCTTCCCCGCGCTTCCCCTTTTCTTTTTCTTCAGAACTGGGAATTGAACTCAGGCCCTTGCGCTTGCCAGGGAAGCACTTATTCTACTGAGCCATCTCCCCGGCCCCTCTCTCACCTTTTCTTTATTCCCCTCCCAGGGATATGGCTGAGTGGCACAGAGCCTGCCTAGCAGGTTATGAGATACTGAATTCAATTCTCAGTGCCAAAAAAAAGAAAAAAAAATTTTTTTTTATTTTTTTAGGGAAGAGTCTACAGGGTGTTCAGGGTCTCACTACTAGATCAAACTCATAGTGATCTGCCTGTTTACAGCCTTCCAAGAGCTGGGATCACAGGTGCACAGCCCACGCCCAGTCTCATAAAGTTATTTGCTGATATATAAAGCACCTGCACCTGCTTGCAGGTGCTTTAATCCACTGAGCTATTTGGCCGGCCCTTACATATACCTTTTGTAAGGCCCAGATGATTTTCAAGTTCAAACTCCAGTTAAAAGAGACCACCCGCCGGTTTATGGCTGTAGGGCTGAGTAATCCATGTTCCTAAAACCTCAGGTGGAGTCATAAAACCTCAGGCCTAGCTTGAGTAAACATTACCCCCAGGCTTGGGGACATTCTTGTGAAGATCACAATGAAATAGGTCACAATGTTCAGTTAAACCCACCCGTTCACAAAATACAACTGAAACCACAGTCAGCTAATAGTTACCCTTTAACTAACCCCTCTTAGTGTCCTTAAAAAGTCATATATTCTCAAACCCACCAATCATTTTAGAGGTCACCCTAAAACTAACAAATGCGATCCGCTTGTGTAACTTGCTTGCTCCCTCCCATTTTGGGGTTTTTGCCTTTAAAAACTATTCCTGCTACACGGAAGGCGCACTCTGTTCCTGCGTGTTCAGACCGCCCTGCGTGCACGTGGATAATAAAGCTTTCCCTTTGTGATTTGCATGAGAGACCGATTCTTGGGGTCTTCCTTCGCGGCGACTCGACCCTTACATTTGGGGGCTCGTCTGGGATCATCTCCCGTGGTGGGGGACCCCAACGGCCAAGGAGCCTCTCGGGGTAAGTACTTTGTCTCTTTGTTTTGTCTTGTGGTCTCCTTTACGAGCGTTCAGTTTGTTTCAAGTTGTACAATGTCTGGCCTTCGGGTGTCTGTTTGGTGTTTTACACCGTCTGGCCTTCAGGCATCTGAGCGATCGCTAATCTGTCTATTGGCTGTGGCTGGCAACGGGACGAGTGAGCTCTCACTGCCTGCAACCGGCAGACGTGCCTAAAGGTTGCAAGTCACTCAACTGAGGGACGCCTCAGTGTGGTTCCGGATCCTTGGGGTGACCCAGCTGGATCCATCTGTATGAGCCCTCCAAACGAGGGACTCCTGTGTGGCCAATAGAGTCTGTTTAATATCGTCTATGTTCGTGTGTCTGGCGCCATAACTTCCTTTTTCTTTTCCTACAGCACCTGCAGCATTTTCATTGTTAATGACTTCTTTCTCCTCAGTAGGATCCCCCTCCCGCTGACATCCTTCACTTGTTCCCGTTTATTTGTTTGCAGCAGCCTACACTGTTTTCACCTGCCTCTGTCCCCTTGGAGTTCTGTGGGACGTCGGTTATTTTGATGATATGGGACAAGTAACATCTGCTCCTCTCACCCTTACCCTAGGTCATTGGTCGGAGATTAGGGGGAGAGCACATAATCTTTCTTTGACTGTTAAAAAAGGAAAATGACAAACTCTCTGTTCTTCAGAGTGGCCCTCCTTTAATGTCTCTTGGCCTCCCAAAGGCACTTTTGTTCTCTCCATAGCTCAGGTCTTCGCCGTATCATTTTTTTTTTTTGTATCATTTTTTTTTTTACCTGCCTGGCCATCCAGATCAGATCATCTACACATAAGCCTGGACTGACCTCATCCAGGATCCACCCACCTGGATCAAGAAATTTATCAAGGCTGTAATCTACCATCCTACGCACCCCCCTCCTTGGTCCCCTTGGCTCCTCCAAAGAAGGAGTTGGAGCTGATATCCTCCACCATCCATTGCTGACCCCCTGAAATGACTCAAGGTTTGCTGTTCTGGACACTGTTCCCAGACAACTGGCTAATTCTACCCGGTCGCACTGGCAGTTCCAACTGATAAGAAGCGGCTGTGACTCCCGACCATCACCCTCAGAACCTGCTTGTTACACCTGCCAGCTGGTACACAGATAAATTCATTATGCAGTTGTTAAAGTATTTGTCAGAATGTGTTGGTAAATTTAAGCTAAATATAAAATTGTTATAAGGTTATGATATTTCTTTAATGGGACAGTTATGACTATTTTATATTTGTATGTGCTACATTTGAACTAGTTGTTAAATGTACTGGTATTCTTTGTTCAATTTTAGGCAATAGCACTAGAGAGGGTAAGGTTAATAAGCTTCCTATTGGATTTAATGTAAATCTCTGTAAATTAGGACTTTTAGCCAACTTGGACTTAAAAAACCTACATGCCTATATAAAAAACGGGACTCCTTTTGCCAGTTAAATGACATTAAGTCAACAACCGTTCTTAAAGACTTGGAGGACAGGTTTCACTGGGATAGACTGGGTCTGATCCCCCTCTACATGCTAGAGGGAATGTCAGGCCTGATCTGTTTCAGTTTCATTGCTTTGACTTTATTCCTAATTTTCCTACCTCTTTGCACTTTCCTTTTTAAAGGCATGTAAAATTTTTTTTTTTTTAAAAATTGTTGGATTCCTTTCTGGAGACATCTCTGGTTGTATGAGCCTAAAAAAACCGAGAATACCTAAGGGGTTAAGGCGCCATACCCGAAGGTTCCTTGGTAAAAACTGGCTCCTGACCACTAAAAACTCTCCACTTACCTATTGTACTTTTTCTCTCTGATAGTAAATTAGGAATTTTACCTGAGCCTTTCAGTAAAACAAGTTAATGAGTCACTCTTTCAAAAACAATGCTGAGACAGCTTACAATAGTGGTTATCAGAAAAAAGCTTACATCTGCTTTATGTGTTAACTGAGAATAAGATGTTTGCCAGCTGTATTGTGTTTTTACCAATATGTAAAATATGATAATAAGTTTCACCTGTGAGTTCCAAGGTTAAATTTTTAGTTGCTAGACTTTGGTGCTGTCTGTCTTTTATAGAAGTCAGAACTTGGGTTAAGATTAACATTACAGGTTTTGGCTTCTAAAGAGGGATAGACAACATTATAAGCTGATGTTACATTTGAAGATAAGTGTCATATTGTTAATTTTAAAACAGCCAGTCTATCATGGTTTAGCTGTAACAAAAATTACCTGCTCCCACTGGAGCCCAAGCAGTCAGACCCCAGCTGGCCTAATAGCCAGGCAGGAGATTATAATAAAAGATATATTCTAATGTGTATTCTTAAAGGTCTAAAAAACTCAGACCAAACCTTCAGTTATTAAATTTTAGCTGTTTACCAAAAAAAGGGTAAACACCCCTCTGATTTTTTAAAATGATTAAATAAAATATACTTTGTGAGATGCTAATTCAGTGAGGGGACAAATTATTTTACAGATAAGTTCATACTTTAGTCAGCTTCAGATATCAAAAAAAAAAAAAACCCAAAAAAACAACAAACTATAAAAGATAGTTTTTGCTCCAGACAACTTATTTGATACTTTATAAAACACTAAAAAAACAATGTCCTATAATTAAAACTGGGAGAAAACCAGGGAAAAAAAAGCAAAGAGATCAAAAACGGCTGCCTTTGTTGCGGCCTCAAAACAGACCCTAAGTCTGATTCTCTGGGCTCCAAGAAGAGCTCAACGGTGATGAGGTTCATCTGCTGCTGCTGTCAGAAGCCAGGCCACTGGAAGAGGGACTGCCTTAAGAGGCCCACAAGCCGTGCCCTGACTGCCAAGGCAGCCGCTGGAAGTGAGACTGCACTCTGAGGCGGAGGCGGGGAATTGTCTGGGCTCTTAGGAAATCTCACTCCGCTTTTCCTGCTCAGCGGTCTCTTTGGTCGGCAGGGTGTTCTCCTGCGTCTCCGTCTTCTTCAGCTTAGCCTTATCGAAGCTGGCGATTTCCGCATGTCTGGTTTGTCTGCCATTTCCTTAAAACAATCTGAAGTGTCTCGCTCTGAGCCCGAGCTCCTGGTGCTCCGCTCGCGTTGCTGCAGCAAGAGACCCTGATTCTGGTTTAAAGATAAAGTTGCCTTGCATGGTTGTTTATGTGTTCTGGTATCTACACAAAACCCTTTGTTATATACAGTTCCTACTAGTTGTAATGGAAGGGGGTGTTTCATCTGAGGGGGACAATCACTGAGAGGATGTCCCACCACAGAAATGGGCCTTTTTAGGGAAGCATATGCTTCATAGAAAGGTGGGCTAGGCTGGATGCACATCCAGCAGTCTTTTGCCAGTTCTGGGCTGGGGAGGTTGAGGAGATTTTGTTTAGTATTTCATAAATATGAGGCCTTAGCTTTTTCAGGGACAAGTCAATCCCTACATGTATTGCAGACACAACTTCAGGGAAATGGTTAACTGGGCTTTAGGTGCCAGATAGGTCTTTTTTTTTTAATTTTTTATTTATTTATTTATTTGAGAGAGGGAGAGA
>NW_004524623.1:13828130-13839720 GCF_000260255.1 Octodon degus
CCAGGGAAGTGCTTATTCCACTGAACCATCTCCCCAGCCCCTGGTTATCCATTTTAGGTCATGGAGGTTTTTGAGTTGAATTTGGAGGCTCATGCACAATGGATTAGACCGAGCAATGATACAGTCAGCACGTTTGCCGCTTTGGGCCTCAGGGTGCTCATCAGCTTGTTTCCGCCACTCTGTATTTGGGTCTGTCTTACCGTGTGTGAAGTCACTTGCCCATGGTCCTGTAATCTCACAGCCCCATTGTGGATAGTGCCATTTATCTGGCTGATCACTTTTTCCCTCTGTAACCTCTGGGCATAGATGAAAACTCCTTTCACCTATTCATTGTTATTCATTACATCTGTTAAGCACTTGTTAAATATCAAACTCCATATTACCTTGAAGAGTCCACTGGCTTGGACAAAGAGGTGAACAGAAATTCCAACAAACACAGTGAGGGCTAAGAGATAAGAAAATACATGGTGCATGGGAATAACGGGGAGGGACATGGACCTGCCCCAGGGATCAGGGGAGCTTTTCTGGGGCTGAAGAAGCTGAGCTGTCATGTGGTGCCTAAGTTGAGTTCTTGGTGCATTATGTGTTGGATATCTGAAGCCGGGGATTTCCTTGAGGACTCATGCTGTGCTATAACCCAGCAGATGTCATCCTGAGGTGGGGAGCAATGCCAAATAGCTCATGACATGTACAGAAGAGGCCACTGTACAAGCATGGTCTTGTGATAATCAATCAGTTTTTCAGAGGCTGGTGCTGATTTCTGTCATAGGCAGAGTCCATGAGACTAAAAAACCCAGCTCGCCTAAGTGCCTCACCCTCAGTGCCACACTGGGGACTCAACCCCAGCATATGAGCCTCTGGGGGACAAATGATATCCAAATCACAGCAAGCTGGGGTTACATGAGCTCTAAGAGCCAGCGGAAAAGGGAAGGTTGGAAACTCTTCTGAGGTAGGCACAGTCACAGCAGTAGCACAAGTCTGCAGCTCCATGTGGAATGTCAGAGTGCAGGGCCCTCTGGGTAGCCATACTGGGGAAGAAGAGTTATGTTAGGGAAGAAGGCAGTGGAGGTGGAGCCATGGGAGGCTGCTCCGCTGGGCGCTGTGGGCCCTGGGAAGTCAGAAGTGGGGAGCAGAGGGGACAAGGCACTCAGAGACGCTGTGTGGAGAGGCAGCCTAGCTCAAACGTGTGCTTCAGCTAGGTCCACCAGACCGAGGTGGGTAGATGTGAGGGAGGCAGGGAGAAGCAGCCTCCACATCATGACTCCAGTATCTGCTAGGTGAGAACTAATGCAAGCTGGGACTAAGATAGGGATGAGAGGCCAGAAAAATGAGTAGTGATTAGAAAAAAATTATATTTAATTAACAGAATAGAAAGAAAAATAGACAAGGAGAAGTTGAGGACTTGAAAGAAAGGGGAATGATTTATGTGAAAAAGCCTGGAGAAAGCCTTTCCTAAAGTTATGTTTCTGGAAACTTAGCTGAGCCTGAGACTTGATTCTTCTGGCAGGGTGTTCTTGGGGTGGCAAATGTTTTTGTCCACTTGGAACGTGAGCCCCTAGCTGAGTGTGGTGGCTTTCTTCTGAAATCCCAGTACTAGGGAGGCTGAGACAGAAGGATGACAAGTTTGAGCTCAGCCCTGGCAATTCACTAACTTAGTGGGACACTGTCTCAAGAGAAAGAAAAGAGGCTGGTCAGATAGCTCAGCGGGTTAAAGCACCTGCAAGCAAATGCAGGGGCCTTGGGTTCGGCCTGCCGTGCCTGCCCCACCCCCTGGGGCACACTGAGATGGCAGCTGAGACCGGGTGTAGTGGCCTGTAATCCCAGCTCTTGGGAGACTGTAAACAGGTGGATCACTACGAGTTATCTAGTAGTGAGACCCTGAACACCCTGTAGACCCTTCCTTAAAATAAAAAAAAGAAAAGAAAAAAAAAATCAAAATCAAAAGGATAGGTTGGCCAAATAGCTCAGCAGATTAAAGCTCCTGCTTAGCAGATACAGGGGCCCTGGGTTTGATCCCCAGCCTGCTGTGCCGGCCCTGCCCCCAGGGTGCACTGAGAGGGGGATTGTGCCTGGGCGTGGTGGCATGTGCCTGTAATCCCAGTTTGTGGGAGGCTGAGCACTAGGAGTCCAATCTGCGTAGTGAGACCTAGTAGACCCTGTCCTAAAATACACATACGTACACACATAGACACACAGACATACACACACGCACACAAACTGAAAGGACTAGGGCTGGAGCTCAGTGCAGAGGTTCTGGGTTCTAGTACTCTTTCCCCCAAAGAAATCAAATCCCTGAGCACATGTGGTGGGAATTTTCCATTCAACCCAGCTGGAAGCAGATTGCCTTCCGTCGCTGTGTGCCAGTGACCTGGCTTCCTCAGCCATTACCTGTGCGTGGATGTGTCACCCGGAATTCTGCCTATGTTCTTGTCTGGCTGCTGACTGTAGAGCTGGTTTCAAAAGAAACAGAATGAGCAGCTTTCTCTCTGGCACCTGTGGCTGCTCCACTTTTTTTTAAAATGAATTTAGGACAATGTCTACAGGTTGTACAGGGCCTACTATGTAGATCAGACTCATAGTTATTCTCCTGCTTTCAGCCTCCCAACCACTGGAATTACAGGTGTGCCAGCCACCGCCATTCTGGGAATCGAACCCTGCGCACTGTGCTCTGCCCAATCAGGCACTTTAGTCCACTGAGCTATCTGGCCGGCCCCATGGCTGCTCCACTTGAACGTGGCCTCCACTCCTCGGGAGGATTCTCTGGGATGCTCAGTGCGTTGCAATGAGCCCCTCTCTGGCCGGTTGGGCAGGGTTGCCTGCTGTCCCTCAGTGCCCTCAGGGTTCACACATGCCCCAGTCAGTGTCAGACGTTGTTCTGAATTAATCCTCCAATGGTGCAGGCAGGAACCTAATTTACAGAATCCAATTTATGGACCAGGAAATTAAGTTTGCAAATCATGAAGAGGTCAGACTGGGATTTCAATCTAGATAATTTGTTTTGAGAACCTATTGACCTTAATTAAAAGCTATACGACATCTAAAATCTATCAGGATTTTTATCAGGCTGATGTGAAAAGCAAAATCAAAGTTTGAAAATTGGGCTCACTGAGCCAGATGCGGGGCATGCCTGTAATCCCAGAATTCTGAGAGACTGAGGCAGGAAGATTGAAAGTCCTAGCTCAGTGTGAGCAATTTAATGAGATCCTGTCTCAAAATTAAAAACAAAAACAAAAACAAATGGAGCTAGGTGAGGTGGCACATGGCTGTAATCTCAGCACTTTCAGAGGTTGGGCAGGAGGATAGCAAGTTTGAATCCTGTCTGGGCAACTTAGTGAAATTCTATCTTAAGACAAAAAGAAAAGAAAGAAGGAAAGGATTAGGATGTAACACAGTGTGAGGGCCTTGGGGTTCAATTGCCAGCACTACAAAATTAAATTTCAAATTTAAAAATTGGGCTGCGGATGTAGTTCAGTGCAAAGGCCCTGCCTCAGTATTGAAAACAAACAAACAACTCTGCTGGCTGCATTGAGTTGCTAGGCTGTGTTTAAGAGGGACCAGAGCCAGGAGCAGGGACGCTAAGAAGACCGCATGTGTGTGCTGCAGCGCTTGTCCATTGTCTGCCCATGCGCTGCCCCACTCTCCTGTGGCCCTTGCCTGTCTAAGACAGAAGTTGGCTCAGAACAGACAGGACACGTGAATGAGGGGGAGCAGGGTTAATCTTCAGTGCATCTCTCAGAGGCTTGGTGCTAGCTCAGCCCAGCACAGCAGGGATAGGAGTGTGGCACAAACCAGTCCCAGATAAACCCATTTCCATGGCTTGAAACTTCGCCTTCTCAGAGCCATGGAGATGGCTCAGTAGGATAAGCGCTTGATTGGCAAACGCAAGGATCTGAGTTCAATCCCCGGTTCTGCAAAAAAAAAGAAAAAGAAA
Organism: Octodon degus; assembly: GCF_000260255.1. Lineage (NCBI taxonomy): Eukaryota > Metazoa > Chordata > Mammalia > Rodentia > Octodontidae > Octodon > Octodon degus. The sequence continues at coordinate 13,832,062 of NW_004524623.1, forward strand.
CTTCGCCTTCTCGATCTACACCTGAAGAACCAAGCCAGATGGGTTTGGCAGCTCCCCGTCCCTGTGGGTGGCAGGGCTGTATGGGGAGGGCTAAGTTGCTGGATGCAGGGAGCAAGGCACTGTGCTCTGAGGCCAACATAAGCACAGTGGAGGCAGCTGAGGACACGGGGTGCTGACACCCCCTTTCCAGAGCAATGAAGCTGCCAACCTTAGTGATAAGAACATTTTTTTTAATTGGCAAAATCTACTGTGTGGAGAAGTCTTTTTGCGGATTGAACTCAGGACCTTAGACTTGCCAGGTAGGAGCTTATGCCACTGAGTTATCTCCCCAGCATTGGTGAAGTCTTTGAATTGACTCCCAAGCCCCTGCTCAGTTCCTGAGCTTGCCTCAGTTTCCCCTTCCTTTAAAAACCAAATAAATGGGCTGCCCAGAGAAGTTCCTTGTTTCAACCCCCAGGTAATCTCAAATTCTGTTAGAAGCTTCAAAAAATTTTTATTTATTGGATACAGGGTCTTACTATGCAGTTCAGATTTGTAGTGATCCTCCTGTCTCGGCCTCCCTAGTGCTGGAATTACACACATGCACCATCATGCCTCGTTTTGGGGCCAGCACGGCATGTGGTACCAGGGTTCAAACTTGGGTCCTTGTGCTTGCCAGGTGGGCACTTAGACTGCTGAGCTATCTCCCCAGCCCCTGATAGAGGATTTTTTTTTACTTTCCTGGAGTCTTAAAAATCACACCACTTGTCTCTTTTATTTTATTATTTTAATTTATTTTGTCTCTTTTACTTAAGCCATTCATTGTCCACTTGTTTGGAACATTGGGGCTAGGCCAAGACCCCGATAAGATTCCTGTGACAAAATGCCTGATATGAACAACTTGAAGGGAAAAAGAACTATGTTGGTTTTTGCTTCCAGAGGTTGTAGTCTGTGTTCACCTGGCCTTGTCGCTTGGGCCTGCGGCCAGGCAGTGTACTCAGCCAGAGCCACATGGCCAGTCAAGGGATCGCTTGGTGGGGTGGAAGCAGAGAGAGGCCAGAAGGGCCAGGCTCCCATGATCCCTTTCGAAGCCCTCTCCCCACAAGCTCACTTTCTGTCTGCATTAGGGTTTTACTAGAGGAACAGATATAATACAAAGACCAGATATAATACAAGATGTACCAGCCACAGAGTTGGCTGAGGAAGCGTGCAGAGGGCGTCTGCACACCGAGACTGGAAGATTCGGTCCCAAGGTCCGAAGCTCACTGCAGTGATTCGGTGTAAGTCTCTATCAGTTGGCTTCTGGATCTGCAATGGAAGGCTGAGGAAACTGTGATGGAAGCTGAAGAATCCACGATGGAAAGCTGAAGGATCCAAGCCGGAGGCTGAAGAGTCTGTGCTGGAAGCCAGGGAATGAAGTCTAAGCTGACTGTGAAGACTGAAGTTCCTCCCAGGAAGTGGAACACCAAATCCTTCCTCAACCCCTTTATATATTCCCCCCCCCCCATTTTTGTGTATTTGGTGCAAGGTCTCACTATGCAGCTCGGACTCCTAGTGATCTTCCTGTTTTCAGCCTCCCCCAGTGCAGGGATTATAGGTGTGTGCCACCATGCTGGACCCCTTGGTCAGCTCAGTGCACCCCAGGGGTGAGGCCGGTATGGCATGTGGCACTGGGGGTTGAATCCTGGTCTCTGCACTTGTCAAAGCAGGTGCTTAGTCCACTGGTTTATCTTGCCAGCCTTCTATATACTCTTTTGGTGTCGAGTCACCCTGGAGCAGGTCCTCCCTGCTCTAGAGAAGGGCGGAGCCCCCATAACCCAGAGTGTGGAACTCTGAGGCAATCCAGCCAAGTTGACACTTGCTAGACTCCACCTCCTAAAGGGCCCACCACCTCCCCGCACTGTGACAGGCTGGTGATTAGGCACAGTCAACATAAGGCCCTTTGGGATATTTGTGATGCAGACCACAGTGCCAATAAGGGAGCTGTGGTTTCAAGGGGCTCCTGGGGGTGGAATTGTGTGTATGCGTAGGGTCGCTTAGGAACCTGAGGTAATGTTGCCTGCTATAAGTCCCCACTTTAACCAAGGGTGGTTAGTTCCTGGCCTTTGCTGTCCTGTAGAGTCCTCACTCCATGACTTAACTACTGAGGCCTTTGGTGTGGTTTTATTGTACTATGTCAGGGTGATAGCTGGAGGTGACCAGAGCCCAGAACCTAAGAGGAGCTGGGGCACCTCAGGTACCCAGAATGAGGGCAGAAAGACAGGCTCAGCAGTCCCTGGCCAGGTTATGCTTTGCTCCTTGTAGAGGAACTGGGCTAGGGTTAGGGAAGGGAAGCTGATTGTTGTTGGTGATGGGTCAGGACTCGAGGTGTCCCAGGCACCCTGCCCCAAACACTCCCCGTTCTGTACCCTTGTCTTGACTCACTTCCCCTTGGCCAAAACTGCAGAACAGGCCCACCCAACTCTGACGGAGGCAGAAAACCACAGAAACTCTCCTTTGTTAACATCAAATGTTCCCCACAGACCAGGTAGCCCTGCCAAGATGAGCTTTCCCTCAGTAGGTCCAGCCCACAAACACCCTCCCCACACAACCCCTTCAAAGCCCTGTGCTTTGCCTTGTTCTCTGCTATCTTGGTCCACTAGACAGCCAGCCCACTTGCTCCTACCTTCAATAAATCATCTTCTCATGTCAGAATGCCTGGTCTGGTCGATTGTGTGAGTTCATATCTAACATTTGGTGCTGAAAATGCGGAAGAGACTCCAAGGCATCTGCCAGTCCCTCCCGACCAGGGCCTTGTTCTGGTCTACTGCTAGCCCTTCTGAGCAGACCTTGAGACTTGGACCTCCCTTGTTGACCTAAACATCTGCAATGCCTAAAACTTTGTGTATCCCTCATTCAACCCATCTTAAAAGACAAACCTCTTCCATTGTCCAAGTTGTTTGAGAGGAAGAAAGGGCCATTTCTTTGTAGCTTTGTGCTTTGTAGCTTTCTCTCCAACTTTAGCCTGGATGAGATTGTTTTCTGTACTTTTATTTTCTCTTTCCTTCTCTACACATCTTTTTTTCTTTTACCCCTGAAGGTGGGGCTGACACAGCATGTGCTGCCAGGAATCGAACTGTGGTCCCCTTCACCTGCCTAAATTTGTCTAAGCAGGCACTTTAGACCACTAAGCTATCTTGCTGGCCTTCTATGTGTCTTAAAGATAAATGTTGTTCCTGGATGACTGGCTTGCCTTTGCCTCCAACCCTCTTCCCCGTGACTCCTTTGATTCATACCTGGACTGGATAGCCTTTGAATTCCTTCAGGGATCCTTCCAGGACTTCTCTGACATGGACATTATTTTCTGCTCTTTTATTTTCTATTTCATCCTAACTTCTCTCTGAGGGTGACTATCTCTGACTGGATGGCTCATCTCCTGGCTCTATGCCTCTGGACCCACAGCCCCAGTGGGGCCTGGTAAAGTCATGTTGACACACCAAGCCACTCCTTCCCATCTCTTGGTGGCCTCTGCTCTGACCGGGGATGCCTGCTCAGAGGGTTTTGGCCCCACATCCCTTTTGGGACTCCCTTCAGCCTCCTTTCACTTTCCCTGTCCCTATGCTGTCTCTCTGATACCACAGGTATCTACTCTTTTACTCCTTCCCAGAACTATTCTACTGTCCTAGACTGTCTTAAGTCTGTCCCTATAGGCTCCTTAGGTTTCTCTGAAATCAAATTGTTATGGGTCACTCAGAATAGGAACCAGATCAGCCAGGTTGGAATTTGGAAAGCCGTTTATTACTGAGCTCAGGGCCCCCCAGTCTGCTCTCACGCAGGAGAGGACCGAAAGGCGGCAGCCCAGGAAGCAGGAAGGGGTTTTATACCCTGGAACCACATTGAGTTTGATAAGCAAATTCACTGAATGACCACATTCAGTTTGGTAAACAAATTCATTGTCTGACACAAAATAATGCTTTTAGAGTGATTGGCACCACAACTCAAACTACATTTTTGGGGCTTTTGTTTTAGTTTCTGGTTAATTTGCACCTGAGTACCTGCAGGCAGCCTTGCATAGCCCGGAGGTTACAAGAAGTTAAAGCCCATCTAATTTCCTTTTGAAGTCATCTCTGTAAGCTAACTTTGGTAACAGGAATTGGTGAGGGTTACAGGAATTTTATCTTAACAAAGAGCAAGAAGCAGCCACTAGTTACTAAACAACTTAGAACAGTGGTGAGGATACATTTACAACAGAAAGCACAAGATTTACATTTATAATCTAAAACGTGAGTTGACTCATTACACAAATAACTAGTTTTCCTCTGCCAAACAGCCTGGTCACAATGCAAGTTGGACAATGGGACTATCTGCCCCCTCTGAAACTCTTGATTATGACCCTTTCATTGATTTAGATAACTTTTGTTGCCACAGTGGGAAACAGTCTGAGGTCCCCTATGTCCTCGCTTTGTTTTCTCTCTGCAGTCATCCTGAGCTCTGCCTGTCATGTAATCCTCAACAGATTCTACTAGCAAAGGCCCCCACCAGACCTCGATCTGACCCTTCCCTGTCGACCCCTTCATTCCCAGATTCCTCTACGCCCTGCCCAGCAGAGCCGCAGCCTCCAGAGCCACTTCCCCTGCCACAGCTGCCACCACAGGCCACCACTGGAACCACCATCATCTGTGCCACTGCAGCATCCCCTCCTGTGACAGATGCTGCTTCTCTTTCTGACTTTACTCTTTGCCCCTCCCCGCCTTTCTCTCATCTGCCTTTGCTGTCTTACATTCCTCACATTCCTCACCAACTTGCAAGCAAAGTCTTTTTTCTCCAGGTTTCTCACTTTGGGGCAAAATGCCATGCATGCAAAAACAACTAACCGCACATTTTCCTCCCAATAGCGCATGCCCCCCTCTGCTATGAGCTGACAGCAGGATAACAGCCCACCTATCCTGTCCTTTTCAGTTGAGCCAGCTGCTTACCCTCACTCCCCTCACCTCTCAGCCACCTCAGCAGACAGTCTCCTATTACAGCCACACACACACACACACACACACACACACACACGCAGTCACAGCTTTCTGCCCCTCCCTTTATAACCTTCTTGCCAGCCTGCAGGTCCAGGACTTATAAGTTGTTAGTGCTCCTCTATTGTGATGTGCATAATCCTTATTTAAAAATTTTTAAGAATATATTTAGTACAGGGTCTACAGGGTCTCACTATACAGATTAGACTTGTAGTGATTCTCCTGTTTTCAGACTCCCAAGTGCTGGGATTATAGGCGTGCACCATCACACCCAGTCTCAATCGCTGTCTCAGTGTGCTGTGGGGGTGGGGCCAGCACTGCATGCCAGAAATTAAGCCCTAGTCCCTGTGTCTGCCTAAGCAGGTGCTTTAATCTGTTGAGCTATCTGGCTGGCCCATGATGTGCCTAATCCTTATACTTTAATCAATTTGCTTTCTCTTACTCAAACGTGGTAACTATAAAGAAGAGGTTTTTACCTTTTCCAAATTCTTATAAGAGATCTCTGCTAATTGACCTACAAAAGTTCTGACTAATCTCTCATTAGTACAAACTAAAAGGTCATCGTAATTTAACCTGTTCAGAAATATATTTGAGTGTACTCTGATTTTGTGAAGATGTTCATGTGTTTATATGTCATGGATGTGTTTATATGTCATTTCATCAACAGCTGTTCCTCTTTTATTTGAGCTTTAAAATATATACTTAAAAGCATATTTTCTCCAGAGTCCATCGGTTAAAAGCAAAAAAACCTGGCAAACACAACGTCCTGAGTTCAATTCCCAGTAGCTCAAAAAAAAAAAAAAAAAAAAAAATTAAAATAAGGTTTTCTATATTCATGTCTTTCTTTTATGCTCCAGATATTTATACGAGGTTCACGTCAAGCCAACATGAGGTCATCAGTTAAACAAGCATTTATGCTGTTACATTTAGAGATGCCTAAACAAAATGAGAATTCCATCATCTGTTGGGACTGTTGTGTGACTCTACTATGTATGACTGTTGATGTTAGATGTTCTCTGTAGGGGCTGGTGAGATGGCTCAGTGGTCTAATCTCTCTTTTTTTTAATTTTATTTATTTGTGTGTGTGTGTGTGTGTGTGTGGCCAGCTACTTGTTCCTACTTAGAACAAGCTTAGCAAAGCACAGGGACCGCGGTTCAATCCCCAGCACCACATGCCAGCCAGCCCCGCCCCCTGGTGGGCTGAGCTGGCCACACACACACACACACACACACACACAAATAAATAAATTTTAAAAATAAATAAATGTTCTCTGTAAAAGTTTAGCTACTGTTTATTGACATTCTACAGGAATTTTACTGCTAAAATGTCCATGGTTGATAAGAAATAACAGTTCTCTGGTCATGCTTTATATTTCAAAGTGCTTGATACTCAGGTAAAATTCTAATAATCAAGTGTATTGCTCCAAACTAAGTATACTAATGTAGACCCAGATCCTCCTAAACAAATAAACAAAAACAAAAAACAAAACAACTGTTATTTTTTTTTTTTTGAAGGTTTTACAGCTTATTAAATCCTCTCATGAAAAAAGTCACAGTCACTGCAGAGAGGCACTGCAGAATCTTTACTCCTTTGACTGTTCTCCAATCTCCAGCTCACTGCCACTTCATTTCTTTTTGCCAGCACCAACCTTAGCCTTTGCGGTGCCCTGACTTCATTCTGTTCTTGCATTCCTTCTGCTGCTTTTTTGAGGTCTTTTTCTTCTCATACTGGCCGTGTCTTGCAAGTCTATGTTTGAGCTATTTTTTTTTTTTTTTTGCATAATCCAGGGAAGCATAAATCATGCCAAAGCCAGTCGTCTCACCACCACCAAAATGGGCTCTGTATCCAAACACAAAAATGACATCTGGTGCGGTCTTGTACATTTTGGCGAGTTTTTCCCAAATTTCTGTCTTAGGTACTGTTGCTTTCCCAGGTGAAAGACATCAATGACCATTTGTTTCCTTTGTTTTTTTTCTTTTTCCTGAGCCAACAAGTCTTTATCAAAGGGTTGCAGTTACTGGAAGGAAGCCATGATGCTGGACACACTGTCAAAGTCAACCTTCTCCATGATGTTCTTGGGCTGGATGCTCTCCTCCTGGCTACAGATAGAAGTCTGCCCCAACTCATCTGCACTCCAGCCGTATTTCCTCATACACACCTTCAGCTGGTTGTCTGACAGATCCACAAGCATCTCAGCCAGCAGCCAGCGGTCTATATGCTGGTATGTGATGCCCATGACGTGGCAGATAAATTTTCGAACATAGTCTTCAAAGCCAGTTATACCTTCCAAGAGGTCCATGTTTTCATCCAGGGCTTGCCAGAAAGCCTGGAAGTGAAAGGTCTCCAGCAGGTTCCCAAGGTGCACAATCTGATGAATAGGTCGCACTTCTTGATGTGTCTGGTCAATCATGCACTTGCACAGGGTGAAGTTGGTGTGGGGCAGGTTGGTGAAGGCCTTTAGCAGGATCTGGGCAGTGACCATGGTCTGAAAGAAGGCTGGGTTGAACTGGTAGAACTTCAGGACAGCCAGGTTGGCTTCCAGATCATAGGCATTCTCCTTGGCCTGTGTCTCCACATAGTGCTCCAGGGTGGTCAGGTTCTCAGCATTGTACCTGTCGATACCCTTGAGCAACTTACCCACGTTGGCTTTCATCTGCTCAAACATCACCATGACTACTG
>NW_004524623.1:13842070-13843250 GCF_000260255.1 Octodon degus
GGCTGGCTGGCATGTGGTGCTGGGGGATTGAACCGCGGTCCCTGTGCTTTGCTAAGCTTGTTCTAAGTAGGTGCTTCAGACCACTGAGCCATCTCACCAGCCCCTGAACTCAGACTTTGTGCTTGCCAGGAAAGCACTTATTCTACTGAGCCATCTCCCTGGCCCCTGTTTTTCTTTTTCAAACTTGTTAGATTGTCTGCATCTCCGCGTAGGCGATGGCCAGTGAGTTTCTGCAGGAGGCACGGGGCGGCGCCTTGGCATCCTGACCGAGGGCTCTGATAGCCGACGCGGGTGGAGCTTTTTAGTTCTTTACGTCTTTCCTACCTGGTCTCAACAGTGTGTGTGGTTTTCAATGTGTTCAACTCACACATATTTTGTTAAAAAGTATTCCGTGTTTGGTTATTGTTATAAAGGGACTTTACGACTTCCGGTTTATGGCTTACATATAGAAACTGAAGGGTTTCTCGCCTAAATAAAGTTCTGCTTAATCATCGTGGCGACAGGCCAAATGGTGCCTGTCCCCACACACCCAGCTCTTTCTTCTTCGCCCGTCACCTACAGCCTACTTGCCTTACATTATATCCGGTCCTTTTCTCTCACCCCCTCAACCGATCAGTGCCTTCCATCCGACGTTGGCCGCCAGTCCCAATCTGCCAGGCGAACAGGCCACCATGTAAGCCTTTCTCTGGCTTGAGCCTATATTAGTTATACTCCTTCCGTTGGTTTCTCAGAGTTGTCACATACCCTTTCCTTTCTGTCGTCTTCGCTCCCACAGTAAAGGCGGTTTTTACTTTTATTTTCTTTTTACTCCCACACCGATTAACCCTAACAGAAACATACTTGTTTTTTGTACAATGATCTTGTATTCTTCACTCATTAGGTTTAGTAAATTTTTTTCGGTCTTGAATTTGTTGATAACATTAGGGAGCAGCACAAAGATTCACACAGCTCCTCGAGGCATTTTGAAGTTTGTCCCGAGGGCAGGACACGGCAGGCGGGCTTCCTTAATGTCAGGATCTACGTCAGTGATTTCCTGGCCCAAGGCTGAGACCTTGGGGATGTGGTTATCTCTCCTTTCTCGCTCCTCCTCCTGCAGCCTGATGGAAAGACCGAGGACAGGGCTCTCTAAACCCACTTCAGCGGCTGTGTGACAAAGGCTGGTATCTTCTCGCCGGGAATG
>NW_004524623.1:13843765-13855825 GCF_000260255.1 Octodon degus
TCCAGTGGCTGTAGCAGTGGCTGTAGCAGTATGTTGAGATGTGCTGGCAATTTTCAGAAACTCCATACAGATAGCATCTGATCTGGATTACTTTTCTTGTAGATAACGTTGGAGTTCATAGTGATTCTGCTTATAAACTGTCTTTTTTTAAAAAAAAATCTTTTATTTATTTGCTACAAGGTCTCGCTATGTGGCTTGGACTAATAGTGATCCTCCTGTCTCAGCCTCCCCAGTGCTGGGATCACAGGTATGCACCACCACCCACAGTGGCTGGCACAGCACAGCCAGGGTTCTGGGGCTGGCACTGCATATACTGGTGATTGAACCTGGGTCCTAGCGCTTGCCAGGCAGGTGCTTGGACCACAGAGCTATCTCCCCAGCCCTAAGATAACGGTCTTAAATTAGCTTATATATGCATTAAACTTTTGCTCCTGTTATATCTTTAAATGAGCTAGAGCTTGGGGCTGCATATAGAAAAGTGTGCAATTAAAAGACTCCTACTAAATAAAATCAGGAGCAAGAAAAAAAAGATTACTACTTCAGAGCTACTTTAAAAATTCAGGGTATTGGGGCTGGTGAGATGGCTCAGTGGTCTGGGGCGCCTGTTTAGAACAAGCTTAGCAAGAACAAAGGGACCGCAGTTCAATCCCCCAGCACCACATGCCAGCCAGCCCGCCCCCTGGTGGGCTGAGCTGGCCACACACACACACACATACACACACACACACAAATTCAGGGTATTGTTATGGCAAGTAGCCAGAGATGCTCACTGAGGCCCAGATGGGCACGAGCAGGGCACTCTGCAGCACACAGAGGCTCCCCTGACTGTTCTAGTCAGGACATCGGCCCAGAGGACAGGAACACAGTGGCGATGAAGTAGATGGTCCGGGTTCTAGAAATAGCAGGTACTTTCCAGAAAGGTGGAGTTCAGTTTATTTAATCACAAAACAAAAGGCACAGTCATGGGGCCTTTATAGCATTTGTCAGAAACAGCATTTATCAGAAATAAGACTGCTTACAAAGGAAAACTGCTTCACATATGTTTTTGTTCTTGTTTTGGTACCAGGAATTGAACTCATGACCTTACACTTGCCAGGCAGGTGCTGTGCTGCTGAGCTATATCTCCGGCTCTCTTCACATATGATTTAGGAAACAAGAGTGAGTTCACTTAAAGTTTGAGTGACTCATAAGACGAAGCAAAGTCTCTTTGCCACCACATTATTTTATTTATTTATTTATTTTTGGAGCTGGGGATTGAACTCAGGCCCTCGCGCTTGCCAGGAAAGCACTTGTTCTACTGAGCTATCTCCCTGGCCCCTGCCACCGCATTATTTTTTTCTCTATAATTTTGAGAGACATATAGCAATGTGACAATTTCAAATCAAATTGGTATGACAGTTTCAATAATTAACACATTGCATACTCTCCACCACATTATTTTTTTATTTTTTTCTCTGAAAAGTAAAATTTATTTATTTATTTATTTTTTCCATAATTTTATTGAGAAATAGCAATGAGACAGTTTCAAACCAAAATAGTAGGACAGTTTCAATAATTAACACATTGCATACATTCTTTCTAGTGGTTAATTGCTGTACAAGATGCAGACATGATATTCTATTTACAAACACTATTAGAACAAATCCCTCTATTCATTAAGAGAATGTAACTATATATCTATTCTAACCATTTTGAATACACAGATACAAAACGGACACTCATCTCTATCCCCTTTTCTTGTTTAGTTCTGTTATTTGAATATTATAGGTGTGTAAACTCAGCAAAATATTCTAAAAGAGTCCAGTAGCCCTTAATAGTATTGGGTCTTCCGCTTGACTGGCAATGTCAGAAATTGTTGACCTGAGTCCCCTACAGCTCAACATAACACCATGGCTTTACTTCTTCTACTTCGTTTTTATACTTTTCTGCTGGATGGTTAAGACCAAGGTAAAGCAGGACCTATGCAACAAGAGTTGTAGCTTTTGGGTCTGAGAAGGTCAGTGAAATCCCCTCAGGATTTATCCTGAGATCCTGTACCTCAGATTATAGATCCTTTGTCAGTGTCAGCCATGTGGATGAGTCACGGCCATTGCTTGGCCAATGCCATCTCCCTGACCCCCACAAACTTTTGTTATGTTCTGTCCCGGTTATCCAGGGAGGGAAGTGAGGAAGCCCTCTGGGGCAGGGATTGTGCCATCCTGCTGCCTGCTGCTGAGCCTGAAACACTGCAAACAGTGTTCTGTACCCCATGGGTGCCTTGCTGCTTTCTCTCTTTTCTTTTTTTCATTTTATGTATTTGGCAGGCAGCTGAGACTCACAATGATCCTCCTGTTTTCAGTCTCTGCATTGCTGGGATTACAGGTGTGCACCACCACACCCATGTGCACCACCACACCTGGGCTCCTTTGCTGGCTCAGTGCGCCCCAGAAGGGGGGCCAGCCTGGTATGCAGAACCGGGGATTGAACCCTGGTCCCTCAATTTGCCAAAGCAGGCGCTTGGTCCGCTGAGCTATCTTGCCAGCCCCCTTGCTTGTTGAAGGCACCACCTTTCCGCATTGCTGTGGGAATGGCCCAGCTCCTGGCCCACAGTCTGCAAGTCACAGAAGATGGGTCCACCAGGCTGGGATGCAGCCTCTCCTGTGATAGGATGAGAAAGTGGTTTTGTTTTTTCTTTCTTTCTTCCTTTTTTACTGGTCTATCTCCCCACCCCTGAGAAAGTGGTTTTCCAGCAGAGCCTAGGGAGTTTCCAGGCACACCCCACCCCCATATTATTCATGCACAGTGAGTGGCGCCTTGGCTCACAAACTTAATTTGTTCTATGATTCTGGTCATGATCCAGATTGGTCATGAACCAAATCAGATTTCCCCATAAGGTTCAATGTGAATAGGGTCAATCCTTCTGAACCATGTGTATTTTAAACCATAAAAATATGAACAAAGTACAGTGCAGTGTATGTGGAGACAGAGACAATAACCTTGCTTGAGGCAACTTCTGGTGTGGTGGACAAGAAGGTGGGTGGGCGGGAGGTCAATTTTGGAGGGAGAGTCCCCATCCATAAGGACATCAGACAGATCTCAGGTCTTCCTTTCTTTGTCACTTAGATGCACAATGTATTTTGATGAAAAATCGATCTAATGTTGCTTGTGTTTTCCTGCACTGCATAACCCTCCTGAGGTGAGAGGTCACATTATCCTTCAGCAGATTCAACAGTTACAGTTGTGCTGGGGTGGTGCTTCTCAAAGGAATCCTGGCCCTCGTCCCATTTTCCATAATGGCTTTGGTCATATAGCTGTGGACCTCTACCCCATCCTTCTCTTCCTCAGCAGATGTCCCTCAGCAAGAACTCCTGCTTCGCACTCTTCGATCTCCGGCTCCTCCTTATGGTCTTCAACAAGCCCCTGGGTCTGCTCCATCGATATCCAGACCCGTACTCTTGCCCTTGGCCACAGTCTCCTCCACTCCCGTGCAGCAGATCCCAGAAACTCACATTCAGTGATGCATTCTGCCTACAGTTGCTGCAGGCTGGGTTTAAGGTCTGGTACATGACGTCTTCCTGGGTTTGTCCATGAGGCTGACGCAGTGGAGGCTGTTGAAATACTTCCCCCAGAACTCTTTCAGAGGCAAGGCCATCTCTTCTGTGACATGAAAAGAGCTTTTTGGAGCTTGACTTAGCATCCACATGGAGCACCCAGGCTGGAAGGTGGGCTGGGCTCCTGTCCATCTGAAGCAGGCAGCGCCTTTCAGGCAGTTGGCTGTTGGATATTTCTTCACAGTGAGCAGGAACATCTCTTGTAGCCATTCTGTGAACTATCATTTCGTGACACAAGCTTTCCCAATGGCCCTCCGCGGGACAGGCATTGGCCCTGCTCACGTTCTGTTCTTGAATGTGGAGGGGTCTGAGAATAGTGCACTAGTAGTGGCTTCACCTTCAGATCCGTGCTCCTAATCAGACACAGCTAAAGACGCACTCTGTCCTTCGTGGGCCTGTGCCCTGCCAGTGCCTTTTCCTCCTGCTGCTCCCATCTCCTCCCCAAGAGCCCTGTTCTAACCCGGCTGAACACCTGCGAAGTAGGATAGCCTCTGCCTTCGTGAGTTCTGAGTTCTCTCTTGTGCTCTTCTGCAGCAACCTGGTCAGCACCGGCAGCCTCGCCATCGCTTCTCACACCGCGGCCGCCACTTGGCTCGCAGAATGTAGCAAGCCACTCTGCCCTGTCTTTAAGTTCATCACACATCGCAGCTGTAGGGGGTTTTCTCATAAGACATCGCTGGACAGTCTCCTGGCTTTTCGGAGATCAGGGATCACTGACGCTGTCCCCGCAGCTGGTCCTCCTCCAGCCACCTCACCGACGTCTCTGCCTTCGCCAGCTCTGTGTCCCCTGCTTGGCAGACACTGTTCCCCCTTGGCCACCTCAGCCCCTTCAAGGGCATCGTTAGTCTTCAGGACAGTCTGGATCATGGACTTGGCTGTCGTGGGCTTCGAGGCCAGGCCAGGTCAGGCCCGGAGCACGGCCCTCCTGCTTCTCTTTATTTTCTTCGATTCCGAGGCAATTTTCCTGCAAACCTCCTTCTCACTCACCATCCTGGCTCTGGACGTCCTCGTCTCCTTCGCCAGTGCGCTGCGCTGTCCGTGAGCTCCACGCTTGCTTCGTGCTTTGAGCTCCATGCCTGCTCGGCGCCGTCCGTGAGCTGCGCGCCTGCTCCTACACACACACACCACGCCTGCGCACACACACACACACACACACACCCCACGCCTGCGCGCGCGCACACACACACACACACACACACACAAACACACACACACACCACGCCTGCTTGGTGCTGTCCCTGAGCTCCACGCCTGCTCCGCGCTTTCTTTGGGCCCTGAGGGAGTGGACAAAGCCATACAGCACTGTATGAGCTAAACCGCACATTGAAAAGCTTCTCGACCCCTGTCTGTGACCATGACCTCCTCTAAAGCAAGCTGCCACCTTGTGTCAGAGCAGGGAGATACCTCAGTGATGCTCGTCACTAATTCAGAGAGAACAAACAGAAGCAAAATTTTGTTGAACGCTTGTGTTTGTGAACCGAGGGATTACTGTAATTAGATCAAATGGGATTCGGATTAATGTTCCCTAGAATCTGAGTTCTGCCATCAAATCCGCCCATCTGGTGATGGGCCAGGCTCCCTGCGCTTGGCTCTGCTCACCAGGGCCCTGGTCTGTGCTAAGCCCTGGCTGTCCCTCAGTCTGTAATGCTGCCATGATACTTCCCCCTGATAATGGGGAGTAAACAAAGGTCTCCACAGTGAGCTACCTCCCTGCCCCTTGCTTCTTATTATTATTATTATTTTAAAAAAAATGTTCTGATAGTCTTAATATGTGGTTCAGGTGGGAGCCAAACTCCCAGTTCTCCAGTCTCAGCCTCCGAAGTACTGGGATCCCAGGAGGAGTTACCATGCCCAGGTGGCGCTGTGATTTTGGTGTCGAGTTGCCTTTCCTATGTGGGATGGGTTCTAGCTGGAATCAAACGTGATCGGACAACTCCCTGCTTCCTAACACACACACACACACACACACACACACAGACACACACACACACACCTTTGGACATTATCTCCACATGAAGACAGCACTCCCAGGAATGCTGTTGTTTTCCTAGTTGCGGCGTTGCTGCTCCTCCCCACCTCACAGCTGCTGGCAGCCCTCCTGGCCCCACCACTCAGGGTCACGAGAGAAGCCCCTCTACTCGCACTGCACAAGGCCTCTGGTGCACAGCCCTGCACGGCAACACTGCATCACTCCAACCTGCCCTCATGGTCTGTTTCAGAACCAGAGCCTGTCCTGCCTTTTTCTTTTTCAGTGCTGTTTTAAAACATTGCCATGTTCCTATAGGTCTGTTCCCATGGCTGATAATCTAGAGTAGATCTGGGATTCTGTGCTGGCCAGTGAGATGAGCAGGGAGATACTCCTCCTAGGAACCACAGAGGAGCTGGGGAAGCGGGGTCCTGGCCCTTTCCCTTCACACCAGCTTGAATGGGGGCCTGAGGACAAGAGACAACGTGCTAGCCAGATGTGATGGCTGGAGGCTGAGGCAGGAGAGTTCAGGTTGAGCCCAATCTGGACAATTTAACAAGACCCTGTCTCAGAATAAAAAATAAAAAAAGGTCTGGGGATGTAGCTCATTATGAAGGCCCTAAGTTCAACTCCTGAGAAGAAGAAGTTAGAGGAGAGGAAGGACGAAGAGGAGAAGAGAGACAAGAAGAGGGGAGCAGCAGGGCGGGAAGGAAGGAATCTCTGGGTACGACCTCACAGCCGGGCTCATGCCAGCGACAATGTAGCTTTACGCTGTCCTGAGAGGAACGCTGCCTGACAGCTACTCAGGCCTGAGGGTGCATTTTGTGTCTTTCCCCACAGGTGAGAAATGATAGTTGCATTTTCTTCTGTTTGGAAAACGCATTCCTAGCTTATCATGGTCTCCTCTTAGCACAGGGATCTGCTGACGCTTCTCTTTATTATGGCTGCAGAGAGGCCTAGAAAGCAGCGTTCTTCATTTTCTAGGGTGCCAAGCAAGATGGCGCTGGAGTAGGCAGTGAAGGAGCTGATAGGAAGACTTGGCACACGTTTCTCACGAGTGAGAACTTTCTCTCCAGAAGAGATGGTTATTTGCTGGCACCTAAATGTCCTCCAAAGCCTCAGGCGGGCACAGGTGGGCTTTTGTAGAAGTGGCTGAATCTAGAGTGTGTGATGCTGGGATTGATTCATGGTGCAGTGGGTGCTCAAGGGCCCTCGGAGTAAGGGTGTGAGAGCTACCTGCCCTGAGACGCCTGGATGAGATAAAAGGGGATAAGACAAGAAAAAGAAAAGGGCTATATGGGGAAGGAAGAAGTTACATCATCACTGATTGCAGTGTCATGATCCTCTTTACAGAAGACCCCAAAACCTCCATTAAAAGACTCCTAGAATTAATATCCAAATTTGGTAGTGCAGCAGGACACAAAGCCAACCCTCAAAATCACTAGCATTCCTGTACACCAGCAGCACAGTCACTGAGAGGGAAATTAGGAAAACAAGATTGTTCACAACAGCATCAACAAAAGTGAGGCTAGGAGTTAGCCTCACCCAGGAAGTGAAAGACCTCTACAATGAAAATTATAGTTCTCTGAAAAAAATCAAACAGGACATCAGGAAATGGAAAGATGCTAGAAATTGGAAAGGTATCCTGTTCCTTGGATAAGCAAAACCAATATAGTTAAAGTGGCCATATTTCCAAAACTGGCACATAGATTTAATGCGATCCCAATCAAAACATTTGTAACAGACCTGGAGAAAGCAATCCTAAAGTTCATATGGAGCAAGAGACCCAGAATAACAAGCAATTCTAGGCAACAAGGACATGCCAGGGGTATCCCAATTCTGGGCTTGAAATTATAATATGAAGCAACAGTGATTGAAACACCATGGTATTGAAAAAACAGATGTGTCAGTTAATGGAACAGAATAAAGGTTTCAGGGACAACCCCTGGCATGTCCACTTGATCTTTGATAAAGGGGCCAAAAACATAAAGGGGGGGAGCCTCTTTAAAAGTGGTGCGAGAGAAACTGACTATCCCATGCTTAAGGCTGCACTGAGAACCGTATCTCTCATCATGCACTAAACTAAAATCAAAATGGATCTATTAGAACAGAAATAATTTGTTTGAAGACAAATGGATAAAACTTTTTTTTTTCTTTTCCTTTCTTTCTTTCTTTCTTTGAGATAGATTCTCGCTATGTAGTACAGGCTGGCCTCTAACTCACAGCGATCCTCCTGCCTTAGCCTGCCGAGCGCTGGGATTTCAGGTGTGCACCGCCACATCCGGCTCACAAGGTTTTACGCCTTTGCTGACTCTAAACTGAATCTTGGCACCAGAGCAAGGCCTGCTGTCTGCCGCAGTGTACATGTGTCCCCCGAATGAGCCGACCTCCAAGCCCCGTGTGCTGGGAACCTAGCCGACACACACACCTTTTCTGTTTCCGCAAGTCTGTGTGTAGCACGGGACCTGGAGCCGAATGCAGGCGCTGTGCACTAACTGACAGGGAAAGATGGTGAGGGGAGGAGGGGGAGAAAGCCGGCACAGAGAGGAGACCAACCCTCAGCCGATGGCCAGTGGGGTTGGGGCGGGGGGTAGGGAGTGGGGATGCTGAAGGCGTCTCACTGAGGAGCTGCTGCACCGGGAAGGCTCGGCTGAGCCAGAGCAGGGTGAGCACGTGGGCCAGGGGCCAGACCTGCTCCTGTGCCTGGTTTTGTGTGTACTTGTTTTGTTTGCAATATTGGGGACTAAACTGTAGGCCTTTGCTGAGCGGCACCCCCAGTGACCCCCTCCTCCTTTAATTTGATGCAAGGTCTCTTTTAGTCACTAAGTTATCTAGGTTAGGCTTGAACTTAGGATCCTCCTGCCTCTGCCTCCCAGAGAGCTGGTATTGCAGGCACAGCCTTCTTTTCTACACACATCTTCAGAAACTGAAATCTGAGCCGAGGTGCTGTCTGGTTAAAGTAAGGAAGTTGGATTATTACCAGCTCTGGCTGCAGGCCCCCAAAGGGCAAAGGAGTATACAGAAAACAAACCTAGGTTCGGAGTTAGGCTCTACTTGTTTGTTTTTAGACAGGGTCTTGTGAGAATCAGGCTGGCCTTGAACTCACTGGGTAGCCCTGGCTGGCCTTGAACCCACAGTGATCCTTCTGCCTCAGCCTCCCAAGTGCTGGTTTACAGGCATGCTTGTCCACGCCCCGCAGTATCTAGATTCACATATTGTCCTTTAAGGAGCATCACTGTTGCCATCCACACCTGAGGGGAGTTCCTCCACTTGGGGAGCAGGGGCAGGTCTTGAGGATGCGCAGTGCCTGCGTCCACTACCTTTCCATCAGTGCCACCTCCTGTCCCAATTTCCTAAGAGACGGTGTTCTGCACTTGCGTGGGCCTAAACTCTTGGGCACACATGCTTGAGGACAGAGAATTCCTTCTGTGGAGAGGCTTTCTCCCCAGTCCTCCCCTGATGGGGTGGTTCACAGTGACTTTCTGGGAGTAGGGGCTTCCTCTGACGACCACTTGCGCACATTTTCAGCTGGGCTGAGGCCTTCGGTGGATGGTAGCTCGGCCATGGGTCTGCACATGTTTGTGACTTTTTATTGTCTTATTGAAGTTTATGGCTTTATTTCTGCCAAACTCTCTGTCTCTGTCTCTGTCTCTGTCTCTGTCTCTGTCTCTGTCTGTCTCTGCTCTCTTACAGTACTGGAGATTGAACTCAGGACCCTGTGCTTGCCAGGCAGGTGCTTATTCTAACTGAGCTATCTCTCCAACCTCAAGCTCCCATTTTTAAAGCTTTATATGTCAAGATTCATGCTCCCAGTGAATCTCATTATCCTGCAGTATTTCTTGCCACAAGGCACTAGGGGTTGAGCCCAGGCCCATGCGTGCCAGGCAAGCCCTCTGCACAGAATGCCATCCTGAGACAGTATCTTGGAAAGTTGCGTAGGATGGATCACAGTTGTGGTTTTCCTGCCTCAGCCCCCTGAAGGGCTGGGATTACAGGTATGGACAACCACACAAGCAACTCCTATGTATTTATTTATTTATTTTTGGGCAGAATCGGGGATTGAACCCAGGCCCTTGTGCTTGCCAGGCAAGTGCTTATTCTACTGAGCCATCTCCCCGGCCCCATGTATTTTTGATCAAATATGAACATGGTTTTAAGATTGCTACTCTTGCTTTTTTTTTTTCTGTATAAACTGTAGGTTTCCAATGGGCCTGGTGGCTCATGCCTATAGTCTTAACACTCAGGAGGCTGAGGCAGGAGGATCACTGTGAGTTTGAGGCCAGCCTGGCTGCATAGCAAGTTCAGAGCAAGCCTGAGCTGCATAGTGAGACCCTGCCTGAAAAAAAAAAAAAAAAAAAAAAACCCACAAAAAAACCCTAAATATAAAAGGAGGAGGAAGAGGAGAGGAAGAAGGAGAGGAAGGAGAGGAACAAAAGAAAAAAGTTGGCTTTCATCAAAGTTGCAGCACTCAACATACTTCTCTGATTATATTTATAAGCCGGCTTTGTGTTCAGTCTGGGCAGAAACGCTGGGACACTTCAGCTCATCCTGAGCTCTAAGGACTTCACAGAAGCAGATGGCAGCTGGGCCCTATCTACCTCAGGCGCTGCAGCGTCCACAGTGTATAAATAACAGCACAAATCTGGGTCCTTTCTGAAGACATAAATTTGCTTGCTAACACAATAAATCACAAGGTGTACTTTTTAATGCCTTTTTCTTTCCAACTTGATCTCCAGAGATGAATACTGGGTTTTCAAATCCTTGCGTTTTTTCCTAAATAGACTCAGACCTGGCTTCACATCTGGGGCTTTACATCTAAGGCAAGCCTCAATCTTCACTGCCTGCAAAGTGGGGATAACTTTAGTGTCATGTTCCTGGGCTTGCTTTGCAGAAGCCAAGAGCCGACAACAGGGATGAAGAGGTCTGGCGCGAGCCAGGGAGAATTCCCTTTGGAGTCAGTGCCAAGCGCGCGCTGCTCCCGACAATAGCCGGCAGGTGGCAGCATTTCCCGCAGCAGCTTTGCAGCAAGACAAGCTGATGGTTTTGGTTTTTTTAAAAAGTGTGTGTGTGTGTGTGTGTGTGTGTGTGTGTGTGTGTGTGTGTGTGTGTGTGTGTGTGTGTGTTGGCTTAGCAAAGTACCAGGGGGCGGGGCTGGCTGGCATGCGGTGCTGGGGGATTGAATGGCGGTCCCTGTGCTTTGCTAAGCTTATTCTAAGTAGGTGCTTTAGACCACTGAGCCATCTCACCAGCCCTGGTTTTGGTTTTTGAGACAGGGTCTCACTCTGTGGTTCACCCTCGAACTCACGGTGATCGTCCTGCCTCAGTCTCCCACATGGGATCATAGCCGTGCGCCACCACATCCAGCCACTGACTGAGCATCCACGTATCAGCAGCACGCAGTAGTCAGTACTGCCTGTCCCGCTGGTCAGATGAGGACCAGCTTCTGTCTGTGGGGTGCCCTCCAGGGGCACGAAGGCCCCTCAGGAGGCAGGGGCACCGGGAAGATATCTAAAGGGGCAGAGATAGATTGAATGCAATTTTTATTTTCCGGTTTTTTTTTTGAATTTTAATACAGATGCCCACAGTAATTGCACTAGTTTACATTTCTGCCAACAATGTAGAAGGGATCCGTCTGTTTCCACCAAATCCTAATCAACATTTGTTATTATTTGTTTTCTTGATGGTAAGATAGAATCTCAGTGTTAATTATATCTGGAGAAGACAGAATCTCAGTGTTGCTTTAATTTGCATTTCTGTAAGGGCTGGAGACACTGAACACTTTTTCATGTATTTACTGGCCACTTGTTCCTCTGGAAAGTGATAGGTTCCGGCCCAAGTACAAACCGCTGAATTATTGCGGCCCTGATTCAACACGGCGGAATCCCTAAAACAACAGCTCACCTTCCCACTGACCACCTCCTCCTCCCTCCCCACCCCAGCCCTGGGTACCACTTCCTTTCACCTTTCCAGCGCACACAAGGGAGCCCCAGTCAGCTCCTTGTGTGTTGCTCAACCTGCCCCCAAACTCCGCCCCTAGCCAAAGCCCACAAATCCTCAGGCTCCCTGTCTCGGGTCAGAGCGCCCCCCACCTCCCTGCCCTCCATCCTCTCCCTGTCCTCCTCAATGGCAATAAAGGCCCTTCCCTTCCTTTTTTTACTTCTGCTTCTCTGCCACTCCGAAGACCCTAACAGAAAGTACGGATTAATTTCAGTTGCCTGTTTTTTGATTGGGTCTTTTATTTTTCAGGCCTCCTTTTTCTAAATTCTCTACCTATTCTAAATATTAGTCATCTGTTCAAGAAATCGATGACAAAAATTTTTCCTATTCTGGAGGTTGTCTCTTCACTTTGTCATTTCCTTTTGCTGTGCAGACTTTAACTTGATATGGCCCCACTGGTTAACTTTTTTTTTTTTTGGTTTGTTTTTTAGGGAAGGGTCTACAGGGTGTTCAGGGTCTCAATACTAGATTGGACTCATAGTGATCAGCCTATTATACAGGCTCCCA
>NW_004524623.1:13855955-13857625 GCF_000260255.1 Octodon degus
TCTTTAATCTGCTGAGCTAGGGCTGGTGAGATGGTTCAGTGGTCTAAAGCACCTACTTAGAACAAGCTAAGCCAAGCAAAGCACAGGGACCTCGGTTCAATCCCCCAGCACCACATGCCAGCCCGCCCGCCCCCTGGTGGGCTGAGCTGGCCACACACAAAATAAATAAATAAATAAATAAATAAATAAATAAATAAATAAATGTTAAAAAAAAATCTGCTGAGCTATTATATCTGGCTGGCCCTCCCACTGGTTGACTCATGATGTTATTTCTTGCACAACTGGAGATCTGTTCAGAAAGTCCTTGCCTATGCCTGGGTCTGCAAGAGTTTTAATAATTTTATCTTCCAGAAAATTGTTTGTTTTAATAATTAAATCTGTATCCACTTCGGTTTTAGTTTACTACAGGGTGAGAAATATGTATCTTGATTCGTCTTCATCATCACAGTGGTATAATGCTGCAAACTCTTCAGAGAAGACACCAAAGAAAACAGGTAGTTTTCTTATCTGTCTGTCTGTCTCTCTTTCTACAGGGTCTGTATTCCAGGCTGGGCTTGAACTTGTGATTCTCCTGCCTCAGCCTCCTGAGTTCTGGGATTGCACACACATCCTACCATGCCAGCCTGCTTTGATTGTTTTGAGGACTTTCCATACTGACTTCCATATGGGCTGTGCTACTTTAGACTCCCTCCAGCAGTAGTGGGACCATAATCTTTCTCTGCATCCTTCTCAGCAGCTGGTTCTTTCCTGAACATAGCCAGCATTCTGGAGTGAGATGGAATCTCTGTGTTGTTTTAATTTGCATTTCCCAAATGACCAGTGATGTTGAATATTTTTTAATATATTTATTTGTGGTTTGTACTTCGTGATCTGAGAAGTGTATATTCATTTCATATGCCCATTTTTGGATTGAGTCTTTAAATCTGGGAGTGGGATCTGAGTTTTTTTTAGTTTGATTTAAAAATTATTATTCCTCCTCCTGTGAGCAGTCTAAGCCGACCTGTGAAAATGGTTCGCTATTCTCTCGACCCAGAAAACCCCATAAAATCATGCAAAACAAGAGGCTCAAATCTTCACAAGCACTTTAAGAACACATGTGAAATTGCCCAGGCCATCAAGGGTATGTGTATCCGAAAGGCCACCAAGTATCTGAAGGATGTCCCATTAAAGAAGTAATGTGTGCCATTCTGGCATTACAATGGTGGAGTTGGTAGGTGTACTGAGGTCAAACAGTGGGGTTGGACACAGGGTCAATGGCCCAAAAAGAGTGCTGAATTTTTGCTGCACATGCTTGAAAATGCAGAGAGCAATGCTGAGCTTAAGGGCTTAGATGTAGATTCTCTGGTTATTGAGCATATCCAGGTGAGCAAGTACCCAAGATGCACCGCCATACTTACAGAGCTCACAGCCGGATTAACCCATCCACGAGCTTGTCCTGCCATACTGAGATGATCCTTACTGAAAAGGAACACATTGTTCCTAAACCAGAGGAAGAGGTTGCACAGAAGAAAAAGATATCCCAGAAGAAACTGAAGAAACAAAAACTTATGGCATGGGGATAAATTAAGCATAAAATAAATGCAAATAAAATTTTAAAAATATTATTATTTTGAGGCAGGGTCTCACCATGTAACCCAGGAAGGATCTTATCTATGTTTTCAAAAATTCTT
>NW_004524623.1:13858980-13861113 GCF_000260255.1 Octodon degus
CCACTGGCAGAAGCCTTCTGGGCTTCAGGTTTCTTCTCTTTAGTGTCTGGCTTCTCAGTTTTTTCATCCGCCATCTTGCAAGATGGGAAAGAGAACTAAGATTCCAGGCACTTATTCTTCTGAGCTATAACCCCAACCCAGTGTTTCTATTTTATTAGGCAAGCACTTATACCACTGAGCTACATCTCTGGCTGATTTATTTATTTATTTTTTTTATTGGCGGAACTGAGGATTGAACTCAGGCCCTTGCGCTTGCCAGGGAAGCGCTTATTCCACTAAGCCATCTCCCTGGGCCCTGGCTGATTTTTTTTTAAAAAATGTATTTGTTACAGGGTCTCACTAGGAAGCTCAGACTCCTAGTTTCAGCCACCCCACCCCCCCAGGCTTACGGGCATGCACCACCACGCCCACTTTCAGTGGCCAGCTCAGCGTGACCAGGAGCAGGGCCTGTGCAGCATGTGGTGCCGGGGATTGAACCCCAGTTCCTGCACTTGCTGAAGCAGATGCTTAGTCTTCTGAGCTATCTCACAGGCCTGCCAGTGTTTTTATTTCAACATTAAGTCTTTGATCCCTGTTGAGTTTAGTTTAGTTCATGTTGAGAGACATGGGTCTAGTTTTAATCTTCAGCATGTGGAAAGCCAGTTTTCCCAGCACCATTTATTAACGAAGCCGTCTTTCTTCCATCAAATATGTTTGGACCTTTTGTGTGAGCTCAGGTGGCTGAGTGTGCTGGGACTTGCTTCAGCATCTTTGAATCTGTTCCAGAGATCCGAGGGTCTGTTTCTTTTCTTTTCCTGCTGTCTTTATCATGGCAGTCTTATAGCATAATTCCAAGTCAGAGATGGTCAGGTACCTCTGCCTTGCCTTTGTTGCCCAGATTTGCCTTTGCTACTCAGGGTTCTTCTGGTTCCAAATGAATTTTGACCATTTACTGTGAAGTTGGCTGTTGGTTTGTCACAGGTGGCTTTTAATAGAATGTGATAAGGGCGCTCTATTCCAATGTTCTATAGGATTTTTTGTTTTTAAATTACAAATGGGTGTTGGACTCTGTCAAATACCTTTTCTTCATCTACACTATTGAGATGATTGTGTGGCTCTCTTGATACGGTGTATTACACTTCTTTTTTTTTAATTAAAGTTTATTTCTTTCTCTTTTTTTTTTTTTTTTTTTTTTCGGAATTGGGGATTGAACTCAGGCCCTTGCGCTTGCCAGGGAAGCACTTATTCTACTGAGCCATCTCCCCAGCCCCTGTATTACACTTCTTGATTTGTGTATATTGAACCATCACTGCATTCGTGGGAGGCAGCATACTTAGTCACGATGTATAATCTTCTTGATGATTTGCTGCATTCTATTTACCAGCATGTTATTGAGGATTTTTATGTGTATGTTCATTAAGGAGATTGTTTGGCTCTTTCTTGGTTTTCGTATGAGGATAATTCTTGCTTCTCAGAGTGGGCTTGGGAGTATTCATTCCCATTAAATTTCATAAAAGAATTTGCCGCTATTAGTGGCATTAGATCTCTGAATTTCTTGTTGAATTCAGCAATAAATCCATGAAGACCTGGACTTTTATTTCTGGTAATTTTTCAATTAGTTCTTCAATGTCATTAGCTGATATTCTGAGGCTGTTTAGAATTTTTATATCTGCTTGATTGAGCTTTATTCATTCATCTGTATCAAGGAATCTGTCCATTTCATCTGTGTTTTCCACCTTATTGGAGTACAGATTTTTTTTTTTTACAAGTTATCTTCTGGATTTTGGTAGTTTCCATGATGAATTACCGTTTTTCATTTTAGTTGCATAGATTTGGTACCCAGGATTGAACTCAGGGCCTTGCACTTGCCAGGCAAATGCTTATTCTACTGAGTTATCTCCCCGGCCCCTAGAGTACAGATTTTTAAAGTAGGTATTAATGATCTTCTGGATTTCAGCAGGATCGTTGTGCTTTTACCCTTTTTATTCCTAAATGCATGGATTTGGGTTTCTTCTTTCCTTATGTTGATTGGGTTAACCAAGGTTTTGGTTATTTTATTTAATCTTTCAAGAAACCAACTCTTAAATTCATTGATTATTTCTATTATTTTATGCATTAATTTCTGCTCTGATCTTTATAATGTTTTCTCTTGTA
>NW_004524623.1:13862153-13863185 GCF_000260255.1 Octodon degus
TATTTTAGGGAAGGGTCTACAGAGTGTTCAGGGTCTCACTACTAGATCAGACTCCTAGTGATTTCCCTGTTTACAGCCTCCTAAGTGCTGGGATTACAGGCACGTGCTACCATGCCCAGTCTCAGCTGCTATCTCAGCGCACCCCGGGGTGGGGCCAGCACGGCAGGCCCTGGGATTGAACCTCCGGCTCCTGTGCCTGCTTGCAGGTGCTTTTAATCTGCTGAGCTATTTGGCTGGCCCTAAAATTTTTTTTTAAATGTATTTGGTACAGATTCTCATTATGCAGACTCACTCACTCATAGTGATCCTGTTTTCTACCTCCACAGCACTGGGATTGCAGGCGTGTGCCACCATGCGGGTCTCAGGTAGCTGGCTCAGCATACCCAGGCTGTGTGGCATGTGGTGCTGGGGATCAAACCCAGGTCCCTGCTCTTGCGAAGCAGGCACTTAGACCACTGAGCTATCTTGCCATCTCAAGTACACCTGTATTTTGTGCTTATGTATTTATGATTATTATATCTTCATCTTGGAGTTTTCCCTTAGCAAGAATGTAAGTATGAAGTTCTCTCTCCTTTGATCAGTCTTGGCTTGAAGTTCACTTTGTCTACAAATAGATTAGCTATCCCTGCTTTTTTCCAGGTTCTTACCACATGGAAGACTGTTTTCCATTCTTTGACATGAGGTCTGTGAGTTTCTTTTTGAGTTAAATGTGTTTCTTGTAGGCAGCATACTGTCAAATCCTGTTTCTTGAACCACTCTGCCAATTTGTTTCTTTTGTTTGGTGAATTGAGACCATTTACAATGATGATATAACTACTATGTATTGATTTTTCCTTGTCATTTTATTTTCCTATTGTTGGTTCTCTGTATTTCCCCTCCATTTAATTGTTTGCCTGCCTGGTGGATTCTTTCTATTGGCATTTTCGGGATTGTAATCTTCTGTATCTCTTTCTGAAATATCTTTCAGATATTTTGGAGAGCTAGTCTGGTGGCCATGAATTTCTTCCATTGTTCCTTGTCATGGAAGTGTCT
>NW_004524623.1:13890227-13896835 GCF_000260255.1 Octodon degus
TACTGGATGGCTAAGACCAAGGTAAAGCAGGACCTATGCAACAAGAGTTGTAGCTTTTTGGTCTGAGAAGGTCAATGAAATGCCCTCAGGATTTATCCTGAGATCCTGTACCTCAGATTGTAGAACCTTTTTCAGTTGCAAACATTATTCTGTGAACAAAACCCATTCATAAAAGAGTATACATGATTCTATTTATTAAAAAATTTAAGATTAAGAACATCTACAGAGAGAGAACATATTTTAGCAGTTTTTTAAGGAGTGGGGCTTAGGAGATGGAACAAGTGTCTCAGTTACGTCCTCACTGTTGTGACAAAATACCCAACACTTACAAATTAAAGTAGGGAAAATGTATCTTATCTCACAGCTTATAGTGGTTTCAACTAGCATTCAGCTGGTGCCAAGGCAAGGTGGCATGGCAGAGGGGCATTGTAGAAGAGAATCAATTAATGTTGTGGCAGGCAGCAGGCAGCAGGCAGCAGGCAGCAAGCCTTCCTTTTCCTTCCTATTCCATCCAGGTTACAAGCCTTTTGGAAAGACTAAAGGGGGGTTTTTCCATAGCCACACCCAGAACCACGATTAAACTGATCAGTGGATTGATCCAATCATCACACACCTTTATTCATCTTTTATTTATTTGTTTATTTATTTGTGTGTGTGTGTGTGTGTGTGTGTGGCCAGCTCAGACCACCAGGGGCGGGCTAGCTGGCATGTGGTGCTGGGGATTGAACCGCGGTCCCTGTGCTTTGCTAAGCTTGTTCTAAGTAGGTGCTTTAGACCACTGAGCCATCTCACCAGCCCCTCATCTTTTATTTTTGAAAAATTATTTATTTACTTATGTTTTTGGTACAGGGTCTCACTGCGCAGCTTGGACTCATAGTGATCCTCCTGTCTCAGCCTCCCCAGTGCTGGAATTACAGGCTTGGGCCACATTGCCCAGTCTCAACTGTCTCAGGGCGCCCTGGGGGCGGGGCTGGCTTGGCAGGCCCGGGGATCAAACCACTGGCCCCTGTAACTGCTTGCAGGTGGTTTAATCCGCTGAGCTATTTGGCTGAGCCCATTAGGACATTTATCCCACCTGCCCTGTCCAGGTTCAAGGAAACAAGATGTTTCTGTCCTGCTACATGACTTTCATCATCAAAATTGTTTCAGCAGCCAGGAAAAACAATGTTTATGGTCTCTGATCTAGGGACCCTTGCAAGACTTTGGCTGTATGTGTCACTCTAGCCGCTTATGCTGGGAGGTGCTGAAGCTGGAAATTGGTCGTATGTGGGAGGGCAGGACAAGGCCTCAGTGTCTAGAGCAGTCAAGCTACCTCAGTCTTGAGAAAAATATCCCGCTTGGTCAATTTTAGCTATTAATTGCTATGCAGCCTTGTGTCTCCTGGTACTAACTTTGCAAAGGTTAAATGCCCCTACTGTTGTTCTTGGGGTCCTCTGCCAATTAGGCCTGGTCCACCACCTGACCTCAGCTATTATCTCTTGCCTTTATTTTCTAAATCCTCTTGTCATTTTCTCCTGGGGGTCACTCAGAGACCACCAAATCTCTACATCTGGCACCTGAACGGGGACCCCTGGTAAGGAGACTTTGGTAGGCAGGGGATTCTCCAGAATTTTGCTGGCAACAGGGCGAGTGAATGGATTGGTGGGTCAATAGTGAACACTAGAGTGTTAAATTGACAATTATCAGGTGAAAAGCATGGGTCTACTGACCTTAAAAATTATATAAAAAATGAGCTTAAAGAGAGAAATAGGTTTAAGGGAAGCAAAAAAGGAAAAATGCAATTTATGAAAAGGGGACTTGGTGTTTGGAAACAAGTGACTTGGGACACTGCCTCAGATAAAGAAAATTAAGTTTGGTCAGTGGGCAGAGCCTAAAGGTTTCCTAAATGGTAGTCAGGATTTTCTAGTCTTCTCTTAAAAAAGGAGTAAGACCCATTATGCTGTGTACTGAGCTGTGCTGCCAATTCCAGTGGTTGTCTTCAGCCGAAATTGATGGAGATGTGACTCAATATTGAGAAGGGATTGATAATAAGAGATATGAGATCATCCCCAAATAAGTACATGCTGATGACTAAAATGGACTCAGTAACAATTTTGAAGCGATCATCATTTCGAGGGGAAAAAAAGGTAAATGAGAAAATGTAAACCAATATGTACAGAATTAGTGTAGTCCTGTAAATCAGAGATAAAAGAAAAAAAAAACAATTTAAAAATTCAATCCCAACTTCAGCTGGGTACTCAGAGAACATATTGGGGAGGTGACAACGTTGAGAGTGTGACTAGGAGAAAATCCTAGCCATCAAAGAGAATCCTCTTGGCCACTGATTTTTGGAGATGTACAAGCAGAGATGAGGCTATTTGGCTGTTTTTTCCTGGTGTAAAATGCTTTTTCTTTTCTTAACCAGCCTCTTGAAAGAGAAGAAAAAGCCCGGGGTAGTGGTGCATGCCTGCCGTCCCAGTTACTCGGGAGGTGAGGATATGAGGACTGCAAGTTGCAGTCCAGCCTGGGCAACTCAGCAAGACGCCTCCTCATAATAAATTGAAAAGGGCTGGGGTGTAGCCCAGCGCACACTAGCTTCAGTCCCCAGTGCCACTAAAAAGAGATGAGGCTGGAGAGTTGACAAGGATCTGGAAGAGGGGTGCAGAGGGAGCACCCCGAGTTCTTCCCCATCCAGGGCAGGGGCTGGTGTCTAAGCCCGATGTTGAAGCCCTGGCCCCAAAGGCTAGGGTAAGGCGGTTCTGGTGAGTGAGGGCCGACCGCTCACCAGCCGTCCATAAGACAGCACCATCCCCCTCATGGGTTCAGTTCTCCCCCTTCCAGGGCTCAGTCCGTCTCCACAGCTTCAGCTTCTCTTCACGCCCCCAGGCATTACAATCTGGTTTCCACCTGTTGCCCCACACAAACAGCTCTTGCCAAGATGCCCCAGCTCCACCTTGCCAACCCCAGGGACATTCTGGGTCTTTTCCTCGTTGGCTTTGAGCTCTCCTCAAACGCTCCTGCTTTTGCTCCCTTTCAGACTTTTCCCTCCCGGCTTTCCTCGCACCACGCTGCCTGGTTGCTCTTTGCTTTCTGTGCTGGCTTCCCTGTCAGTCCAACCTCCCATAGGGGAGCCTCAGGGCTGGATTCTGGACCCCTTCTCCTTTCTCCTTTCCTGGGGTGATCCCATCCAAGTCTATGGATTGAAACACTATTGAAAGCTAGCGACCCAAAGGAAAACAGTTACACCTTCCAAAATCTCCTCCCGGTTCTGGCCTTCCATCAGACCACCGTCTTGCCATGTCTCTTCAAATGTTTCAAACTGAATACTGCATGTTCAGGGTAGAGCTCTTGATTCCTTGACTCTGTTCCCTCAAGCCAATCAGCAAATCGTCTAACAAAATTACAAACCATCTAACCAAATGGAACCACCTAGCTTTCCTGTCTAAACGCCAAACCACCGTCACTGCCCGCCAGAAGTCGGACCTTGCGCATGCCTCCTCTTCTGCTCCCTGCTGCCTGATGACTGCATCGGTCTGCAGCCAGGTCTCAGAAGTCTGCCTTTTCATCCCCCTCATCCCATCACCCCAAACTAACTCATTTCTTTCCCCCGCTGTCATCACCTTGGCCCAGAGTATGTTTCTCTGTCCTGGACGACAACAGCAATGGCTTCCATACAAGGGACCCTATTTCTGTCTTTGTTACTCAATCTTTTTTTTTTTTTTGTATTTAGGGCAGGATCTACAGGGTCTATAGGGTCTCACTGTGCAAATTGGACTTGTAGTGATTTTCCCAAAAAAAACCTCAGATTACAGGCGGATTATATGTGCACGGCCACCACACCCAGTCTCAATTGCCAGCACACCCTGGGGGCAGGGCCAGCACAGCAGGCCTGGGGATCAAACTCCCAGCCCCTACATCTACCTAAGCAGGCGCTTTAATCTGCTGAGCTATTTGGCTGGTCCTCTCAATATTTTTTTTTTTTTTTTACACTTGCTAGCAATATTCTCACAGATTATTGCTCACAAATAATTTCCTTTCCTCTCTAAAGAATAATCAAGGGATTCTCACTGTCATGAAAATAAAACCCCAGCATCTCCTTCTGGCCTGCAAATTAGACAGAATCCCCCTCCTCTCTGCAGGGCCTCTGGTCTTTCTGATGGAATTGTGGGCCACCTCCTATTTGCACACAAAGCCACAGCTTCTAACTTTATTCTCTGCATTTGCTAAACTCCTCTCTGCTTTACGCTTTTCCATAACCCAGTCTCTCTTCATGTAAAGCTCATCCCTAGATAACAGAGCAATCCAGCGTCACATATTCAGTGACATCCTTACTGATCATCCGTTTATGTTATTTTTTCTTTTTGTCTTAGTCTTTGGTTTTTCTCTAAAGACTTCATACTGCGTAGGACAAGGCAACTGAACAAGTAGCTTATGTAAGTGTCAAATTTGGATGTAACTCAGGTTGACTTGTAGGGAGCTGGATTTGAGCAGCAAGAATTTGGGTGTTGAGTATCAAGGATTTAACCACTAAGCGAAACCCTAGCTGCCAAGGTCACGATTTGGAATGACTCTAGTGATTCTTCTTTTGGGTTTTTGCTGTTTCCTTTTTATTTATTTTGTCCTTCTCTTCTACAACAAATGCACCATGATATCTGGGGTCTTTCTTTTTTTTTTTTGGTGGTACCAGGGATTGAACTTGGGACCTTGTGCTTACCAGGCAGGTGCTTAGGCTGCTGAGCTATCTCTCCAGCTCTCCTGGAGCCTTTGGCAATTTATTAATCATTGATTTTGCAATGCCTACTATTGTACCTGGTACATAGTAGGTGCTTAATAAACACCTTAGTGAGTGAAGGAAAGAGTGATCAAAGACAAGCAATGTTGTGCCGACAAAACTAGTAAGAAATTGTTGGTTTGACAAACTAGGTCATGAAACACAATATTTCCTGAACATTTATAAGTAACAAAGTTTCCCAAATAAATGGTGGTTGCTAGGGTGAGGAAAATCTGAAGGAATCCTACTTGTAGGAATGGTTTAAGAAATTATTTTCTACCTACTTGTCAGTGATATGTGATACTTACATAGATATAAGGATTTTTTTTTTTTTCTCCCAATGCCTTCAGGGCAGGTTTGGCCGGCTTGAGTTGTAGGGACTGAACCACAGCAACCTGAGCCTGACTGCTTTGGTGAAGCAGCCACTTAAAGAACTGAGCTAAGGGGCAGGCCCCCATGATACCTATATAGGTATAAAACACATGTAGATATATATCTGAGAAAAAGAAGGAGTGGTAATTTGCAGTGTTGGAAAAGAGACAGGTTTATCTGCTGAGTGAGATCTCAATGTATACAGAATCAAGCACATGCAAAATCTTGAAGCGTAACAGCAGTGTATGCACCCAGAGGCAGCCAGACTGAAATGTATTAATGTCATCAGTCAGAAAAACAGGGCAGCACAGAGTATAGAGAATGGCTAGAAGTGGAGACTTAGGAAAGGACAGTCAGTGAGGCAGGCTCCATCTAGTGCCATCCAAATGGCAAGGAGACAGCAGCCGGCTGCTCCAAGTATTTTGAAACCTCTGGGAGGGGCTGTGCTCCGTCTATGGAGTGAGGAACGACCAGAATCATACTGGAATGAAAGCAGGTTAAATGAATGCCATCCCTTCTCTTTGCGGTTCATGACCATCCCTCAGTGGGACAGAGGACGGGGGACAGTGCCCACGGGAGGAGCTTCTCCAGTCAGCGTGAGATCAAGAAAGCTCGGTTGGAACGACGTGGTCATTGTCATCCCAGCCTTTCTGGGAGCTGGAGGTTGGCCCTCTCACAGCAGCTGTTTTGCGTTTATGCCAGTTATTTGCAACAGAATATTCTGATTTTTCTCAGGCAATGGAAGCCTTACTTAGAAAGCCTAATGGTGGGCGTACTGGAAAGGACTGTCGTGGGCTGGCCCTGCCATATCATCAGTCCTCTTCTTTACAGCAGATGGAAGGGGCTGGGGAGATGGCTCAGTAGAATAAGCGCTTCCCTGACAAGCGCAAGGGTATGAGTTCAATCCCCACATACAGTGGATGGGAACGTTGGGACCTGTTTTCCACTCCCCTGAACCTGCTCTTTCTCGGCCTTACCCTACTCTGCTTACATGAAAATGCAGTTACCCTACAAGACCGTGCTGTTTGGTTGCTGGCTTTCTACAAGTCACCGGTAAAGACAGAGCCGACCTCACCATCCTGCGTAGGGCTCTGAATTTATGACTCATATCTTGGCTCCTCCTCCTTGAGAGATGCCTGACTCACCTCCCTGTGCCTGACCTGGGGACAGTGACCCCCCACATCAAGGAATCATCGTTAGACCAGGACGGGTGCAGCGAGCATGCTCAGAACAGTGCTTGGGCTCCAGTATTTCTGTTGCCTTTTATAAGGACTTGCATGCAGTTTTCCTTTCCTGGAAACCCATGCAGGAAGGCGCAACCCTGGGAGACCCACGCCCGCCCGCGGGACTCACAGAGGGCGTTTTCCTGAGCAGACAGCGATCTGTGACCCTGGCGCAGCAACGCTGGGGGGCGGGCACGCAAGCAATCTGTAACCAAGCCAGTCCCGGGCACCGTGAAGTTGTCCGAGAGAGAGGCTCAGGTGGA
>NW_004524623.1:13897346-13904316 GCF_000260255.1 Octodon degus
CCGCGCGCCCCCAGCTCAGCGTGTGTGTGTGTGTGTGTGCGCGCGCGCGCGCGCCCCCAGCTCAGCCCCGCCGCGCCCCGCCGGGGCGATGGCCGCGGAGGAGCCGCTGCCGAGCGTGGATCACTACAAGAGCGAGATCGAGCGGCTGACGCGCGAGCTGTCCGAGACCACCCACGAGAAGATCCAGGCGGCCGAGTACGGGCTGGTGGTGCTGGAGGAGAAGCTGACGCTGAAGCAACAGTACGACGAGCTGGAGGCCGAGCACGACAGCCTCAGGCAGGAGCTGGAGCAGCTGCGCGAGGTGAGTCCGGCCGCGGCCGCAGCCGGGTTGCGGGCCGCCGCTCGGGGCCCTTTGTTGGCCGGAGAAGACGGAAAAGTCCATTGTTTTCTGCTCGGGAGAAAAACTACCCGAGAAATGAAGGTGTAAGTCTGAGCTGGGTGGGGGGGGGGTGCTGGCCTGGGGACCCGGGGGGGAGGGACGGTCCCGAGAGCTGGAGCCTTGCACTGGCCGCGGGGAAAATATCAAACTTCCCCGAACTGCTGTCATTTCCAACCCGGGCTTGCGCGATCACAGTCCCGAGATCTGCAGAGCTGAGGAGCAGGCTTGTGCCCGGCACAGAATCTTAGGATGTAGCATCAGCGGCCCCTCAGCTCTGTGCAGCGTAAGTGCTCTGGCGACCGGGGACGCGTCTGAAGAGAACTTGCCAATCCCAGCTGACAAAGGTGGGCAGGCTTGGTTCTCCTTGGGGCTAATGTCTCTTGCTCTGGGCCTGTAGTGGCCAGACAACTTTGCTGGGCCACCTGCATCGGGATCACCTCTGAGCTTCAGGAGGTCACCCTGGGCTGGCCAGAACCCTTCGGCGGCCTGCAGGGCTGGTGCTTGAAAGACTGCGAGCAGGAATGGCAGATGAGGCCTTGCAGGCTGAAACTCCTGAGATCGCCAGGACGCCAGAATAGCACAAGTGGGGCCACACAGAGCGTTTGTCCTCTTGAGTCTTGTGGTATTGGGCTTCTTTTTCAATGTGTACTGGAGGAAAGTAATGAATGAGCTTTGGTCTCCCATCAGGCTCTTGTAAGAAAGCGCGTGTTGTTTAAGGCACTCAGGTTTTTACCTCATTCTTCTGGAGCTGTGAAGAGCAAGTAAACAAGTCTAGATGCTACTGGCCATGCACGCTGCTTGTCTGTGTTGCAGGCCTCTGTCGCCAGGTACAGGGTTGCATCTTACCGAAGCATACAACACCAAGGATCTTTTTCTAATAATGCAAGTTTGTTTTAGCGGAGGGGAAGGGCTTTGTGTTGTTAAAATTTGAAAAACGTGATTTATGGTGCAGCTAATCAACCTGCCTTGTACTTCAGTATGTAATACAGTAAGCATTTATCCTTTCATATCTTATTTTTATTCACTTGCTTAAATAGGGAAAAAGCTAATGTATGGTTAAAAACCCAACCAGAAAGAAACAGTTTCTTGTATCAGGCTGTAGATTTCCAGATGCTGCTTTTCTTGCCGCGTCTGTGTCTGGTCTTAAGGGCAGCTGGACTTGTTTACCTTTTCCTGCTCAGATTAGGTCTGAGGCTGACATGTTTAAATGCAGTGATGCCAGCCGGTGGAGGAAGGGCGGAAGCAGGGTGGTGGTTGTAATTCTCAGAGATGTCTTGATGTTGTCTTCAGCTGTCCACTGTGCTTTGCCAAGGTGAAGTGCAAATCAGACAGCACCAGGCCCTGCTCTTCTTGGTGAAGGCGGGGGACTTTTTCATGCTGTGGGCTGTAGCTGTGAGCTGACCTTCCTGCTTGCTTTAAAGGGCCCTTCAGGGACCTTCCAGAAACCTTGCACCATCGACCTTAATGTGGCTATCTTTGCCTATAATAGACCATGGGCTTTTCAGGCAAGGAATCATTTAGCCATTTATTTTACCTAGACTTAGTTAAAACTGTATGTGTTGTGTATTTTGAGGTATATACATTGTGAAATGGCATACTCTGTAGAGCTAATTAACAAGTGTATTATCTCACATGGTTAGCATTTTTGTGAACCATTCTCTGCACTTTCCAAAAATACAGTCTATTCTCATTAACCATAATCACCATGCTGTACAACAGCTCTCTTAAGCTTATTCTACCATGTACCTCTAGTTGTGTATGTTTTGACTAATGTCTTTCCAATTTGCCCTGCCCCAACCACCCCAGCCTCTGGTAACTACTACCCATACTGCTCTCTACTCCTGTGAGATGAACTTTTTGATTCTATATCTGAAGGAGATCATGAGGTCTTTGTCTTTTCATGGCTGGATTACTTTGCTTAATATAATGCTTAGTATAAGGAAGCGCAGTGCACATCAAATCCAAAGTCTTTAACACCAGCTTAGCGCA
Source organism: Octodon degus (assembly GCF_000260255.1). Classification (NCBI taxonomy): domain Eukaryota; kingdom Metazoa; phylum Chordata; class Mammalia; order Rodentia; family Octodontidae; genus Octodon; species Octodon degus. The sequence continues at coordinate 13,899,715 of NW_004524623.1, forward strand.
TAGTAGGTGTGCAATAAGTATTTTATGAAAGAATCAGTTTCTACTGGATCAGGCATCCACCAGTGGATGCTTGGTGGGTGTCAGAGAAAGACTAAGAACTGGATGTGTGACGTGACTATCTGTATTAGTTTCATCAATAGTAATGAGAGGAATGGGGAGGTAGCTAAGTGGGATACCTACCTGTCTAGCAAGTGCAAGGTCCTGAGTTCAATCCCTGGTGCAAAAAAAAAAAAAAAAAAAAAAAAGTAGTAAGAAATGCTTGTGATTTCCTAATACAAATAATACAGTTGTATGTGTATTTCTATAAAATTTTAGAGCAGTTTTATATAGCAGGTTAACAAAAATTTATTAGGATTAGTTTTTCAGCAGATTTCACTTGACCTTGTATACGTTTTGAGTCATATCTAACATAAAAACTTAGTGTAAGGTTCTTAATAAACTGGCTTATATGATTATATAAAATGTATCTAGGGTAATGAAATAATCATTATTTTAGTTGTTTGATAGCAAGTCCTGCTATCAGCCCTTGAAGCATGTCTGTGTACTTTTAGTCTGAGTATGACTTAAATGAGCTTAATGAATCTCAACAGTCATGTCTGGGGGCTGGTGAAATGGCTCAGTGGTCTAAAGCACCTACTTAGAACAAGCTTAGCAAAGCACAGGGACCGCGGTTCAATTTCTCAGGACCACATGCCAGCCAGCCCTGCCCCCTGGTGGGCTGAGCTGGCCACACACACACACACACACACACACACACACACACAAATAAAAAAACAAGACAAAACAGTCATGTTTGAAAACTAATTCGAAGGTAACTGTGCAAGTAGATATTTTGATGATGTCATATAGAAGCCATTTTTGAAAACCGTTTTGTGAGTGCTGTGATGCTTCAAGGAAAGTTTTGTTCGCTACCAGGAATCCAGAGTCAAAGATGTTCTTGTATTCTAACTAGAAAGCCAAGTAGAAAATAAATCTTTGGCTTCTTTTGAGATTCTCCCAACAGATAGGATTCAGTGAGAGTCAGCCGGACCTGAGTCTGGGAATCCAGCAGAAAGCTGCTGTGCTCTGTCTGAAAGGGGCCTGGAGGTTTCAGCCAGGTCTTCTGGGCTCATCCTTCCCCGCTTCCGTGTCCAGCAAGGCTGGGGGCCTCCTTCCAAGGCTGGGCCCTGCGATGATGAGAATGCAGGGGAGGAATCAGTAAAATGAATGAAGCAATCTTTTTCTAGTTATTTCTTCCCCAGGCCCAGTTGCTTTTGGGGCTGGCCCTGCGCTGTTGAGGGCCTTGCCTCTGCTTAGTTGTGTGACTGTTGTGATGCTGTTCAGGAGGAAGGCACTTGAAAACCCCAGGGGGCTGAAGAAAGGGTGGTTTGTTACATCACCATAATGTTCTCCTGGTTGACTCTGGGCAGCTGGACATAGCGTCTTGGCGGCCAGAGGCCTCGCTGTGGATGTGTGACCTCACCAGCAGTGCTGGCTCGTGCGGGGTGAGGGGCCCCCTGCCCACCTGCGCTCCCAGCCTGGCAGTGTGCGGGAGCATGAATCAGTGCTTTGCGTCCATCACCCAGGCCAGTGTTGGAGGAACAGTCATGATTCTAAAATAACCTGACAACTAAAAGTACATATTCAGAAAAATACCCTCGATTTGAAATGTACAATGTTTTTTCTTTGTTCAAAGGGTTGACATTTAAAACACAAGTTTAGAAAGGTACCTTCAATGGAATGATTCAGCATTCCTGGTAGAGCTGTCCACAGCCAGGGCGCAGGGGCAGGTGCTAGGATGCCTCAGCTCCTTGGGGCTCCTTTCTGCGACCCTGACCCTGACCCTGACCCCCACCCCACCCCCGCCCCCGCCCCTGTGGCAGGCACCGGCTGCTTAGTACTTCCTGGGCGCGAGCAGCTCTTCCTTTGCAACTCCTTCCGGGCTCTGAATCATTCCAAAATGTGAACATTTACTTATACAGTTTTAGAGATGATCAAAGTAGGCCTCTGATGATGATGAAGCTATTTAAATTCCCTGGCTTCATCTTTGAAACGAGATTCATTTTTATCTCATATGTATGCTCTGACAGACTGTCAGCTTATTTTATATCTGCAAATTCAGAGTCACAAAGTCTTCTGGGGGAACCCTCAGGTTTCTTTTCTAATCTCTGAATGAACATGATGAGCACGTTAATACCCAGTTGATTTGCATGGACTATGTTAACTTCTTTTGTGTTTAGAGAAGGACTATTTTACATTTATGATGAAACTAACAAAAATTAATTTATAAGTCGATGCTTTTGGAAACAGTTTACAAACAATTTCAAAGATCATTTTCAGTTACATCTTTTACTTTGACCCAGGTGCTCACACTTGGAACGTTCCTTCGTTTTGTTCAGTTCGCAGTCTCGTTTCTGGCAAAGGCATTTCTCAGGGGCCATTTAGCCAAGATGTTACGGTCTTCTACCTTATCCGCCATGTCAGTGGGAGAAAGCAGACCAGCACACTTTTAAGGTTTGCTTCAGGATTTCTTGCTTCCATATATAAATATCCTGTCCTTTCATCCCCTTAAGAGACTGTACTTTTAGGTAATGCATTCCAAATTTGAAACTGTAACAGTTTCTACTTGCACATTGAAATGTTTCTTACCTAGAAGTTCTGCCAGAGTTGTGGCTCTGAAGGAGAGGAGAGTGGGAAACGGTGCATCCTCGTAGGGTCAGATAGGTCCATTCACCGCAGGTGAGGGTGTGTGTGGGCTCAGGAGGAGAAGCTGCTGGGAAAGTGTTGGGGCCACAGCTCGTGCTGGGACTGTGGAGCCAGGGAAGGGGAAGGACAGAGCTGTGTACAGGGTTCATGTCTTATCTCCTTTAATCTTCCAAATAATTCAGAGATTTCTTGCTCATTTTTACAGTGAAGAAAACAGTAAAAATATCTAACCTCTGTATGAGACTGGGTGTGGTGATGCGAGCCTGTAATCTCAGCGTTTGGGAGGCTGAGGCAGGAGAATTACTATTATGAATTCAAGGCCAGCCTGAGCTACATAGTGAGACTGTGTCAAAAACAAATAAAACACAACTCTGTGTGGGTCTCCACTGGGACATAGGTGACTTGCAGACCTTATCTTTGGCTTTTATTATTGCAAAAACCCAACAAGGCTGGGCTTGGTGGTGCTCACCTGTAATCCCCGCACTCAGGGGGCTAAGGCAGGAGATTGCCTTGAATTTGAGGCCAGCCTGGGGAGTCCAAGGCCAACCTGAACTACACAGTGAGACCCTGTCTCAAAAAGAAGCCAAAAAAAAAAAAAAAAAAAGAAGCCAACAAAGCTCATGCATAGGAAGGTGTGGAGAAAACTTGAAAACATCATGCCAAATAAAGAAGCCAAACCCAAAGGGGTGAATACTGTGTGGCTCCACTGCTGGAAACATCTATTTGTGTGTGTGTGTGTGTGTGTGTGTGTGTGTCGCCAGCTCAGCCCACCAGGGGGCGGGGCTGGCTGGCATGTGGTGCTGGGGATTGAACTGCGGTTTGCCAAGCTTGTTCTAAGTAGGTGCTTTAGACCACTGAGCCATCTCATGCTGGAAACATCTAAACAGGCAAGTTCCTGGAGACAGGATGCGCTGGGTTAGCGGTCACCTGAGGTCATCTTCTCCAGCAGGGCCACACTGTGCATGGAGAAAGCTCATCTATAGATGACTCCTGCAGGGACCCACAGGGGATGATTCCTGTCCCCCAGTCCTACAAGCAGCCTAGCATCTCGTCAGGGACTTATGACCATTATCCCAGTGCATTCTTGCAAATATTTCCTGTTACTTTTATAAGAACTTATTACAAACTTAGGGTCTTAAAAAATACAATCCTCAGCCTTTGCCAAGGAAATCTCAAAAAGACAGTACCACAAAGCAAAAGAGAATCCTCCTAGAGGAAAGGTAGGTGTTGCTGTGTTGGAACATAAGAGATGGGACCCTTCTGGACGCTGCAGGCTGAGGGGTGTAAGAGGCCCCTGTCCTCAGGTCTCCCAGAGAGTGCAGCATCTCGGGGATAACTCAGAAGATGATGGACAGGCAGTGGCTGTGGGGATGGCGAGCAGGGACGCCTGTAAGAGCTGCTGATGAAGTGAGATGAGCCTGTGTTGGGCGTGACCGGATGTGGAAAGCAAGCAAGGTGGTAGAGCTGAGGGTCTCTTCTGGATGGCGGAGTGGGGTTCTGTTTACAAAGGAAAACACTACAAGGAAGGGCGGTTTTAGCGGATAAGACTGATTCTCAAGTTTGTGTGTCCTTTTAAGTCATGTTTTCTTGGGGTGACACATGAACTGCATGGCAAATTCAAATACAGCTCTCAATTTAATAAATTCACAGTTTGTACAACTGGCCACCAGTGCATGGCGGCACATGTCTGTAATCGCAGCAGTCGGGAGGCTGCAGCAGAAGGATTGCTGTGAGTTTGAGGCCAGCCTGGACGACATAGTGAGACCTTGTCTCAAAAAATGTTTTGTTTTTGCAACTGGCTGTCCTTTTATTCAAACCTCCCTTCTAGCTTCTGGAATGTATGAACAGTGCAGGAATGTTTGCTCTTGTTGGCTTGATTGCCTTCTGAACTAGGAGAAGTGAAGGCTAATAGCAGTG
>NW_004524623.1:13905071-13906834 GCF_000260255.1 Octodon degus
TGCTTGGCTACATTGATATTGTAAATGTGAAAAAAAGGGGGATACTGAAGAGGAAGAAAATTTAGCCTCAGAACATCGGGTGACTCTGGGAACTGGGATGAGGGGAGTGTCCCAGGTGCTGCCCTCTGAGCTTGCATGGTAAGCGAGAGAATGAGGGGTAGGTTTGTGCAAAAGAAATAGGTGGGGTGTGCTCGGGTGTTCCCTGGAAGGCCACGTGATGACGTGGGGTGGGGGCTGCGGGCATTTCGTGACTTTGCTTGCTTGTCGCGCTGACTGTGAGCGGGGAGAGCATGCGTGCCTCAGCATCCTACCTGGCCGCTGGCCGCAGGCCACATCCTGTCCACTGTGGATCTTGGGGAGAAGCCTTGTTGCTCTCAGGCAGCCAGGTCTTGTTGTATTATCCCGTCTTTGCCCTGAGACCTGAGTTTTGGGGTTTTTCCAGCCTCACGGGGTGTGGCGGAGGGTAGAAAGCAGGAAGATGTTAGCTGTTAGCGAGAGTGTATGCTCATTACAGGGGCCAGTGGAGATAGTCCTTGGGACCTTCTTCTCCCAGGATTTAGTTATTTCATCTATGAAATTCGGGTATTGGAATAGATCAGTTCTGTTATGTTAGCCAGCTCTGCATTTCTGAGGTGGTTTGATTTGGAGCTACCTGTTCTGCTTGCAGAGCTGCGTGTCTGTTTCGAATTCACTCCGTTTTTCTGCAGTACAGAATAATCTCACTTAATGCCAGTAACTTGCGTGAGCCTTCAGGGCACTGCCACTCACTCTTGTGTTTGTCCTGCTGCTGATTCAGCCCTGGGCATTTGCTTGGATCCAGGATCGGCCCCTGTCCGAGCCCTTGCACCCTGTCCGAGCCCTTGCACCCTGTCTGAGCCCTTGCACCCTGTCCCTGCACACGAAGGAAAGAAAGAAAGGGTTAATATTTCTCTGCTGTGAGCATCTCCTGTGAGCACTTCCCTCTGGATTTGCTTTGTCGTTGAGGCTTCCTATTATGTTACAGAACTGATTCACTGACTTTGTCTTCAGTGCTGGGTTTGAACTTGCTGCATAGAGCAGAACAGGACCCTGTGGGTCATGAGGATTTGGATTTCTGGATCAAAATGAAGAACTCTCTTTCAAGTATAATTGTCCAGTGGTGGGAAGAGAAGGATTCCTGCAGAAGTGGTGGCTTCCCTGCCAGGGAAGGAGCTGCAGGCAGAGCCGGCCAGCTTGTGGCCAGGATGCTATGAGGGAGGGGCTCGGGCTGGGCAAGGGGCCGCCTCGCAGGCCCGCTTCCTGCTCAGTCTCTTTGATTTTGTCAGTGCTAGCATTCCTAGCAGTTTCGTAAGTTTCCCATTCTTATGCTGCCTCCATGTTCTTAATAGATTAGTGCTTTCAACATGGTTAATATTTTCTGCTTTAATATGTGATAGTTTACAGTATTTGACAATGTGTAAATACTGAGAATATTGTTAAAATGAGTCTGAAGTTTAATTTCTATTTTGGATTTGCTCGATTTGTAGAAGAAAATTTATGGCTACTATAAAAATTCAACATAAATGTATCTGGAAATTTGGGGTGTTTTCAGTGAAACCGTTTTGAAACCGTGTGGCCACACGGAGGGCAGTCCTTTTCTGTCCTCCAAAATCTTTCTTGCTACACATATGTGCACACATGTAGGTGTTGAAGCATGCACACAGCTTGTCATTTGTGACAGTGTATTTTATAATCCGCACTGCCAGCAATTTACATTGCAGAGCAATCCGAGTTTTTCTTTTTGC
>NW_004524623.1:13907564-13931300 GCF_000260255.1 Octodon degus
ATTTTAAGGAGAAAAGGCACCACTTTAAAATACAACGTTTAACTGCTCTATTTCTACCTTTAAGTTAGAATTGAAAACATGAAGGCCGTTTATATTTATGGGAAGAACACATGGGTGTAGCACTTTCCTGAGGAATGTTCGTTCTACAGTGCAGCAGGGTCTGGAGAGGGCCCCGCTGCAGTCAGCGTGGGTACAGGGCCTCCCCTGACTGTACATGTCCTGGGGTTGACTTCCCGGCTGGTGACAGATGGAGACAGCAGGCGCTCAATCTGTGTGCAACTCGTCCTCCTCCTGTGCAGGTGGTGGTGCCACGATTCTGCATGTGACCTCTTTGGCACACTCCCCACCCTCTGGATTGCAGAGTGGCTTATTTTTGTGTGTTCTCCTAGTGCTGGGGCTTGAACTCAGAGCCTCGTGCATGCTGGGTGAGTGTTCTAGCCGTGAGCGACAGCCCCTGCCCACACAGACTGGCTTTCTTTCTGCTAATGGTTGCGTGCACTCACAGCCTTTAAGCCGAAAATCTAGAAAATATAATTAGGAAGAAACATCAATCCATAGGGAAAAGAAATAATATAATGTTCTCTGGAGCCCTAGGCGCTTTTTGAATTTTTTAAAAATCTGACACAGGTTCTTAATATTGAAAACTGAGAACTGTGGCTTAGTGATTGAGTGTTGGAACAAGAGGCTCATTTTTGTCAATAGGTTAAAATCATTTAGAGCTAGAACTCTTAAGAGAATTCTCAAGTTTTCTACATGAATCATTATAGTTTTTCTTTTTTTTTTTTTCACTATGTAGTTGAAGCTGGTCTTAAACTCACTGTGTAGCCCAAGGATCACTTGTGGTGATCCTCCTGCCTCAGCCTCCTGAAAGCAGACAGGCAAGAGCCACCATGCCTTGGTCATTACAGTTACTTTCACCATAAGGGCTACAATCAAGTACTTTTTAACTTTATGCAAATTGGTACTACACATTTTCAAATCATGATTGAAGTGCTTGGCATAATATAAGTTATTATTTGCTAATATTTAGACCAGGACCACAAGACTTAAAAAATTTTTTTTTTTAGGTAGCAGTCATGATGAGTCATTTCAGGAAAAAGCAATGAAAAGAAATGTAGACGCATGCAATTGTAGTTGTCATCAATCAATTCCAAGTGAAGTAGTTTTAAGATGGATTTGAATTCGTGATGCCGAAGCGGTGAAGGAAAGTAGACGCTAGAGTGGACGCCGGGAGCAGTGAGGTCGCGCCAGGAGGATGGACCCGCCCATGGCTTCCCGCCGCTGCGGCTGTGCTGTTAGTGCCGCCTGCCGCAGTGACAGCGCAGAGAAAAACCCGACAGAAAGTTGCGTGCTCATGGAGCTGACATTGGTAGGGGAAGAACGTCAAGAAACAAAATGGGGCAGAAAAATAGCCCATTAGATGGAGAAAATTAAAAACTGGGAGCCATGGAGAGTGGCGGGGAGGTGGGAAGGGTGTTATTCTCAGAAAGGAGGCCAGAGAAAGCCTCACTGAGAAGCACCAGCAAGGGGCCGCCTTGCTGGAGCAAACCCAGCCAGGGGAGAATGGTAGATGGGAAATTTGCAGTCCTCCTGCCTCAGCCTCCCGGAGCATTGGGATCACAGGGACCTCCCCCATGCCAGCTTTCCTGCTTTCTTCTTTTGGTCGAGAAGGATCTCTGTGGCCCGGGTTGGTCTCCAACCCTGAGCTCAAAGGATTCCCTTCTCGCCCAGCCTGCTGAACACCTGGGAGTGGAGGTGTGCAGCTCCGGCCAGTGTGCAAAGGAGCTCTGACCAACCCAGTAGCCCGTGAAACCCATGCGTTCTCTCTCCCGCTCCTGTAGCAAGTCTTTCTTGGATGTTTATGGTATTGCATTGAGTTATGCTGTGAAAAATAAAAATGAAGTTATTCAAGATAGCCAGTCATTTTGAAAAGAGGTGAAACAAAACAGAGGTCTTAACAATAACTATTGGATGGGCGTCATTGATGGGGAATCCTTTATGGACCCAGTGCCCAACGGCAACCCCAAGCCCACTTATCACTAAGTGCCAAGGCTGCAATGACACCTGAGTACTGGGGTTTTAGTTTAGAAAAAGCCACCGGTGGTGCATACTTACAGTTCCTGCCCTTAGGAGGCTGAGGCAGGAGGATCGCTGCCAACTGAAGGCCAGCCTGAGCTTCATAGGGAGATTCTATCTCAAAACGAAACAGAACAACCAAAACCCCCAACACATTAAAAAGGAAGACACAACAGAGCTTTCAAAGACACGAGCAACCTGCTGTGGCTCGCATGCCATGGGTTCGCCACCGTTAGGCTGGATGGAATCAATTCCAGTTTTAGCAAAACTAAAAAGACGTTTTGCTGATTTGCCTGGTGCTTTGTACCCAGATCTTCACCTGCGGTCCTCTCCCTGCTCCCTGCTCCCTGTTCCAGGTAATCTGGCGCTGGTAGCAGAGCCTCGTCTAGGGCGGCATGAAGTCAGTTTGGGCATTGGTGCTGTGCTGTTGGTGGTGCTCTGGAGTGCTGCCGTGCGTTCACTCATTCCTTCATGCAGAGTAAATGATTCATGAACCTTAGCTCGGTGCCTGGCAGTGTGCTGTGTATAAGACAGCGAAGAAGGCATGACCTTTGTTTTAAAGTTATTTATTCTTGGAGGCTACAATGATGACCACTGGCAGTTATGACCTTTCATCGCCAAGCTCATGGGCTTTGAGCTCAAATCCTGTGAGTAGCTGCGTAGCCTTGAGCCCGCACTCTGCATTCCGAGACTCAGTCTCCTCGGTGGAAGCTGCAAGGTCAGGAGAAATTGGTGTACGGTGGGAGCGCAGCACCCAGCTCAGGCTGAGCATGGAAGGCTGGGCATGGTGGTGAGCACGGTAGGGTGACTGGCACCATCTACATGGGAAGGGTGTGTGCTTGAGCTACAGGAGTGGGGAAACTTCCTGGCTCAGGCAGCGCTTGAAGGAGCTTTGAGGGTGAGCAGCCTTTCCGAGAGAGGAGGAGGAGGGGGCTGGGGCGTTGTCATCAGGTCTGCTGCGGCAGGTGGCAGCTCTGGGCTGGGAGGGGGCCGGGACTCACGCTTGGGGTCTCCTCAGCCACCCACTGCACACTGTTGCCCTGGAGGCTGTGCCAGGTGAGCTAGTATGGTGGCCAGAGGGGGACCCTGGCCCTGTGTGTGTTTCACTTGAGGCAGGAGCCTGCCTGGTTGCCCAGGCCGCCCCCGAACTTGCCATCCTGTCTCAGCCCCTGTGCTGCTTGTGCCACGCTACCCGCCCTTACTTTTTTTTTTTTGGTGGCTGGCTCAGCCCACCTGGGGGGTGGGGCTGGGGCAGCATGTGATATCGGGGATTAAACAGCAGTCCCAAGGCAATATGCAATGTGTTAATTATTGGAACTGTCCTACCAATTTGATTTGAAATTGTCTCATTGATATTTATTTCTCAATAAAATTATGGAAAAACAAACAAGCAAAAACAGCAGTCCCTGGTCCCCACGCTTGCTTAAGCTTGCCTAAGCAGGCACTTTAGTCAGCTAAGCTACCTCGCTGGCCCTTCCCCCTTACTTTTTTTTGAGGGAGCAGAACCAGGGATTGGACTCAGGCCCTTATGCTTGCCAGGCAAGCGCTTATTCTACTGAGCCATTTCCCCAGCCCCTTCCTCCTTACTTTTAAAATTTATTTATTTATTTATTTTTGTGTGTGTGGCCAGCTCAGCCCACCAGGGGGCGGGGCTGGCTGGCATGTGGTGCTGGGGGATTGAACCGCGCTCCCTATGCTTTGCTAAGCTTGTTCTAAGTAGGTGCTTTAGACCACTGAGCCATCTCACCAGTCCCTTCCCCCGTACTTTTTTTTTTTTGCGGAACCGGGGATTGAACTCAGATCCTTGCGTAAGCCGGTCAAGCGCTTACCCTACTGAGCCATCTCCCCGGCCCCCCTCCCCCTTACTTTTTAATCAACTCATTTATCATCGGGATTAGTTGATTTCATTTTGGCAGATTTGCACCTTCATGTAACATACTTTACACATTGCCTCCTGTAACTCCCCGGTCCTGCCTCCCACTCACATTCACATTTTTGGGGATTCATTGTGCAAGATGTCTTTTGATCGCATTCCTCCCTTCTGTATGTGCCCTTCCCCCTTTGTGTTCTGGCTTGTCTCCTAATAGCCTCCCTTCTACTTTTTGTCATCTATTTTATTTTTATTTATTTATTTATTTGAGACAGGGTTTCACTATGTAGTCTAGCCAGGCCTTGAACTCACTGTGTAGCTCAGGTTGTCCTCATATGCACTGTGATCCTCCTGCCTCAGTCTCCAGGGGACTGGGATTACAGGTGTGCACCACCACACCGGGCTGAAGACCTGCTTTGAAGAAACCTACCATTATGTTGGGCTTAAAAGAATCATTACAGCTAATAATATGAACTCTCTCTCCCTCTCTCTCTCTCTCTCTCTCTCTCTATATATATATATATATATATATATATATATATATATATATAATATTATATATATGTGTGTATGTGTTAGAAAAAAAGGCCAAAGATTTATACAATCTCAAGAGAAGCCAGAGTGTTGAACTTATGTCAGAACTGACTGCAGAATGTACAAGCGGATAAGGACTAAGGCATAATTGCTTATGCATTCTTGTCACTATTTTGTATTATCAAATTTAAGAATATTTTCTTCATTAGTTGTTGTGAAACGCTGTCTTATTGCAGCTTTAGTTTGAATTTTTATGATTAATAATGAGGTTAAACAAAGAAAAAAACAGAGGGAGAGCTGGGCATGGTGGCACTCAGGAGGCTGAGGCAGGGGGATTGCTGCCAAGTTCCAGGCCAGCCTGGCTACATCGGGAGACCCTGCCTCAAAAAGCAAAACAAACAAATATCAAACAAAAGAAAAAAGAAAAGAGGTGAACTGTCTTCTCTGATTTTGTAAGTGTTGTTATAGCTTAAATACAAAGTATACCCTCTGCAAGGACTCCTGTCTGAGGGCTTGGTCTCCACGGTGGGGTGGGGCCTGTGAGGTGACTTAATTGATGCCTGATCATTGTTGGTGAGTGCATAGATGAGTAGATGCTCAGGAGGTGGACTGGTTAGAAGCAGGTCGCCCAGTAGGCCTTTGAAGGTGGTGTCTGGTCCCTGTCCCTTCTCTAGCTCTCCCTGTCCCTTTTCCTCCTTGCTGCAAGGAGTTGGGCGCCTGTCCTCCGCCAGGCCCGTCCAGCATGGTGTCCCTGTCCAGGAGCCTGACATGCCATGGACTGCACCCTCTGAAGCCGTGAGCCATATGAGCCCCTCCGATCCTAATCCGCTTATCTGAGGTGTTGGTCTCAGTGATGGATGCTGACGGGCTCAGAGTTGCATGTCCCCTTCATGGAAACACATTTGCATGTCTTGCCCACTTTTTCCGTTGGGTTACTTATATTTTTGTATTGGAAAGTGTGTAGTTCTAAATATTATATATGCTAAACTTTTCCCCAGTTATTTCTGTTGGTAGTGGTCCTCCTGATTTCAGTCTCCCAAGCACTGGGATTACAGGTGTGCGCCGCTACACCCAGTCTAAGTTGCTGCCTCAGCATGCCCTGGGGCCTGGGGATGGGGCTGGCATGGCACACTGGGGATCAAACCCCGGTCCTTGTGGTTGCCTAAGCAGGTGCTTCAGTCCATTGAGCTATCCAGCAGCCCGTGTAATAAATTTTATTTTATTTATTTATTTATTTATTGGCAGAACCAGGGATTGAACTCAAGCCCTTGTGCTTGCCAGGCAAGTGCTTATTCTACTGAACTATCTCTCCGACCCCCATGTAATAAATTTTAAACATTTTAGCATGTACTTTGCCTTCTGATTGCACCCTGTATGTTTGGTCCATTTTATTCTATTTATTTGTTGGCCTTTTCCTGTGCAAACAGCACCCAAGTCTCACCATTAGAGCTTTCAGCCACTTCTTGATGACTCCTCTTGGGAGCCTCCTCTTCAGAAGCCCTTGGGGTGTAGGGCTTTTGCTCTGGTGCACTCCCAGCACCTGGAAGGGCGTGAGCAGTGTGAAGGAAAGCAGATCATGTGTGTCTTAGATACTTTTCTCTCTGAGACAGAATCTCCAACACTCAACTTTGAAGGAGGGAAGATTTATTTCAGTTCAGTTTGTAGAGGTTCCAAGTCCTTAGTCGGCTGGCTCAAAGGAAGGATACCTTGTTAGAGGGTGTCACAGAAGACAGACAGGTGATGGTGTGGCAGGCAGAAGGCAGCAAGCAGCAAGCAGCGGTGGCGGCAGCCCGCCTTCCTTCTTTTGCTTTATATTCCATCCAGGCAACCAGCCTGTTGACTGTCACCCACTCCCAGGGTGGGGTTTCCATTGTCCAACCCCTTAGCCCCAGTATCACCCCCTTAATTCAAACCTACACACCCTAATCCAGCCACCTTCAAGCACTCCCCGCCTGCGATCACATGACCACATGAGGGTTAGGGAACACATCTAGACACAAGCCCTGCTGAGGCTTATTGCCTTTCCCCAAAGAGCATTGGGAAGTGGGCCTGGGTGTCTGGCTCTGGTTTGTTAGATCATGTGTGTGTTTATGAACACGATGCCCAACTCCAGGGTCATAATCTACTTGTCCAAGTGGGTCTTACTGTGGGCTAATTTTTTTCTTTTTTATGTATTTTAGTACAGGGTCTACAGGGTCTCACCATGTAGATCAGACTTATAATGATCCTCCTGTTTTCAGCCTCCCAAGAGCTGGATTACAGGCCCACGCCACCATGCCCAGTCTCAATCACCATCTCATTGCGCCCCGAGCAGGGCTGGCACGACCCACCCAGGATCAAACCCCGGTCCCTGCGTCTGCCTGAGCAGGCGCTTTAATCTGCTGAGCTATCTGGCAGCCCTTCTATAAGCTAATTCTTAACAAGTCACTTTTGGAGAAAAATACTATTCCAAGGCTTTTCATAAAGTTTTTTAACATTTATTTATTTTTTATTATTATTATTTTGTGTGTGTGTGTGTGTGTGTGTGGCCAGCTCAGCCCACCAGGGGGTGCGGCTGGCTGGCATGTGGTGCTGGGGGATTGAACCGCGGTCCCTGATGCTTTGCTAAGCTTGTTCCAAGTAGGTGCTTTAGACCACTGAGCCATCTCTCCAGCCCCTTTTCATAAAGTTTTAAAAACATAAGCTGTAATTCAACAGTCTTTTTTGTGGTAGTCTGCAAACATGGATATTTCTAACTTAAATAATTACTTGGAATTTATTACCCACAGCACTGTGATTATTTTCCTCAAACACTAGAAAGTAAATTTTTCTACTGATTCCCTGTTACCTAGTTAGATGTGAATGATGTGATAATCACATGAAGTTTAATACGTCCATGGGAAAGGCTTGGATGGAATACTAAGTGTAAATTAATTGCCTTTCGCCGCCTTAGAGCATTTCATTTTTAGTATTTTGAAAGCTGTAACTGTTCCTTTTTTTTACTTTTTAGAAAAATTCTTAGTATCCTTTGTGTTCAGATAGTTTTAAGCCAATGCTCCGTATGTTTATGGCTTAGTTATAATTTCATGTAAAAATATCTGAGGGTTTTGTTGAGGATGGGGGCAGGCTGGAGTTGTAGGTCATTGGTACAGCACTTGTCTGGCATAGGCCAGGCCCTGGGTTCCACCTTTAGCATCACAAAAAAAAGTATTTAAGGAAGTTTTCCTTTCCTTATGCAGTGGTAATGATGAAGGAGAGGTTTAGCAATCTGGTGCCACTTTTCAAAACTTCCAATCTCTCTGTCTCTGCCACAGCAGGGATAGAACTGAGGGCCCCATGAACACACACAGCAGCCTGTCCTGGGGCCGAGTCCAGGCCTCCCCTCTCTTCTCCCTTGCCCACCCCTCACCGACTCAGCTTCTCCCCATGGTTCCTTCATTAACTTTACACTGGGATACCAAGGACTTAGTGGATCGTTAAAAATTGACTTATAATCAGGGGGAAATTTATGACAACATATGTTAAGTATGCGTATGGAGGAAATTTTCCTAATTAAGAAACAAAACTTAGAATCAAAAGACAGGACGGGCATGTGGTTACACAGATATTTTGGAAAAGGGTGACATCGAAAGTGAATGCAGAATACAGACAGCAGCTTGCAGAACATGATACAGTGTGGCTGACACATCAAGTATCATTATCCATAACTTACAGCACCAATGAATTGATTAAAAACAACAATAGTTGAGAAAGGTCCGGGATAGCGAAGGGCTTACACATAAGCAACAAGTATGTGAAAAGATGCCCAGTCTTAGTAGTTAGTGAATATAGTGAGTTTTTACTTTTTTACCCATCTGCTTAGAAAAATACTATCGCTGAGATCCGTGTTGGGAGGCGTGCAGAAAGGGAAGTGTGAATTGCGTGTACTTTGAGAATACGGCCGAGCAGCCTGGGTTGGCCATGAAGTTTTCTAAGATAGAAAATGTCCTTTCGGCCGGAACCGCCATCTTCCAGTAATTTGCCAAAATGACTAACACAAAGGGCAAGAGGAGGGGAACCCGGTATATGTTTTCCAGGCCTTTTAGAAAACATGGGGTTGTTCCTTTGGCTACATACATGCGAATCTACAAAAAGGGTGATATTGTAGACATCAAGGGAATGGGTACCCTGTAAAAAGGAATGCCTCACAAATGTTACCATGGCAAAACGGGAAGAGTCTACAACGTTACCCAGCATGCTGTTGGCACTGCTGTAAACAAGCAAGTTAAGGGCAAAATACTTGCCAAGAAGATTAATGTGCGTATCGAGCATATTAAACACTCAAAAAGTCGTGATAGCTTCCTGAAACGTGTCAAGGAAAATGATCAGAAAAAGAAGGAAGCCAAAGAGAAAGGTACCTGGGTTCAGCTGAAACGCCAGCCTGCCCCTCCCAGAGACGCACACTTTGTGAGGACCAATGGGAAGGAACCCGAGTTGTTGGAGCCCATTCCCTATGAATTCATGGCATATGCTGGGGATGTTGCTCTGCCATTCAGCACCTAATTGGCAGCTTAAGTGTTCTAGGTCCTATGTAAAAATAAAATCATCCTGTGTTGTAAGGGTGGTTTTCTTAGTTGAACAGGTATGTGGTGCCTTCTTACCTCAGAAATATTTGCAGCAGATTTTCACTGTACCCAGTAATTGTGTCTAGCCTTTACTCTTCACTATTTTCTTGCTGAAAGATACTGCTGAGGTATTGCGCAGGTGTATACCCAAAAATTCAAATATTTATAAAGTATTTATATTGGCTTGAAGATCCTGTAAATCATCATGGGGAAAAGATGTATCAAAATAAATGGAAGTCACTTCAGAAACAAACAAACAAAAAAAACAAAAACAAAAAAAAAAGAAAATGTGCCGTGGGGCTGGCAGTCTTATAGACGTCATCGATAAGCACTTACCCAGCCCCGAAAGAGAAGCACCGCTTAGCGAGGCGTGTGTAACCCACGACCTGCTAGCACGTAGGGCGTGGACGTGGGGAATGCACACGGAGTCACGGGTGCTCCTCCTCCTTCATACAGTCTTCATGGGTTTCCATGCATGTGAGTGAAGATCACTTTAAGACATTTCCATAAACTTATATTCTAAAACTTTGATATTTTTATACACATCTCCACTTAATTACTGGTCTTTAAGTGCACTTCACAGCATGCTTTAAACTTTTTTTTGTTGTTTTGGTCAGGTGACACTTTTATTGGCTGCTGCCTTTGGAGACTATAGAGCCACATGTGAACGAAGCAGAAAGCAGAAGCCTGGTACTTGAGGCGAGATCTTGGGGGAAGCAGCTGGCGAATGGGTTTGATGTAGTGCTCTCTGAAGGTGATTTTTTTAAAAAAATCTGTTATTTTTTGGCTCTTGTGGCCCTGAACGTATGTGCTCCTCGGGGGTCTCTTCTAGTGGATTTGGAAGCCGCTGCCCTTGGGGTCGTTCGGCGGCTCCTGCAGATGCCTCCGGGAGGCCTGGTCATGCTCGGTGGTGCTAGACCCTGGAGAAGTTGCCCCTTTCCCGGGTTCACCCAGAGGACTCTGCTCAGAGAGAAGCCCACTGCACGTTTTGTGAAGGAGTCCAGTGTTGACTTGGGCTAGTTTAAGTTTATCATGTAAAAGTAAAAGTTGTGGCCTTTATTATTTTTGTGATAGTGGTAACTGTGTCTTATTCTGAGCTATATCCCCAGTCCCTTATATTTTGAGGTAGGGGCCCACTAAGTTGCCCAGGCTGGCTTCCGGCCTGTGATCTTCCTGCCTCAGCTTCCCCAGATGCTGGGAGGACAGGCGTAAAGCACCAAACCTGTAGGAGCCCTTCCTGGTCCTCTTCTCAGTCCAAGAAGTTTATATTTGTAATCCCAAAAATACTTTATTGAAATTCCATCAAATTAATTCCTTTTTTTTTTTTTTTTTTTCTTTTTTGGCGGTACCAGGGATTGAACACAGGACCTTGTGCTTATCAGGCAAGCACTTATTCTACTGAGCTATCTCCCCGGCCCTCATCAAGTTAATTCCAATCTACCACTTCCAGTGCAACCCATGGCGAGAATAAGTCGTATTTATAGTTATGGGGAGCCAAGAGGTCCTAAGTCCAGCCCTGATGGCTTTCCAGGACAAAGGCCTTGACCCAGAGCTGAACCTGGGTTTTATTCAGTCTAGAAGGAGGAGTGGCTTGGGGGTGAATGACTGAGAATGGCAAGAAGTAGGTGAGTACCGTGAGCTGGGCTAGGGAGAAGGCCTGCATTTACCTCTGCGATATGCAGAGCAGGGTGCACTGAGCGTAATCTGCATTGTACTCCTGAGATAGTATCTAATGTTTTGGGGTCCAGTGCTTCAGCTCTGATGGGTCGTCTTTCAAGCCCCAGGAAGTCATAGCCTCTGTCTCGAGGCTCAATCCCAGCTGACAGCATGGAGCATCAGCTCCTCCTCCCATCTCAACCTGGCTCATAGTAAAGAGCAGCAGGTGTGGGTCATCAGGGAAACACTCGTGCCGTCTTCACAGACTACCCCCAGCACCTCGGCTAGACCATTATGCGCTGCTTAAGGCCGATTGAAGGGGTAAGGGAAAGTCCTCGCCAGCTCAGTACCTATCAGTACGTGGAAAGAGGCTCAGGCTCAGCCAAAATGGAGACAGCTGCTCTTCTTTCAAGGCGCGCTGCCCAGGTGTTCCTCCGCACAAACCCAGAAAGTGCTGAGTCTAAGTTGACTGCATAGCAGCTGAATGTGGTCACGTGGGCTCCATGGGAGGATTGTGTTAGCCCAGGACGCAAAACCATCCTGAGCCGCAGGGTTTGCCCCACCTCAAAACAACAACTGCAGCAACACAAGGCTCCATTGCAGAAGGGGAAACAGCATAGAAAGAAATAACCAGAAATGATGGTGAGCTGGCATAGTCTCAGTGTGAAGATTTTAGAACGAATTCCTACTCTTAAATGAGAAAAATGACCATAGACGTGTCCTCACTTTGTGTATGAGTATGGAATGGTGCCCGGCCCCGGGTGTTCCAAGGGCTAGGGGTACAGGGCTCCTGCTTTCTGGGTGCTGACAGACTCTTGAGGGAAACAGTTGTGAAAAAGGAAGCCAGCTAGTAGTTTGGCACAGTGGTTTGTGTGAAAAGAAAATGAAGCAGGGTTAAGCACCAAGGAGGCCGGCAGCGTGCACGGCTGCTAGAAAGCAGGCCTGCCTGCGGGCCGAATCCCAGGGAGGAGAAAGCACAAGTGAGAACACTGTCCTGGCTGCAAGTGGGGCACACGGAGACCCCGGGCGGGTGGCAGTGAGCGGGCGCCAGTGAACACAGCACGGGGCTATCGCCACCTGCAGACCTGGGTGGTACAGAGTTGCGCTGAGCTGCGTGGCAGTGGGGCCCTGGGTGACTCTGTGTGACTCCGTAGTTCCAGCATCCCTGGCCCTGCCCGCTGCATATCTGCAGCCACCTCCTTCCTGAGTCACTGCGTGTAAAGACACAGTTGCAGATTCTAAAACGTCCTCCCTCATGCACTGTAGCAGCGCTGTGCCTGACAGGAGCCGGGGCAGATGGCAGCAAGGTCGTGGGCAGGGGTGGCAGGCAGGCCGGGCAGGATGTCTGCATTTTATTTTAAGCATGACTGGCAGCCGCTGGAGTGAAGAAGTCTGAGAAATGCTTTAGAAGATCATTTTGGCTGACCTTGCAGGCTGTGGATGCCCCCTTGTTTTTTTTTTAAAGATATATGTAAAGAAATCAGATAATAAAGAGATACGGAAGTGTAGGGGTGGCATAATATTTCACAATGCAATTTAGGAAATGAAACATTTTATATTTATCTGAAAATTCTCATGCATCCCAATTTTGGTACCCTGCTTAAAAAAAGAATTAAAGAAAGCGCCTGCCAAAACATTTATAATTTGGAAGGGACTCATCTCTCTGATAGAAGACAGCATCATTCCATAGCTGGAATGCTCCATCCAGCATGTCATTTACTGAACTAAGTTGGCTACATTGCTGATCCTCAAGAATGTGTAGCAATATTTCTGCTATAGAACTAAATTTTGAAGTCATTTTCTTCCCACCAAGTGGAACAAAGTAGCTAGGCCTATTCTTCTAGCGTTCTGTGCACCCAACCCATGTGATACTAAAATGGATGTCAGGAATTTTTAAGCCAAGGAGTTAAAATAATTCTTCATAAGAAGCAGAGTGTGCACTCAAAATTAGACACATAGAGATGGATGTAAATAAACTCCGCAGTGCAGTCTGGGGCTGATGGAAGTAACCGCTCGCCCCTGCTCCTCGTGGGGCTTGGGAAGCTTTGCTGACACCTTGGTGTCACAAGAGCATGCTGTCGTCCCCAGGGCCCCGGGAGATGGTGGTGAAGCGTGGCTGCGTAGAAAGCTGATGAGATCTTTGTCTGCCCTGGCAGAAGCTGAGGCCCGTTGGCGCCTTGCGTCTGAAGTGCTGTGTGGTAGCTGTCTGGCCTAGGAACCAGCGGGTGCAGATGCTGGGTGTGGGCTCTCCTTCCTGTGGGGACAGCCTGCGTGCGGACCCAAGCAGCACACATTCGGGCCGGCGGGGGCTTCCCTATTGGCTCTTGGCACTGGAGCAGAAGCAGGCTGGCAGGGGTGTCCAGGAAGTGAGTCAGATGCCTGCTGGATTTTGGAAGGAGTGATGGCTGAATTGTTCTCAGCGTGGTGACTGTCCCCAGGGGGCCTGTCTCCTTGTACCTCAGGATGGGACCAAGTTCTGATGCACCTCGCACCCATCCTGTGGTTTGCTGTGCCCTGCCAGGTGTTTAAATGTCTCACACAGAATGCTGCAGTGACGGTTGGGGTTCCCGGGTGGAGCCTAGACTGGTGTCGCGGGGCCAAAAGCCGTCCCATTGCCTGAGGAGCACTCGGCTTAGGGCGCCACTTTTCTCAGTAGAAAGAGTCCTATGAAAATCTAGACTTAGGGCCTCTCTCCAAAAATTGGGAGATTTCCCGAAGCCCTAGGCTGGCATTTCTACGTGGCACCAGGGGCTGGAGCTGGGTGCGTGTTGTACCGCAGAAAGGGCAGGAGTCGCCAGGTCGCCCCTGCCATCACAGGTCAAGCGCCGCTGCACCTCGGTCTGCTCTCTCTCTTTCCTCTGAGGGCTTGAGCTTTTACTTCTGATTGAAGCGCTACACTGTCCTTCCAAGGAAGCACAAGAGCACGGAAAGTGGGAAGGAAAGGGAAGGGGTTGGAGGAGGATCACAGCACACAACAGAGAGCCATGGGCGTGGAGTGAGAGGACCCACATTTCCTTCTCAGTTTTACCTCATGTATTTAGGCCTTCGTTGTTTCATCTACTGACCAGAAACGATGGGACTGATACTTGCTTTGTTTTTTCTTCTCCCCATACTGGAAATTAAACCAAGGGCTTTTATACACAACTATGTGTCCAGCTTCTTTTTCTTTCTTTCTTTCTTTTGAGACAAGGTCTTGCAAAGTTGCCCAAGCTGAGCTGGAATTTGAGATCCTCCTGCCTCAGTCTCCCAGATTGCTGGGATTATAAGTGTGTGCCATCAGATGGGCCCCAATATTTCCTATTCAGCAAGATTGGCAGAGACAGCAAGCGTATATATAGTATTGCCCCAAGTCCACAGTCAGTGCTGGCTGGCAGGTGTTCCTGTCTGTTTTCTAGAGAAATGCAAGGTGACAACTGGGTGAATAAATGAGCTAGTGAGTGAACTTGGGAGTACGGGAGAGAACGAGGAGATGGCTGGCACTGTCCTGAGGCCTCAGGAAGGGTGTCCAGGCCTGTGTGTGGTGGAAGGCTCTCAGGAATGGTGACGGCTTTGTGCTCACTGTTCCCCGTTCTCCACTTCGGAGCTTTTTAAGGAGCATTTAATACCTACAGTGAAGGCATGGTTTGATTTAGAGAAACTCTGCTTGTTGCTGATCCTTTATCCTTTAGTTCTTTTATTAACAAATGCTTGACTTCTGTGACTCGGAGTGATGCACTCCAGTATTTCTTGGGAGTAATGTATTATTCACATAAGTAATTTTTTTGAAAAGAAAAAGTAATAGGAAAAAACGAGAAGAAGATAACTGTTGGTAAGTGTGCTGTGGGAACACGGGACTCCTTAGCTGACATCAGGTCAGGCTTTCGGCAGTGCTGGCCGTGTGGCTCAGCAGTAGAGCACTTGCCTAGCATGTGTGAGGCCTTGGCTCTGGTCCCAAGTAACTTTTAGAAAAGGCTTTAATATTCACTGAGGCCTCAGTTACTACATCAGGTGAGACCTAGTTGTATATCTTTTTTTTTTTTTTGGCGGAACCGGGGATTGAACTCAGGCCCTTGTGCTTGCCAGGGAAGCGGTTATTCCACTGAGCCATCTCCCCGGCCCCTTGTATATCTTGTTTAACTGGGGTGTGTGTGTGTGTGTGTCCGTCCGTGTGTTCGTCTGTGTCTCTGAAACATGGCTATAGACAGTGTCCTGAACTTTATCCTGCAACTAAGGTTTTAATTCAGATTCAATATTTACCAGCTAGGTGACCAAGCCAGACATTTAAACTGTAAAAGTAACCAAATTGTGTTCTGCGCTTTATCACACTGTAGGCATTGAGCTACACACTATAACTCACGGCAGTACCTGTAGCAGCTTACGAAGGAGATGTTCTTATTCATATCTCCGTTATATGCTTGGGAAAATTGAGGCACAGATAAATCAGTCTGCCTAGATAGTGATGAAGCCAGCATTTGAGTCAGGCAGTGTGACTTCAGCTCGTATTTAACAGCAGGGCTTGTGTGACGTCAGCACCGATGACGTCATGGTAGGAGTGACAGCTTGGACCTGGCAGTGTTGACTGTGGCTGAAGCAGCTCTTTAAGTTTGCTTGTTAGCTAACTCCTGGAGCTCACTGAGCTGTGCGTTCTTAGCTCACAGAGTGGTACTGAACGTGAAGGCGCACTTCTCGGGTGAAGAAATACCGGCAGCAGGTAAATATATGAAAAGGTGTTCAGCATCCTGTAGGGAGCTGCGTGTAGCCGCGCCCTAGGATGGCGCCGGTTTCCGCCTTCCACCCCCTCAGGGGGTGAGCACTCCTGGTAATCAACAACTCCATAAAAGGCCAAGGCTTGGGCTAATGCATTGCTTCCACGTACCTGGACCAATGGACGGTACACACGTGGCGTCCCATGGTTGGAAGCCCTGAGATTTATAAACTAAGCAGGGGCCTCGAGATAAGAAAAAGGCTGATGTAACAGAGCAATAAAAGCTGCGCAGACACAACCAGTGGTCGCGTCTTCCTTGCTGGCAAGGCCGCGCACGACAGCATCCCTGGTCGTTCGAGGAACGGCGGAAGCTTCTCCATTGTTGGTGGGCGTGTGGACTGGTACAACCACTGTGGAAGTCAGTATGGAGGTTCCTCAAAAAAAACTAGGATTGGAGGCCCCGTTGGGCCCAGCTGTTCCCCTCCTTGGTGTTTTTCCAGAACAACTGAAAACATCATACCACAGCGATATACGTGCACCCATGTTGACAGCAGCACAGTTTGTACAGCTAAATCTTGTGACCAGCCCAAATGCCCATCGACTGAGCAATGGAAAAAAAAAAAGATGTCGTCTTTGTATACAATGGAGTGTTACTCAGGGCCGGGGATGTAGCTCAGTGGCACAGCACCTGCCTGGCAAGTGCAAGTACTGAGTCTGATTCCTACATCATTGAAAAGAGAAGAAAAAAATAGAGTACTACTCAGCCACAAAGAAGGATAAGCTGGAGACCTTTATAGGTAGGTGGATGTGACTCGAGAGCGTACTCATAAGGGAAGTAAACCAGATACGAATGTGTGAACATCATACTGTCTCCCTAGTGCAAGATGCTGAGTACGCGGGGTCCAAGATGTACAACAGATACTGCAAAATGAGAAGAAACTTCACAAGGAAAGACAAACTGGGATGGGGGAAAGGAGAAAAGGAAGAAAAAGCAAAATATATGTATTTCAGTACTACTAATATCTCTTAGTTCATTGAAAAAAAAGGTTTGTGCTAATTCTGCTTGTAAGCAATGTAGCACTTGTGCCAATATGTTATATTCTGAGTAACTAATTTAAAGACAATAGTACCCAGTGTGGTAACCATTGTTACTCTTCCATTATCTTTTTTTGAGATTTTGTTTTATTTTTTCCCTTTAAAATAAAAAAGTCAATGTATTTTTATATATACTCATCTGAACACTTACATGCTATGAAAATTATAAACTGCCTCTAAACTACACGTGTGCCCTGTGGACATGAGCGTGCAGGCATGACTAGTTTTGTGTTCTTTAAAGTGACGAGGAAGCCATGGATAACGGGCAGAAAAGCGCAGAAAAGCACATGCAAGGTGAGCTGCTTAGAAGTGGGACTGTAATAGTGTGGTTCTTCTTAAGTTTGTAGTTAGTTTTTCTTGTTAAAATTTTGATACAAGATAGAAATTACTCCGGGCTGTTATTTGGCAACCATGTCACCAGTTCATCATTTGGAGCTAATTGTGTGTTGTATGCTGGAGCCTGTGCGGTTGCTATGGTGACCACTTTAGGAAGACTCAGCGACCTTTGCCCCCGAAGTGGTTCTGTGCGCCCTCCAAGTGGCTCAGGGCGGGGGTGGGGGTGAGGGTGAGGGTGTTCTTTCGAAGGCTCTCTGTCTCTGTGCATGCATGTTGGTTATTGTGCCTGAGCATTTGTAGGGCATCTGGTTTTATGGTCTATTTTTGTGTATATAGCATGATGAAGAAAAGGCCTTTCAGTTAAATCCCCATTTCTCAGGAGATGCTCCGCGGCCGTGGACCTTGCTCCTGCGCCGGCACGCAATCAAGGTTCAGTGAACGCTGACTGATAATTTGTACCGGAGCATATGTTGGGCATGGCGATTTTTGAAAATACTGGTAGCAAAAGTCTTGTTGCCAAGGATCCACCGTGCGGAGCTGCTGCAGGTTGGGCCTGAGCGACTGCGCCCTGGGCAGGGGCTGGGCAGCCTGCTGGGTCACCTGGCTTCATGGTGGCTTCGCTGGCTGCACCGAATGAAGCCCATCGGCAGGAGCCCCTGTGCTGCAGGGGCGTCTCCCCACTGGATAAGCACCTCACCCCCGTGTCACATGCATGGCGTTGTGCAAGGCATAATTTTCTTTCCTGCATGGGTCTCAATTTAGCGAGAGCCTCTCTGGGCTTGTTCCCAGGAGTGCTGAAAATAAGCGATGGACGGATCCTTTCTCTGGACTACAAAAATCTCTTAGATAAACGTTTTTCCTTTTCTCATATTCAAAACAATGCTAAGTGTTTGTAGTTATACTAGGTGCTTGTTGGGCCAGCTGTCTTTGCTGGGTGGAAGATGGATTTTGTTTCCATAGCAGAGGAGTGGTATACAGATGTATCGTTGTAGAAAATGCCCTGAAGTCAAGATTACAATATCTCCTGCTTGCTTCGGATCTTAGTTTCTTTTCTTGTTACTGAGACAAGATACTCAACACTCAAAGTTAAAGGAGGAGAGGTTTGTTGAGCTCAGTTTATAGAGGTTTCAGTCCATGCTCTGCTGGCTCCAAGGCCTGGAAGGGGGCATCACGGGGAAAGGTTGACTGTGAACAGAAGGTAGCAAAGCAGTGAAGTAGCAAAGACACAGGAAGAGACAGCTGCTGTCCTCCTCCTGCCCTTTATATTCCTATCCAGGCGACCCAGCCATAGCACCAGCACCCAGGAAGCGTCTTTCCAATATCCACACCCAGAACTGTGCCAGACCAGTGGGCTGCCGTCATCACGCACCCTAGACCCAGCCACCTCTGACATCCCCCCACTCAGTGCGTGAGGCTTCGGGGGGATGCTGACACACAAGCCGTAGAGCTTGGGCAGCACACAGACTAAAACCGCATTGCTGCAGAGAGGCTTCGGGTGGTCCTGTGCAAGGGGGGCGCAAATTCAAGGTGTGCCCCCTCCACATTTTCTGTTGGTCTTTTGCTGTAATAGAGTTAAGATTCTGTTAGGTGGGAGGAATGAGATTTTGGCATCTCTTGCCTAGCACCATGGCATAGTTAATAACCATGTGGTACCTATTTCAAAATTGCTCCGACAGTGTGTTGTTAGGGTTTGCCATACTCTGAAGGAGGGAAGATGCATCTGAGCTAGCAGACTATGTCGTCAGTTCCATTTATCATTCCATAATGGTACTGTATACCAAACACTGCACTGTACTTCGTAAACATGCAAAGGTTTTTTTTGGTTAAAAATATAAGCCTCTCCCTATATCTAGTAAAAGAAGATCATGAGCAATAATTTTATACATGGATTTCAGTACGCTTTATTCTCCTGTTCTTGAGTTCTTACCCTCACAGAAGCCTTGGTCCCCGCCCCCCACACCCATTCTCTTCCTTTTCTCCCTGTGTTCTCCAGGCTCCCCACGCATTTGTCTGGCACCCTTCTCTGTGGGAAGTGTGCTTCCCTGTAAAGCTGGGTGGGTTGGGATCCAACCCGGACCTCTCCTGTGCTGGGCCAGGGCTCTTACGCGGAGTCACACTCTTCCCTTCAGCTTAACCTCTTCATTTTTATTTGTTCTTTCCTACACCCCACTAACCTCAGAGCATGGAGACAGTGGCCAGGCCTCACCAGTATCCCCCTGTCATCTCCTCCACCTTTGCCGGGTACTGTTGCCTGCAGTCTATTTTGAGTGACTAATGCAACAATAAAGAACAGATTCTAGCAGTAAAGTAAGGGGAAAGCCAGCCAGCCAGCAAATATATTTAGGGTATGTGGATTTTAAATTCTTTATGAAAACATAACTGCATTGAGAAGCCTCAGACTCTGACTGCATAATTAAGTACAGAGTAGCTGTAGCAATGGTTAGCTTTGCACGTCTAATTGGAGGGTAGAAATGACATTACTTCTTGGGTAAAATACACAGCGTTATCCTGAAATGTTGGTAGATCTAATCAAAATGCCCCTTGGTTTTCCAAGAAGCGTTTCACGGCCCATCATTTTCTCTTGGAAATCTTCCCAGATCTGACCTTTTGGAGTCTGTTATTGTTCCAAGGATGAATTGCAAGCACCATGTGATTTTGGACTTTCCTGGTGGTCTCAAGTTCTACTGGCCTACACATACAGCGAAGAGAAATTTTGATTTCTTATTAAAAGCCCCATTGCTTATTGAATAGGTATAACATGGCATGCCGTGCTATTTAAAATTTTTAAGATTGATTAATTTTTTTGGTGTGTGTTATATAACCATGTAAAATTCTGTAGATTATTTTGAGATCTGCGTCCTTCGTTGTCTGGTCAAACTGTGACAGTGTCCACTGAAAAAAGTACCACCACATGGAGAGGATCTTTGTTTCCTAAGCAAATAACTCTGTGATTATACCTTTGTAAGAACGACTCTAGCAGCAAACCAAGAGCAGAATGGTGGGTTTTGGTCTGTGGAACAATTCGTTGTTACTCTCTTTCCTTGTTCTCATAGTGTTCGTGTTACATGCTTACGTGCATGTTGTTTTGCCACTTAACCAGAACTAAAAGGAGAAAAAGACATGAACAGCCACACCAACACCGTGGAACATGTGGCAACGTGGCGCCTTCCTTCTGTGGTCACAAATGCAGAGTTTTCCAGGGCAGTTGAACAACCGCCTCAGCTCACTCGTGCTTCTTTGGCCCGGGAAGGAACTGCCCTGGAGAGCACTACACTAGTCGCCTCTGATTCTGTGCAGGGCTCTCAGACTCGGCCCTCCCTCAACCTTTGAGAAGTAGAGGGGACAACAGTTCAGAACCACATTTCGTGGCTTGTCCCCTATTGTGGCTGAGTGGTTGCTCTCCCTGAGCGCTTGGCACTTTCCTGGGAACATAAGGTGCTCCATCTGGCGTGTTAATCTGCGACTGACAGGTCTGCTGAGACAGGTTTCAGCTCCATACTCCTGTCCTATAGGACTCCAACTTCCAGCTAAGAAAGTGGAATTGTTTAGGACCTTATTATTCATTGTATTTAGAGTTTACTTTTGATTGTTTTTCTCTGCTGTCCTCCTGTGACTGATTTGTTGTGCTTTTGTTATTAAGCTAAAAATATAAGAAAACATGGCAAAAACAAGCTCCCATCCTCGCGGGCCTAGTGGAGCTCTGGCTTGGTCCGCTCACACACGCTTCCTGGCCAGCACTGACGGCTGTGTCCTGGACCTCGGGTTTGTTTCCTGTGTTCATTCCCCCCTTTCGGGAAACGTCAGGACTCCGAGATCCGGGTTCCTCGCACTTGTGTCTCCAAGGCCCAGAGCGTGACAGGCAGGCAGCCAAGATCTGTGGAGTGATGTGCTCAGCCCCAGCACTTTGTTAGAGAGGGGACTGTTGTATCGTGGTCTCCTTTTGTTGCACAGAATAGGGGGAGGTGGATACTTTTTAAGCAGGTGGGAAAAGCTACCGAGGACACAGGAATCTCTGGCACTGTCTGTGCTCACGTGGCAGAGAGCACAGCTTGCCTCTGGGGTCGCCTGCAGGGTGGAGCAGAGAAGTTACTCTCTATAGATCAAAAATGATGGCATATGGCAGTGCCATGCCGTGCCACCTAATATATGAAGTGGAAAGCTGGCATAATGTGAATGTGAGGACTTAGGGTCTACTCTGTTGGAGAACCTTACTTTTAGAGAACAACTTGGATACCGAGAAAGCCAAAGCAAAAGGAACAGGCTGAAGATGCAGTCAAGTACTTATAAATAGTGGAGGGGGAGGGTGGGTTGGCGTTCTTTTTGGTGGAACTGGGGATTAAACTCAGACCCTTGCACTTGCCAGGGAAGCACTTATTCTATTGAGCCATCTCCCCGGCCCCTGGCGTTCTGTATCGAAATATGTCAATGTATAAAATGCCATGGACAGAAATAACTGAGTGAGTAGCTCAGACCTCTAATTCCAGCATTCCAGGAGGGCTGAGGCCACAACATCACAATTTGAGTCTAGGCTGGGCAACCTGGTGGCTTAGAGAGGCCCTGTCTTAATAAATAAATATGAGAGGGATGGATGGAAGGAAGGAAAGGAAGGAGGGAGGGAGGGAAGGCTGGGGCTGTAGCTCCTTGTGCAGGTCCTGGGTTCGGTCCCCAGCCCCCCATCTTCACGTGTTTAGGCTGGCTTTTCCTTTCCTGGGAGACAGGCACATATGTAGTCTGCAGTCCCTGCTGCTCAGGAGGCTGAAGCAGCAGGCTCCCTCGTGTGAGGCCTGCGTGGACAGGTTAGGGAGACTCTGTCTTAGCATAACAAGAGATGAACGTTGGGGCTGTCTGCGCTCTGGGTTCAGTCTCCAGTACCACCCATGCTAAACACCAAACAAAAGGAGAAGCATGCCACCACAACCTTCACCGTGTGTCTGACTCAGACAGGATTTTTAGCCTGAGAGAACAGGTCATGTTGGATGGCCTAGGTGTTTTTCCAAAAAATGCTTTATCATTTGAAGTATTCCTTCTTGAGGTGCTTAAATGCAGACAGCCTTTCTCATTTCTTTTTTCTTTCTTCAGTTGTTCAGTCTTACGCTGCCAGGTCTCTATCTGCCAGGACCTTCAGACTTTACTGGAGCTGGATCTCCCTGGAGGTACAGTTAAGAGTCCCTCAGCCAGTGGTGCCTGCACAGCCCGGGCAGCGCCCCGACTGTCACCCCCAAGGATGGATTCCGTGGGCGGCCAGATAGTTCTTTCCACAAAGCCAGGCCCCTTAACCCCGCTTTACTTTTCTCCTTAGTGCTGTGAGCTCCTGACTACACATTTTGTTCATCCTTTTTTGTCTCCTCGTACCGTTTCCGGAGCATTGAGTCTTACTGTCTTGACAACCTTCCTCAAAATCACCCTGAAATACACTGTACACACAGGAAAGGTCCACCAATCTGGATGAGCAATGTAACAAAGAACATGAAATCTTTTTTGAGGTACGCACCATCGAGGAGAAGTGATTAGAAGATTATGAGCACCCCAGGATTGTCCTTGGCATCCACATCTGTTGCAACTTTCTCCACCCCAGGCAATGGTTCCCTGTAATATTCTCGGTGTAATTTTTTGTTATCATTTTACAGGTTTCTGTCTGGTTTCATGGCTTACATGAATAAAGTGGCGCTGCATATATTCTTTCAGGTCTTCTGTTTCCATCTGCGTTAGCTTCTCCAGGTCATGCCAGGAGCAGCGTATTCCTTTTGGTCGCTGTGCAGTGCACACTGTGGTTTTACCTGCGTGTATTGCCCACTTCTTAGGTTGCTGGACTTGTGCATTGTGCACGCAGGCACTGTGGTGTGTGATGTTCCAGTCCGCACCCTTGCTGAGTGTTCGGTAGCTTTCTGTCCCTGTAGCATATACCTGAGATGATCAGTTTAATGAGGAAGAAGTTTCTTTTTATTTTCTTTTGTGGCCAGCTCAGCCTGCCCTGGGGGCGGGGCTGGTGCGGCACCTGGTGCAGGGGATTGAACCAGGGCCCCTGTACTTGCCTAAGCTTGCCTAGGGAGGCGCTTTAGACCGCTAAGCTGTCTTGCCAGCCCCAGAAGAAGTTTATGTCTGCCCATGCATTTGGTGCAGGATCTGCTGTCGCTAGTACTTTGGGGTGGGTGGGGGTGGGGGCCAGAGCACCTAACTACAGCACTGAGCATGTCAATTTCTGTCTCTGTCCCCATCACTGAAGAGAGTCCGAGTTTAGATCGAATACCTCTTAGATGCAATTTGCATCACTGATTACTAATGAGGTTGAGCAACTTCTCGTGTTTATTCCAATTTCCTCTTTTATGAAATGTCTATGCAGGTCTCTAGCCATTTAGGATATTAAGTCTGCTAATTTTAAATAATATGTAGGAAGTTTTCATATGTGTTCTGGATGCTAGTACTGTATCGTTTAATGTGCTGCAGGTATCTTTGCTTTGTCTTCTTTTTGTGAGTCTTTTGATAAAATTCCCAATTTTGATATAATTAATGTAATTGAATATATCAATTTTATCTGTTTTTCAAATTTTTTTGGACCTTTTAGGAAATTTTTCTTTACCCTGAGATCTTACATGCATTTTTGTCTTTCATAATTAGTTCTTTTTTTTTGGCGGAACCGGGGATTGAACTCAGATCCTTACATTTGCCAGTCAAGCGCTTATCCTACTGAGCCATCTCCCCGGCCCCATTTCATAATTAGTTCTTAAATCCTTCATATGTATGTAATCCTTCATAACTTCAAATGTGAATTAGTTATGGTGACCATCTTTGAATCCATAGACATTGTTTCTGTTGTTTTGAATGCATTTTTTTTTTTTTTTTTGAACTGGGGATTGAATAACCAGGCAACTGCTTATTCTACTGAACCATCTCCCTGGCCCCTT
>NW_004524623.1:13931514-13938859 GCF_000260255.1 Octodon degus
TACGTTATTCTTCCCAAGGTGATTTAGTGTATCTCCACGGTGGGATGGCTTTGTTTCATTAGTGAAATATAACCTTTCCCATTTATGAAAATGTTTTGCTTAAGTAGTAATGGATGAAATCCATAGTGGGTGTAAATGCCAAAGATCATGATTTGAGTAAGCAAAAGGCTATCTTAGCAGAAGTGCTGTTAGTTATCTCAGGGCTTCAGCTGGGCTGGATGAAGACTCACGGGGAGATGTGGCGTGGAGTCATTTACCTCCTCCTGAAGCTGCCTGCTTCCGTTCCGTAGGGCCAGTGAACACGCTACCATGCCTGCTTGCATACCAATGTTAGCTGGTCACGGAGACCTTTCACCCAGCAGGTCAAGCTCATCTTCTCCATAAGACTCATTAGCTGGTCATGGTGGCACACGCTTATAATCTCAGCTCTTGGGAGGCTGAGGCAGGAGGATCGTTGTGAGTTCCAGGCCAGCCTGGGCTACAAAGTGAGCTCAAGGGAAGCCTGAACTGCATAGTGAGACCCTGCCTCAAAAAGACAAAAATAAATAAATAAAAGTTAAAAAGATTAAGACTCATTAATCCACACTACTCAGAGATAATTCCTCTCCCTCACTGTTTCTGATTTGTTCATCCCACACCTCAGGAGACGACAGACCTGTGTTCAGAGTCACTTGGTGGCTTAGAGAGTTGCTCTCTTTTCCAGTCACATGCGAGGTCCTCCTTTACTCAGATGAGTGAATTCCAGTGACATCAGCATTGGGGTCCGTGCTCTTTGCCCTACCTAGGACTGCTGATTGCTCCTGGTCTTAGACATCCAAGGAGACCCGGGTATCTTGGAAGCAGCATCCTTCCGCCTTTGCCCATGTGTTCATCAGCACCAGTGTGCACGGATCATCTCTGATACTGTAGATCTTGAGGAACCCCTGTGAGGTATGGTCTTTGCTTCTGCTAAGGGCAGAGGAAGGGAGAAAGAAGGAGGTAGGAAAGCCACAGTGTTCGTGCATCCATTCAGCACCTGGGGTCACCGGAATTGTTGGGAAGACGCTGACGCAGGAGAGTGACATGCGGACTCTCCTCCGCTTACAGGAAAAGACAGTTGAGAGGCTTCACTCCCAAACTCTCGGGCTCATGTTCCCAAGCCCCACTTCTCCTTTCCTTCAATTTGTGATTTACCGAGGATGGTGTTAATCACATACCCAGGACATCCTGAAAAGCTTCAAGTAGCTCCTGGGCCACAGGAGAGCTTAAAATACCGATACTACATTGTTAAAATGCATAATATACAGAGAATACTTCTGTAACTGAACATGGCAGGAAGTTGATGAACGGAATCTTAGAAACCCTGTTCATAGAATATTCTGAGCAGTTAGATATGTGGGACTTGCAGCGCTGGCAAACCTGTGGACCACCTGCCACAGCGGGCTGTTTGTGTCATTGAAAGCTCTAGAAGGTTCTCCATCACTCTACTGTATGTAGGTATTGTATCAGCTTTAGGCTCTAGGGATACAATAAGGATCAAAATGAGCCCTGTCCTTTTAGAACTTAGAGTTGAGGAGGAGACACAGAATTAAGCATGTGTCCTTCTGTATACTTCCGAGTGGCAGGCGTGTACAAGTCGAGGATGTCGCCTGAGTATTCATTTTCCTCTTTCACTTTTCTTTCTAATTATGCCACTAGCATCCATTAACAGTTGTGCATCAGTCTTAGCAGCAAGTCATCATCATTATGTATTAGCCAGTAACACCTTATATCTATGATGGCTTCCACATTTTTTAACTTATGAAAGCAGGAGGAGGGCACCAGAAGCTCCATTATACGGGCCCAGGGCATAGTAGGCAAGTGCCCAATCAGCCCAGATTTCCAGATCGGAGATTCTTTTTTTAAAAAAAGCATTCTGAGGGCCAGCAAGATAGCTCAGTGGACTAAGCACCTTTTTTTTTTTTTTTTTTAAAGCTGTTCAGTTTTTATTGAATATGTTACAAAATGAGGTTTAGTTGAAAAGCCCAAAGCCCATGTCGTCCTCAGATTACTCCGATTCTTCTTTCTTTGCTTCCCTCATTTTCTCCTCAGCTGGCGCAGCAGCAGTGGAGGGCGCAGGGCCACCTGCAGGTGCAGGGCCTGCTGCGGGGGCAGGTCTCCAGCGCTTACATTGCAGATGAGGCTCCCGATGTTGACATTGGCCAGGGCCTTTGTAAACAAGCCAGGCCAGAAAGGTTCAACATTGACACCAGCCGCTTTAATGAGGGCATTGATCTTATCCTCGTGGGTCGTTGTGCAGGATAAGGGTGGAGTAGATGCAGGCGAGCTCGGAGACCGAGGTCATGACGTGGGCTGCCGGGCATGGTGCTAGTCACCCGAAGAAGTGAGGGCCTCACCACAAGGCGTTCTTAGAGTCCTGGGAAGAACTGAGCACCTTGAGAGCAGCTGAGGAAAGGACCTTGGCGCCTGTTTTGACAAGTGCAGGGACCAGGGTTCGATTCTCAGTCCTGCATGCCACGCAGCCCCGCCTCCTGGGCTCACCGGACCAGCGGAGTCCAGGCGTGGTGGCGCACGCCTGTAATCCCAGCGCTTGGGAGGCTCAAAACAGGAGGATCACCAGAGTCCAGTCTGGGTAGTGAGACCCTATAAACCCTATACTAAATACATAAATGAAAAAAAAAAAAAAAAAAGCAACAGTCTGAGCAGATGGATTTAAGGGGAAATAAAGATCCAGTGGAAGCGCGGGGTAGGTGACAGCAAAGAGGACACTTGCGCTGCCAAGGACTGACCAATGGGAGAAGAAAGCCGGCGAGGGCTGCGCATGCGCTCCGGCTGCTTGTGTGCTCTGGTTCCGGAGCCTTGAGCGCAAGTGGTTCTTAGAATTGCAGGTGTGAGAGCGAGTGGGGGCGGGGGGGGGCGCGAGGAGGGACAGGACAGGGACCAAGAGGGGTGAGAGCCCAGAGAGGGACCCCGGAAGAGGGACCAGCGGGGACCGGTGCTGGACACCTTCGGAGCCAGGGGGCTGCGCTGCAGGGGAGCAGGATGAGGCCCAGCAAGGTACCGGACCGAACGAGCCCGGAGCCAGCAGAGGGAGGGCCACGCCGGGTTTCGCTACAAGTCAGCGTGGTGGTGGTTCTCCTTCCTCACTGCTTTGGAGATTTGATCCTGGTTAAACTTCCTCCTTGGTAGGTAGGGTTGCTTTCTGTGCTGTTTGGGGTTAAAGGACCCCGCGATTCAAATGATTCAAGTTGGGTGGCCTTTGCTCCTCCGAGAAGCCTGGCTGGAGCAAGAGCGAGATCTTTCTCTGGTCAGGGCGTGAAGAAATGCAAAGAGGCTTCCGGGAACACTTGCCTGTGTGGAAAGGAGTCGAGACCTCCAAGGGGCACATGCCCCAGGCCCGGCGGTGAGGGCGGCTGGCTTGTTTCAGCCGTGTCGCTTCCTTCAACTACAATTGGTGGGTGTGTGTGTGTCACCCACAGGGCAGTTGTTGTGACCACCAGGCTCAGCAACAGTTTTAAGTCTTTCCTCCTCTATTCAGTTGTTATGATAACCAGCCAACTTGATAAGGCTCAAGGGAGGAAAGTTTTTAGCTTTTGCTCCGTCTGAAGTATGAAAGAGAAATTCTGTTCACATTAGGATTTATTTTAAAGCTGGCTGTATGGGGCAGGTACCTGGACTCAGCTACTTCTAAGGCTGAGGCACGGGGAAGATCATTTGAGCCTGGTTCAGCCTGGGCGACACAGCAAGACCTTGTTTAAAGAAAACCAAACCAGGGGGCCAGGGAGATGGCTCAGTGGAGTAAGTGCTTGCCTGGCAAGCACAAGGACCTGAGTTCAATCTCCAGTTCCACCAAAAATAAAATAAAATAAAATAAAATAAAATAAAATAAAATAAAACCAAAACAACAGACAACATTCTGATAGAAGTTTGATAGAAAGAGTTTCTTTAAAAAATTTTTAAAATAAAAAATTCTTTAGTACAAGGTCTACAGGGTCTAACTACATAGATTGGACTCGTAGTGATCATCCTGTTTTCAGCCTCCCAAGTGCTGGGATTATAGGTACATGCCCCCAGGCCCAGTCTCAATCGCTGTCTCAGCGCACCCCAGGGGCGGGGACTGGCACAGCACATTGGAGATTGAACTGCAGTCCCTGCGTCTGCCTAAGCAGGTGCTTTAATCTGCTGAGCTATCTGGCCGGCCCTCAGAGCTTTTTTCCAGGCACAGGGGATCACTCCTGTAGCCCAATACCTGGGAGGCTAGGGCAAGAAGATCGAGACTTTGAGGCCAGCCTGTGCAGCTGAGTGACTCTGGGAGACCCTGTCTCAAGATAACTGAACAGCTGGGTGTCATAGTGCATGACTATGATGCCGGCGTTCACAAGGCTGAGCCAAGAGGATCACTGCAAGTTCAAGACCAGCCTGGGCTACACAGCAGGACTTTGTCTGACCCCCTCCCCAAACAAAACAAACACAAAACCAGGGCCTGGAATTGTAGTTCAGTGTGAAGGCTCTGAGTTTGTTCCCCAGGACCAGAGAGAGGAGAAAAATCCCCAAAAATCTGGTGGCAAATTGTACACCCTTCTGCAGGAGGCGCTCTGCTCCTGTCCGGAGGGGCAGCCATCCCACTCCTGTCTGCTCACCCTGCCCCACTCCCCCAGAGAGGCCCGCGGACCTGGACCTCTCCAGCGGTCTCTGAGTAGGACCCCAGGAGCTCACTTCCCACCCGCCTTCTCCTGGTCCTCTTGCCCGCGCCTGCTGGGGTCACAGGCGTGCGCCACCACGCCCCACTCACCCTCATCACTTTCAAATCGGACCCTGTCCCTTGAGTGTGAGCAGGCGTCTTCTGCGTCTCCCCAGGGCAGTGAGATTGGAAGGGGCTCCTCAGGATACATCTGCCCCCCACCGCCAGGGGACTGGAGGACACATCAGCACTGACACTTGTGCTGCACACTTGGGAGTTCTAGAAAGCCAGATGAAGACATAAAGCAGTCCTCATATCCACTGGTCACCCTCACTGTCACTTACAATTTTTTTTTTTATTTTTTATATATGAACATCAACTTCAGGGCTCTTCACTGCAGGGTGTTTTCTTTTGCAGTGCTAGAGACCCGACCCAAGGCCTTGCATGCCCCTGGCACTTACTCTACTTATTTTTTATTTTGAGATGAGGTCTCAGTGAGTTACCCAGGCTGGCCTCAAATTAGTGATTATCTTGCCTCAGCTTCCCTCTTTGGGGTTTCTGTATGTAATTTTACGAAGCTTTGTGAGGCTCTTTGGAAGCAGGTGTAAGGTCTCACGTAGTCAACGTGGAAAGTAAGGATGGAAGAGGTGGTGAAGGAAGAGAGGAATACAGTGAAGACTTCGTGGATCAGAGTGGGCAGGGAACTCAGAGGCCGGGGCTCTGGGCTAGTGCGCTTGGACTCTGATCTTAAAAATAGTGGGCCAGGGATGTTGGCAGGATGGTGGCACAGTGCCTGCCCTGCAAGCGTGAGGTTCTGAGTTTATTCCCAGTACAGAAAGAAAGAAAGGAAAAAAGAAAAGAAAGGGAGAAAGACAAAGAAAGAACGAATGAACAGTAGTAGCATCTATATTGATACTATAGTAATCAAGTCTGGCTATTTACACGGGAAGGCAGAGAATTAAGGAGGAAGCTGGCTGTGCCCAGGACACCGAGCAGCCCTGTTGTGACCAGCTCTCAGGGCCTCGCTTATGTTGATTTGGATCCCACCTCTGCACCAGGGCCCTGGCGCCTTCTTATGACACCCTCCCAGGACCTCTTGGTGGCCGTGGGTTCCTCACACCCATGTTTGCTTTCATTCTTTATGCCGGTCTCTGTGAGCTACGTGCCTGCAGGGCACCCTGGGTCCTGAGTGAGTCTGAGGGGGTCAGAGCTGCCCGGTGCGCAGGTGCTGACCTGGTTGTCCCAGACTCTCAGAACCGGGCTCCCTGGGCAGGCAGAGCTGCCGAGATACC
The DNA here is from genome assembly GCF_000260255.1 of Octodon degus. Lineage (NCBI taxonomy): Eukaryota > Metazoa > Chordata > Mammalia > Rodentia > Octodontidae > Octodon > Octodon degus. The sequence goes on from NW_004524623.1 coordinate 13,937,467, forward strand.
CCATAGGGCCTTAGATCCTTCTGCTGGGAGCTTGTTGACTAACATTTAATGTGGTAGAAAGCTATAATTGGGGAAAGGTGAAGCAGGAGTTACCTAACGAGCAATCTATACTGGACGATGATCTTTTCTACGCAGTCTAGTCCCGTGTGTAAGGAGCCAGGACGACCCTAAATGTGATCTGTGTGCGTCTGATGAGATGCTGGAGCCTGCACTGGGGGTCCCTAAGGGTTTCCTCTGTGGTGACGCCTTGTAGGTGATAGCATTGCACAGCAGTGTGGTCCTGTAGGTCGTGTATAACTTCGTAATAGGCTGTGTACATCACAAAGTCACACACCTGAGTAGTCCAACCTGCCTTTCATAGATTTCTGTATGTATTCTAAGAGAAACTTTTATTTTTTCTTAAGTCAAGAAATATGTGTTGTTTAATGTCGCTAAACTGTATGCTTTGTCAGGGAAGCATTACCAGAAAATGGTCCAAGACGTAGGACAGTAAACTTGGCATTGGATGTGTTGGGTGAACCAAGGAAAGGACTGGTGTTGGAGTTAGAGAGGCGTGGAAGGAGAACTAAGGCAGAAGCTGTCCTCTCGGCCATGGGAGAGCCCTGGGCATCTGATCCTAAGTCCTGTAAGGCGTGGGACTCCCTTCAGGGCTCGTCTTAGTCTATTCGGGCTGCTTCACAAAGTCCCTTCCTCTCGGTGATGGGAAGGGGCAGAACTGAGTTGCTCACGGTGCTGGGGCCTAAGTCCACAGTCATCAGCAGCCTCTGTTGGCTGAGGGCCACTCCTCCTCTGGGGTGGCACTTTGCTGCACTTTCTGGTCACATGCGGGCCTTCCACCAGCCTCTTGTCCTGCCCACCCCCGGGTCCGTCCGCAGCTCTCGCCACACTCCAGGCATTCACACAGTAGTGCTGCTCCCATATCCCCAGGGCCTGTCTTGAAGTGTGTTGTATGGAGATCAGAACCCCCCCAACATACACACATGCACACTTTCTCTCTTGATTCTGAGAACTCAGTGTGAGTTGGCTGTGTATGAACTGGGAGGTCCTAGGAGATGTCCAGGTGATGGGGGAAGTCCCAGGAGATGCCTGGGTGAGGGGGAGGTCTTAGGAGACACCTAGGTGAAGGGGAGGTCCTAGGAGATGCCTGGGTAAGGGGGGAGGTCCTAGGAGATGCCTGGGTAAGTGGGGAGGTCTTAGGAGATGCCTGGGTGAGGGAGGAGGTCTTAGGAGATACCCGGGTGACGTTAGGGAAGTCCTAGGAGATGCCTGGGTGAGGGGGAGGTCCTAGGAGTTACCTAGGTGATGGACGAGGTCCTAGGAGATACCCAGGTGATGGGGAGGTCCTAGGAGATGCCTGGGTGATGGGGGAGGTCTTAGGAGATGCCTGGGTAAG
>NW_004524623.1:13939149-13942712 GCF_000260255.1 Octodon degus
TGGGTGAGGGGAAGGTCCTAGGAGTTACCTAGGTGATGGAGGAGGTCCTAGGAGATGCCCAGGTGATGGGGAGGTCCTAGGAGATGCCTGGGTGATGGGGGAGGTCCTAGGAGATGCCTGGGTGATGTTAGGGAGGTCCTAGGAGATGCCCAGGTGATGGGGGAGGTCTTAGGAGATGCCCAGGTGTGGTATTAGGGAGGCAAGTGGCTGAGGGTGAGTGTCCCAGGAACTGGCTGCGGCCTGAGTCTGGAGTATGTCGGCCCAGAAGGGTGCTGGGTGCACTGTGCTGTGGGACACCTTGGGGAGTTCACATGCTTGCTTTGTGGCTTTCCAAGGCAGCTCCACGGCAAGCTTAGGGGGCGGTGACAGAGGAGGTGACCTGGAGACCATGCTGTGTGGCTCCGTACAGCGCCCTGCAGGGCCTGTTTGCCTGGGAGCAGTGCCGAGTGCCCCACGCACCGAGCCTCTTAGATGGTAGACGAGAACACCAGGCTGTGGGGCAGACAGTTGTGCAGGAGGAGAATCCCTCCCGTGGGCCGGGAAGGCCGGCAAGCCTCCCGGGAATCTGCCGACGCTCCTGTCTGAGCATTTCCCTGGGGTCATTCTTGTTGTAGCCCTTCCCTGGCACCTTGAGGTAGACGGCACCGTGCTTCTCAGCAATTCTGGTAACTCTGTATTTCAGCCGATGCTAGGAAAAATCACAGGGTCTCTGTCGTGTGCGTCCTGGGTAGGGGCTGCGGCAGACGGTGGTGGCATTGTTGGAAACATGGGAGCAGACAGTTTCCTGCAGACAGGTGTCTGTGGAGTTCAGGAATACAGAGGTTTACATAACAGAAATATCTGCAAAGCAGGAGACGGTGTAGCTCATTCCTGAACTGGAGTACGGCCCTCCGCCCTCCCCCACCTCCCGTGTCCCCGCTAGTGCCACACCTGCAGTGGTGCCTCCTGCACAGCAGACGGCTGCTGCCTTCTTCTTGGGCAGTCTGTGCTCCTTCTGTCTGTGCCAGAGCCCGGCTGCCTGCCTGTCTGCTCACCGCGGGCAACTCGCTTGCTGCTTGTACACGGCGTGACAACTGGATTGTGAGCGGCTCTGCCGAAGTCACTCCCATCTTTCACCGTCATTAATTTGGAGACACGCGAACTGCGAACCCAGTACATTGCCCAGCATTATTGCAGGATGGGAGGTTGTGTTCCCGGCCTCCCCAAGCTTCTGCCTGCACATAAGGGTCAGTGCATTACAGGGTGATGACCTGCCAATTGATCAGACCCTCCCTTTGGGAGGTTGGGGGACACAGAGACGGGACCAGAAATGCCAGGAGTAGGCACAGAGACTGATATACAGCTACTTTCTCTTAATTCAATGAGAAGAAAGATTTGTACTAATAGTGCTTGGATAGGATATCATGTCTGCATCTTGTGCTATGAATAACAACTACGAAGATAACAACATGCAATATATTATTGTAACTGTCCTACTAACCTGTTTTGAAACTGTTTCATTGCTATTTGCTTCTCAATAAAATCAATTAAAAAAATAAGAAGAGCACTAGACACTGAAAGTGATGGATGGGGTGAGCACATCCAACGTCACTGAATCAGTGATACAGGGGTGGTGACATCCTGCTGCTGCCTGCCCATCCACTCTTTTCTTCTCCTTTGTGGCCCAGGTGGAAGGTGGATGTGCTCCTCACCTGAGATGTAGGGCTTCAGTTTAAGCTGTAACAGATACTGGTAGTTTGAAATCTCAGTTCTGGCTGCCAGGGAGAGAGAAGTTCACTGACCCATCTGGAACCGGGTGTTTGCTTACAGCCTGTTCTCCAGTAACCAGGGAACAGCCTCATGTGCATCAACATGGTTGCTAAGCCCAACACTTGGAATCAAACCTGATGAATAAAGCCACAGTAAAGGTGGAGGAAATGCACAATCTCATGTGGCCGGGCGTGTGCTGTCTTGTAGTGTGGGGGTCAGTGCTGGGGCCTGCCTGGCAAGCGTTCTACCCCTGCGCTCTCCTGAGCCCTGGCATGGCTGGATTTCACCTCTCGTCTGACACCCGGATCTCAGGGAGGATGGCTCACCTACATCTGAGGAGCTTCTGCAGTGAACCTTTCTTACTGAATGCTCAGGACCCACTCGATGGAGAAACCTGAGAACGTGGACTCAGGAAGGTGCTTTGCAGTTCTCCGGTGCCTGAAGTCTGGGAGTGGAATCAAGCTGTATCAAGTGCGAGCTTTTGGGTGGGCTTCTCTGTTATTATGGGCCTTATTTTAATAAAGTCATTTATGCTTTTTTTCCCAGTGCTGGAGATTCCAACCCTAATGGAATCTTAAAACTACTCCTCCCTTTTTTTCTAGGCATCTGGGACACTACTCTTAGACCCTCTTGACCTTCTAGCAGATTTCAGGGACTCCCCGTTTCTCCACTCTGATGGGGGTTGAGGGCCAGCCCTGGCCTCTGACTCTTGTCCCTCACTTCCCTAAGTTTGTCCATTTCTAGCCTTGACCACAGCCCCATGCCCATTTCTCTGTAGACACAACCACCAATTGAGTGGCAGTTCAGAGTCCTACGGTCCCCTTAGTTTGTTCGGTCTCAGTGAAGTTCTCTGGGCTTGACACTGCGAGAGCTCAAGCCTTTCCCACTGAGTCTTCATTGCGTTCCACTGCGGAATTCAGTACTTTATGGTGACTCTAGGGATTCTCACTGGTGTCCCTTCTTTAGTCATTTACTTAGAGAGTTTTTGTATTAGGGATTGAACTCAGGACCTTGTGCTTGCCGGGCAGGTGCTTATGCTACTGAGCTATCTTCCCACTATATTTTATCTTGAGACAAATTTCTTGCCGAATTACCCAGCTTTCCCTTAAAATTGTAATCCTCCTGCCTCAGCCTTCTGAGTAGCTGGAATGCACGCATGTGCTGCCGTACCTGACTCCTGGGTGATTCTGCTGTGTGCTCTGGGGTGAGGATTGCTGCTCTGATCTACCTTCAGTTCCTACTCACTGCTCTTAGACCAGTTCTTTGAAGTCTGATAAATGTAGCTCATATAATTCATTTCTCCTCAGATTCCTCTGCTTTGATCATCCGTACAGCTTGAATTACAACTCAGTATTTGCTCATGTCCTGGCTTACAGGGTGAAATCTTTCCTATCATAGAAGAGTTCCTGCTTCTGTATTCTGAGCGTGGTCCAGCGTAGTCTGGTATCCTGAATCAATTTGCTGGTGTTCCCTTCCCATAGTATATACCTGAGATAAGTCAACTTAAGGGAAAAGGTTTATATTGGCTTATGGTTCTGGAGGATTGATTCTTAGCCACACAGCTCCATTGCTTGTGTTTTGTTTTGTTTTTCTCCTTGAGACGGGGTCTCGCTGTGCAGTGCAGGCTGGCCTCGTGCTCACTTTGCAGCCGAGGCTGATCTTGAACTTGCAGTGCTTCTGCTACCTTTATCTGCCAAGTGCTAGGATGGCAGGTGTGCGCCACCACGTCCGGCAGCTTTTGGCCCTGTGGTGAGGCAGAACACTGGGGTGGAGCATGGGATGGAGGAAGTCGCTCCCCTTATGGTGGCCCAGAA
>NW_004524623.1:13943626-13946566 GCF_000260255.1 Octodon degus
AATGCAAAGAGGTCACAATTGTTGCTACAGAGCGCTGCACATTTCCTGTGTACACTTACTTGTGCCCCCAGCCAGCGAGATGAGTAACATGAACGCCTTACTTCACTATTTCAGCTCCGTTAAAACAAAAGAAATAATATCAGGAGCCATTGTTGAGGCATAAAAATATATTCACTTTTATTAGGTGGGGTTTATTTATTTGGGGGCGAGTGGGCTGAGACGGGATCTGGCTGTGTAGCCCAGCATGGCCTCAGACTCACAATCCTGTCTCAGCCTCCCAGGGGTTAGGATGCGCCTGACCTGGCAGTAAGTGGGTCGTGTGGCTGTGACTTCCGATGTCTTCAGGTGCCTTGCCCTTATTGTGGCAGGAAGCCCCCGACGAAATCTCGGACAGAAGTAGATGGTCAGACATTTGGGAAGAGACGAGAGCAGACCTGGGCCTCCCTGCAGTAAAGTGCACCTAGAAACGCTTGCTCCTCCGCGGCTTTTGTGTGCAGTATTAAGGTGAGCTGCAGGTCTAGCCGCAGCAGAGGTCTGGCTGTGAATGGAAGGTCAAGGTGTGAGGGCGCTTCAGAGGGTGATCCAAGGACAAATGAGACAGAAGACAGCACAGTAAATGTTGGTGATTAATAAGCCAAAATTTTTGTCTGTCATCACAGTCTCTTCTGAGGTTTCAGCGTGTCTACCTTCTTGCTTTCTCCTAAATTTCTTTTTTTGGACTCTAGCATAGCTGACATAAACCTGCTTCTTCAGCTGAACGTGGTGGTGCACAGCCGTAATCCCAGCACTTCGAGAGGCTGAGGCACAGGGATCTCGGATTTGAGCCCAGTCTGGGCAATTTAGTGACTGCTGAGACCGTGTCTCAGACAATTAAAAGGGGATGGAAATCAGGTTGTTGCAGAGGCCCTGGGTTCAACCCTCCATAAGCCCCTTGCCTCTTAAAATATGCATCATCAAATCTGCTTGACTACTAGTACTCAAAAAGTTTGACATTTTAGCAGAGTTAATGGCTTAAAATACACTTTGCTGATAGTTGAGGCATTTTACCCCCGTTTGGTAACATTTGGGAAATAGTTTTATACTACAATCCTAGGAGCAAAGGGTTGGGACCCTAAGGCTTTGTAGGTTGGGGTCCTGTTGCGCAGTTGTATCAACAGCGGACTCCTGCATTTCGATCCTGATCAGTAGGATGCCCTCTCTTATTCCCTGACAGCTGGCCGCACCTTCAGACCTCAGGGGAGGCCAGGGCCTTGAATGCAATAAAATAGACAGCACACAGTGTATTTAACTTCCATTGAGGTCTTAATTGTGTGAAAACGGTTGGAGGTGGTGGTTTAGTGTGGGTTTTAGAATGAGTCTGTCTGATTTTTTTTATTATTTATTGCTACTACTATTTTTGCAGTGCTAGGGACCAAACCCAGGTCTCGCGCACACCAGGGAAGGGCACTAACTCCCATGGAGCTACACCATAGCTCTCCTACCTGGGCTCGGGCCCCTCCCTCACCAGCTCTGTGACCTTGGGCCATGAACTCCTGTGTGACTCAGTTTCCCTTTATAACGTAATTTTTTTTTTTTTAATTAGCAACACTTTCGCTAAGGTTTTTGTAGAAATCAGAGGAGTCGGTGCACAGAAAACTTCTTTCAGGTGGTGAGCACTCTTGTTTTCCCTGAGGCTTGAAGGTGGCTCCTTGCTGCTGTCCAGAGGGGCTGCTTCCTGTGTGGGTGTACCTCCATGTCCCCAGGCTGAGGAGCCAGTTGGAGGCTGGTGCTGTGGCCTTTGCCTGTGCTTGCTGCTCTCCACTGCTCGCCTAAGGACTGTGTGAGGGCCCTGTGAATGGAAGGAGGGCACTCGGGGTTTGTAGGTTGTTCACAGGCAGCTGGGGTCACAGTGCTTTGTGCGGGCGACTGGCAAGCAGTCAGTGCGGCGTGTATTTTGGGAGAGCTGGGTACCAGCCTGGGGAGCCGATGTGCTTGCCATTTAGGATACTGAGGCAGAGCCACTCCCTGCAGGCTGCCAGGGAAGGAAGCGGGCACTGTGAACAGCACGGTGGTGTGGAGCTGCTGCACCCGGGTGTGGAGGTGCCATCGCCCCGCCCTCCCAGCCTGCTTTGCTTCGGCCAGAGCTCTCTTTGCTCTGCCCCTGCCAGCCAGGCCAGAGCACGTGGGTGGGGAACCTGGGATGGAATTGCTATAAACCCAACCAGCAAGGTCTCCGTGCTGAGCATCCCTTGAGCGCCAGCTGCTCTCTGGTGCTTTGGCCTTCCTGCCAGAGCTCCGCCCTGCCCTGCATGGAGAGGAGATAGCTCTTCATGCTACCGGAGGGACACACAGATCTTCAGTGGTTAGGTTAGTTGGACCTGCAAGCCCAAAGTTTGAAGCCAGGCTCCACTGCTCCCTGGTCGTGACAACCTTGCTAGTCCAGGTCTGGTGCATACTTACTGGTCGGCTGTCCCTCACATGGCCCTCTAAGCCCTGGACCAGCCTGTTCTGGATGCCTCCCCCTCTGGAACCTAGCCGGCCTTCCTCAGGGGGCTTTGGCTCCTCTCCTGAAGAGGGCCCAGCAGGGACATGCACCAGCCTTCTTTGCCCTGCCCCAGGGCTATTAAGAAAGATTCTTCTCTTTAAAGAGCTGAATTATGGTAAACTAAGGTAACTTTGAAAATCTACTACTAATAATTTAGAAGTATATCCATAAATATTGTGACATAGAAGTAACCACTTCTGGCTAGGGAGATGGCTCCTAAGTGCCTGCCTGGCAAGCACAAGGTCCCAGATTCGGTCCTTGGTACCACGTGCTGTGCTGGTCCTGAAACTGAAACAGGGCGTGGTGGTGCATGCCTGTAATCCCAGTGCTGGGGAGGCTGTAACAGGAGGATCACTGTGAGTCCAAGCTGCATAGGGAGACCCTGTACCAAATAATAAATAAATAAAATATTTTTA
>NW_004524623.1:13950591-13962684 GCF_000260255.1 Octodon degus
AACCCCCCTTGCCTAATCGTTCCCTTCCCGAGTAGTAGTAACCTTCCGAGCTGGAAGATGCCACTCTGTAATAACGAATGAGGTAGAGCCAGCACCAGAAAGAACATTAGTGGGATCGATAGGATTCAGCCAGGGACGCAATGGGCTGCGTTAATGGCCTGCCAATATGACCGAGCCTTTCCTCCACGTCGACATCATGACTGCATTTCTCATTAATCCTAGGATGGAATAGTTTTGCTTACCGTAATTGTTGATCGGTGGCCATGGCCAGAAGGTCTTCTGGGGTGTTTTGTATTGTCATTATTACTGGTCCCAATTTTTCTTTGTTCAATATCTAAACTCCTGATAGACCACTTACTGTCATTTGAGAGTTAAGGTTGGTAAACCGGACTAAACATTGAGTTAGTGGTAAATTCCACAGATTCCCAGTGGTATCCATGGCCCAGGGAATAAGCTGAACACAGACAGAACTGGAATAAGGTAATCAGAGATTGTAAATATAATTAGATCTTGAATTTCTGTAGTTAATTTCTGCTTCCCAATGAGACTGTAAGTGCCCTCCGTTCAGGGGGCTGTGGTGTATTTTCCTTGTTGTCAGCTGGTAGAGTACAGTGCCCGGGAGAAGGGCGGCCCCAGAGGGGTGCTTCTGGAGTGAGCTATGCCTTTCCGAGATCAGGACGCTGCGAGTAGCATGCAGGTCTGCTGCACGCAGTAAGTGTCAGCAGACAGCCGCCCTCGCTGTAGCCTTTCACGCCCACACCCTGGAGGGAATGGACACGTCCACCTCTGGAGGCACTGTCTCTGAAGTTGAGTAGCTCTGCGAAGACGTCTGATTGTGGACGCTAAGCCACCACTGGGACCTAGTGCAAAGGGTCCGAAAGAAGTAATTTTAACACATCCTTGCCTTTGCTGGGTGGAAGGGTCTGGGGTGCACCTTGAGCTCTAATCCACTGTGTCTTTTCTGCCTCCTGTTAAATTTACATCCCATTGGTGGGCCAGATAGCTCAGTGGACAAAAGCACCTGCTTAGGCAGTCACAGGGACTGGGGTTCCATCCTCTGTGTGCTGTGTTGGCCCTCCTGAGACAGCAGCGACCGAGACCGGGCGTGGTGGCACACGCCTGTAATCTCAGCACTCGGGAGGCTGAAAACAGGAGAATCACTACGAGTCTGATCTGTATAGTGAGACCCTGTAGACCCTGTACTAAAAAAACAAAAAACAAGCCAAAGCCCCCCAAACCTTTACATCCCATTAGCAGTCTTTGGTAGGCAAAGATTTCTGGGTTCCAAAATGTAATCGACAGGTACACGTGATGGAATAGTGGCAAAGAGTGTGGGCTCCTGAGTGGTGTGTAGTCAAACCCTTTTCACCTGTTTTGAGCCAACTTTCATATCAGTAAAATGGGCATAAATCTTCCTTCAAAATCTGACTTTCAGAGATACATGAAAATGAGATGAAGCATGTGATATGCTAGCACAGTGCCGTGCCTACCAGTGCTAAGTGACTGATAAAAGTTTGGTTTTGTAATTCCAGCCCTTCTTCAATTCCTTTACTTCTTGTTAGGAAATGGAGGTGCTTTAATTTAAAAAAAATTGAAATTTCATAGTTTTAACTGCTAATTCTAACTTCCGTGGCTGGAAGGGAAGCCCGAAGTTTTGCTGCAAATGCAGACCTTCTTAAACCAGAGGCCTTAGGGCTTGACACCTGCTCCAGAGTTTCTGTCTGATTTTTATTGCCAGCTCACCTAAGTGACCCAAAACCAAGACTGATTTTCCTTACAATAGATTTTCATGTAAGAGTGTACCAAATGCCATTGTTTAATTCTTCCTGTCTTCCTTTTATTTGTTCTTGGCAGTAGTTGAGGGTTTATTACTTCGTTATGCATGAGATACAGAGATGGGTAGGTGCACCTGTTTTATTTGAATGGGATAAATTCTTTAACAACATTTTTGCTGTAATCCCAGCATTCCTGGAAGAAGAGCCACAAGTTTTAACTCTACTTGAACAACTTAGCAAGATCTTGTCTCTAAATAAATAATTTTTTTTTTAGAGAAGACTGGGGATATAACTCTGTGTGAAGGCTTTAGATTCAACCCCCGGTCTGCAGTTTAGAAAATATGTTATAAAATTAATAGTGCTTTTTGTGGTGAATTTACCCAGAGAGATTGTACACAAAGTCACTTTATATTACCTATAATCATGTAGTTATACACAAAGAACAGCTGTGACAGAGTGGCATTTTGCTTTCTTTCTGTATATTTTTACTTTTAATGATACAGTATACATCTAGCTATCTTGCTCGCTCACTCCAGTGTATGTAATAAGTGTTCTTATGTCATTGGATACCCTTGGGAAACATGGTAGTGGCTGGGTGACGTTCTATTCTGTGAGGTAGAGCTGTTAACAGCTACTTTCCCAGTGTTTCAGTATGGCAGCCAGATGTTCCGATCGTGGGTTCCAGAGCCTGCCGGACACTCATGTGTGTCCTGGAACCCCACACTCCCCTCCCGATTGGGCTGGAGTCCTGAGACCAACCTTAGGCCACACCACCCATGGCGCTGCTGAAGTGGAGTGGGAGGAGGTGCGGTCGGGGTGGCTTAACGGTAAAGCGAGGCCTGTCAGGTGCCTGTCAACTTTATGTAAGTGACAAACAAACATGGTGAGGTAAGTTGCTGAGATGTGCATATTCATCTCTCATTCCACCTTGTGTTGATCACCGTAATTTGTAGAATTTATCTCGTTGACCAATGGTGTTGATTTGTGATATTTTTTAAAAAAGTCTTTGCAGTTTTAATGGCCACACTCTTACATGTGGCTTCTCCTCAGTGGGCCTATTAGTTCTTCTCACAGAAGCTAAATTGGAACCCAGGGCTCAGCAGTACAAGACGGAAGGAAGCTTCTCCCCACACCATCTGTCTTTGTCTCTTTTATCTTTCTTAATGACGTGGAACTAGTCAGTATTTTAGGCTGCAAAACTTTCCTTGCATGGAAGAAAGTAAATAGACGGGAGAATTCTCTGCTATTGAAGGAGACTTCATGGTATGTGTTATAGAGGTAATTAGGACAGTTAGAGGAAGGCAAATATAACCTGTCCCTGCATCTTCTCTGGAGTGGGGAGGGTGGCAGAGAGTCAAAGCCTGGGTTCAGAGATCCCTCTCTAGCTTGCTGATAGTTACCAAGAGGAAGGTCCTCCACGAGCTCAGAGGATGGGAGTGAATCCACTAGTGCTCTTGCAAACAACCTGACTTCCGGGAGAAAATTCTGGAAGCGGCTGTAAAGGTCGTAGGAGCTGAGTGTCAGTCTTAGTGTTCTCCTTGGAGATCAGTTTTAATGAGCTCCCCAACAGCTGTGCACGTGGACAGCGTTGGTGAAGTGCCCCAGAGGGTGACATTCATGGGCACTGTCCTGCTTTGGCTGCATCAGGGTCCTCTTGAGGAGGACCTGGACGAGACCGTGAGGAGTCTGATGGAACCCAAGAGGCTGGTGCTCAGATCAGCACAGAAGGGCTGCAGTAAAGGGGGACTTGGTGCAAGAGCGTGAGTTCAGGAGTCTGAGAGCTCTAGAGGGCCCAAGGACTAGAAGAGGCACTGGAAAGAAAGCTGCAGGCTTGGTGCCAGTTCAGATTAGCATTCATGTGGTTGAGTTGATGCTCCGTAAAACTGTACATCACAAACATTTTGTATTGCTGACAGGACTCCCTGAGCTCTGCCTCAACTCATTTGAAACTTGATTGACTTGAAGATGTGCAGAAATTCATCTATTTAAATACAAAACAGAACCAAATGATCCTAGACACCTCGAAACTAAAGGAAGTATTCATGGGCCTGCCCTGCAGGGCCTTGACAAGTGGGAAACGGTGGGTGATCTTCACGCTGTCGTTTCCGTGCAGCACAGAAAGGCCATGTCAGTGAGGCTCCAGGGAAGAGAGTGCACACAGCTGCTTCCCTGCCACCCTCTCACCCAGGACCTTGGGCACCGTCCAGTGCCATGTTGGTTGTCATTGCTGGGGACGCTTGTGTCCTCTAATGGGCAGAGGACAGGAATGCTGCCAACGAGCTCCCCGCACAGGACAGACCCAGGGACCAGCCCTCTGCCTCCAGGGTTTATAGTGCTAAGGCTGAGAAACCTCAAGGCAAATAAACAAGGGAAGCTGTAACCAAATGGAAAAAAGAGATTCAGCTGACCGCATTTGTGTTGTGTTGGCCAAGTACAGGGTGTCTGTCTCACTGACGTCACAGGTCAGCCCTGCAGGGTCCTCGGTCGCAACTCTGGACCGAGACCAAGTTATAACCTCAGTTACCAAAAAAGTAAGAGGGCTGGGGAGATAGCTCAGCAACATAAGTGCCTACCTGGCAAGCACAGAGTCCTGAGTTCGAGCCCTGGTACCCCCCCCCAAAAAAAAAATAGTGTCACAGAGACAATAATAACCACAGTAGTAGTACTTACCTTGTTTGCTTTTGTGAAAATGGATTAGGAAACCTAAGTCAAATGTGGTGGCACCGGCCTGTAATCCCAGTGGAGGCTGGGGCAGGATTTTGAATTAGAGGTCAGATTGGACCCATAGCAAGACCTTGTTTCAAAAAGAGACAACAAACTAATAAGAAGCCTACGTAGGTTCACAGAAGCATGCCTGGCAACCTGTAGATGCCCGCTTCTTAGCTACTGTCAGCGTGGAAATAAAACTGAAAAGATGTATATCAAAAGGTTTGTGTTGATTATCACTGGCTTCTAGATTATAGTAGACATTTTCTACCATACCGTGTATTGCTTTTCTTTTTTAATGTCTTTAGTATAAGTACTAGGTCTGCAGGGTCTCACTACACAGATTGGACCCATAGTGATCCTCCTGTTTTCAGCCTCCCAAGTGCTGGGATTGTAGGCACACACAGGCAGTGTGAAGCTGTGTATTAGAACGTGCGTGGATCTCTGTTTATAGCAGGTGGGTCTTCCTTTTTTTTTAAGTACTGAGGATTGACCCTAGAAGCACTCTACCACTAAGCCACATCTCTGTGTGTGTGTGTGTGTGTGTGTGTGTGTGTGTATTTAGTACAGTGTCTACAGCACACACCATCACACCCATCTCAGTCGCTGTCTCAGCATGTCCTGGGATCGAACTTGGTCCTTGGGCTGGGATGTGGGAGCCCTTCTGAGCCTCCAAGAGTGCTGGGATTATAGGCCTGTGCCGCCACACCCAGCTCAGATTCATTCTGAAAACAGAGAAATGATGAAAAACTCCTTTTCAGATGGAGTATCAGGCAGGTGTCTGCTACGCCTGGTTGTTGTCAGAGATGTAGGGCCCTCCCTGGGCCACACCTGCTCCGAGCAACACAGTGCAGTCCTGTGGGAATCAGCCCGGGCTCCTGACCTTGTTTGGGCCCTGATGTATGCACGGTGGAAGTGTGCTCACGGAGGCAGAACCCTCCAGGCACATGGCTGGGGCAGCGCCCTGGGGAGAGGCGACCTGGTGCGAACTGGAAATGCATTTTACCATGGTTTTTAAAATGTCGTCATGTTATAATGGAAGTCCCTAAGGAGCGTGACGCCCAGTCTTTGCATGCAGAGCAGGACTTCCAAGCTTGCCCTGCCTTGGTGACTTCCGGTCTGTGTAGGCAGCCTTTGCTAGTTTCTCCCCTGCTCTGTCCCTGAGGCAGAACAGCCTTTGTTTACACCTGACTGGCGTCGCTGTGCTGAGTAACAGGGATGTTATGTTAGTTGGTGTGCTTTGTGTGTGTTTTGATATTATATCCCTGAGATTGCCGATATTGAGCACCAGGCAACAAGACGGGTTTGCCTGCCTTGTCCCTTTGTCCCATTGACCATGGCTTCTTCCCCCAGACAGGGCGTTATGTGCCCTGCTGGCTGCTGTCAGCCAGTGCACCAAGGGAGGCGCCCACAGCGACAGTCACCTAGAGACCAGAGTGAGTGGCCCCGGAGCAGACACAGGGCTTCCGTGAGAGGGGGCAAGTGGCTAGTCTGGTTTTATGCTGCATCTGGCTGGGTGGGGGTAGAAGGCAGGGCTCCCCCACTCACGCATCTAAGAGCCTCGCAGGGAAGCTGCTTTGCCGCTTACCTCTGAAGTCACACTTGAATCTCAGATCACAACGCTGCCATGGCCAAAGGCACGCGGAGAACAGAGGGCAGAGCTTACTTTCCCAGGCTTAAGTAGGTCGGGCAAAATTCGTATTCTCTTCCACTTCCTATCTGTCCTTCCTGCAAGATTAGGTCCTTTAAGGGTGTGCAGGGGTCCCAGGAGGTCTCATGTGTCCCAAGCTGTGGACTGTGTGAATGCTCAGTGCTGCTTGCAGAGGGTGCTGCAGAGGTTGGACTGGGCCTTTACACTTTCCTGTGCACATGTGGGGTGCAGGCCGCGTTGAAGAACTGGGTAGGAAGAAGGCAGAATGCTAAGACACACAGGCCTTCCATCTTGAGCTGCTGGCATTCTCAGCAGAAGTTGTTGCAGTCTCCATTCCCTCCTGTGCCCTAGGCCACGCCATTCTCTTTTCTGTTTCTCATCTTGAGGTACGCACTGTTCACTTGTTGAAGCATGTGGCCAGGTTGTCAGCATATCCCACAATGCGGCAATATGCAGTAATATGCGCAGCACACACGCTTCTGTCCTCCAACAAAATTTGACTTTTGTTCTCCACCTCTGCATTGGTGAGGAGCATGACCATGGTGTCACGTGGTCACAGCTTCCTCTCCTGGAGGTCGCAGTTGCAGACAGACCTGGGCTAAGAAGCTGTTCCATGTGCCATTTAGCTCATATAGTGCTGTACAGTGTTGTCCACTGCGGCAGGGCCCAAAGAAAGTGCGGAGCAAGCGTTGAACTCACAGAAAGCACGACTCACTGGTGAAGGTGATGAGAACCTGCAGAGCCAGGATAGTGAGAAGGAAGTTTGCAGGAAGATTGGCCAGAATTGAAGGAGGAAACTGCAGAGAAGCAGGAGGGCAGTACTCAGGGACCTGACCTGGCCTCGGAGCCCACGATGGCCAAGTCCACGATCCCGACTGTCCTGAAGTTTACTAACGATGCCCTCCAAGGGGTTGAGGTGGCCAAGGGGGAGCAGTGTCTGCCAAGCAGGGGACACAGAGCTGGAGGAGGCAGAGACATCGGTGAGGTGGCTGGATGAGGACCAGCTGCGGGGACAGCGTCAGTGATGCCCTGATCTACAAAAAGCCAGGAGACTGTCCAGCGATGTCTTGTGAGAAAACCCCCTACTGCTGCAATGTGTGATAAACTTAAAGGGCAGAGTGGCTTGCTACATTCTGCGAGCCAAGTGGCAGCCGAGGACTGAGAAGCGATGGCGAGGCTTCTGGTGCTGGCCAGGCTGCTGCAGAAGAGCACAAGAAGGTATATGCAAGCCAGGTGTGGTGGCACCGGCCAGTGATCTCAGCTCTTTGGAGGCTGAGACAGGAGTATTGTGGGAGTTTGAGGCTGGCCTGGGCTACATAGTGAGGCCATCACAAAAGGGAGGGTGAGAGAAACCCAGAGGTGGGGGGAGGGTGGGGAGAGAGAGACACACACACAGACAGACAGACTGACAGACTGACCGACTGACCGACCGACTGACTGACCGACTGACCGACTCGCCAGAACTGTACCAGGGATTGAATTCAGGACCTTATGCTATCAGTCAGGCCCTTATGCTGCTGAGCTGTCTCCCTGGTCCCCAGAGTGACTCTTAACTGTGTGTGAACACAAGTGCCAATCTGAAGATTAAGCCACCACTAGTAACCCATTCCCAGACACCGCAGCATTCAAGAGCAGAATATGAGCAGGGCCACGTGCCTGTCCCATGGAGAGCCATTGTGAAAGGTTGGGTCCCAGAGTGATTGTTCATGGAATGGCTACCTGAGGTGTTCCTGCACACCGTTAAGAAATATCTGAGAGGGTAGCCGGAAGCTCTCACACACACTCACCACGCCTGGGCTAGGACTGGGTCTGGGGGTTCCCAGAATGCGGCAGAAATTCCTATTCGGTGGGCGAGTGTTCGGATTCCAAGGCTTGGAGAGACTGAATGGCTGCTGCTCACAGCTCAAAAACTTCCAAGAAGTCTGAAATCCTGTGCACAAACTGTCATCATTTCTATCTTGTCTAGCCTGTGAGTGACGCCCTCCGGGAAGCTGCAAATGGCAATGCGTCCTAAGGAATCAATCACCATTGAAGATGTGACCATCACATTCACCCCAGAGGAATGGGCTCTGCTGGACACAGCGCAGAGGAAGCTGTACAGAGCTGTGATGCTGGAAACCATCAGCAACCTGTAGTCCACGGAAAACAAGGATATCCATGATGCAGAGGGACAAATAACTACTGGACATATGAAGAAGAAAACACACACCATCAAGCCCAGGAAAACTGCACGGTGTGAAGAGATAAATTTTGAAGGCAATCTGGGCAGGAAAACCTTCAAACATCAGCATGAGTTGAGAAGACACAAGATGACAGAATCTCATGATTTCTGTGTATGGGGAACAAATTTCAAACACTTGGCTAAATTTTATCAGGACCAGAAAACGTATTCTGGTAAAAAACTCTATAAATGTCAACAATGTGGGAAAGTGTACACTGTTCTACATAACCTGAAATATCATATGAGACTACACACAAGAGAAAATCCATATGAGTGTCTGGTATGTGGGAAAGCCTTCACTAAGCAATATTATCTTAGTGAGCATGAGAGAACACACACAGGAGAGAAGCCATATGAATGCAGTGTGTGTGGAAAAGCTTTTGCTCATTATAGTAATCATAAAAGGCATATGAAAATGCACACAGGAGAAAAACCATATGAATGCCATCTATGTGGGAAGGCCTTCCCTCAATTAGCTCATCTTACAAGACATGGGAGAACACACACAGGTGAGAAACCATACGAATGTCATGTGTGCAGAAAAGCTTTCAGTCATTGGTGCAACCTTAAAATTCATAAGAGAACACACACAGGAGAAAAACCATATGAATGCCATCTATGTGAGAAGTCCTTCACTTGGCTATGTCACCTTACTAAACATGAGAAAATATGCACAAGAGAAAAAAATCTGATGTCATGTGTGGAACAGCCTGCCGTGTAATCACCATGATAGATATGTGAAAGCACATGGAAGAGAGGAGTCATATGAATGGCACCTGTGTGAGAAAGCTTTCATGCTACTGCCGTCAACAATTAAATTGGAGAAGATAGACTTAAGAGAGAACATATATGAAGGTCATTGTTTTACAAATGTTTTATTAATTAGTAAATAAATACTTTTTTTTTTTAAAAAAAAAGAAATATCTGAGAGCTGAATGCCTAAAGGGTGCTTCTTCCTTCAGACAGACTGGGCCCTGGCACAATCTCCAGCCCTGGCTGTTGGTGTGGACGCTGAGTAACGTTCCTGTCCCCAACATGACACCTCTTCTGCAGCCGGTGGACCAGCGAGTGCTGTGCAAGTCCAAGAAGCTGTGCACCAAGGTGCTCATCACATTTTAATCATAGAAGAGAAAGGCCACAAAGAGCTGGTCATGGAAGAACCTGCTGAGCACCAGAGTGTGCAGCAGGAGTTCTTGCTGAGGCACGTCTGCTGAGGAACAGGAGGATGGGGTGGAGGTCCCCAGTGATGTGACCAAAGCCATTATGGCAAATGGGACGGGGGCCGGGATTCCTTTGAGAAGCACCACCCCAGCACAACTGTAACAGTGTTGAATCTGCTGAAGGATAACGTGACCTCTCACCTCAGGAGGGTTATGCAGTGCAGGAAAACACGTGTGACATTAGACAGATTTGTTTGTTGTTGTTAAAACTGCCCTAGCAACAATGAAGAAAGGAAGCCCCTGAAGGAGATCTTCCTGATAGAGGGGGACTGTCTCTCCAAACAGTGGCTTCCTTCCCGTCCACGTTCCTGTCCACCATGCCAGAAGTCACTTTAAGCAAGGTTAGTGTTTCTCTCTTCATAATGCACTGTATTGTACTTCATTTTATATTGTGGTGGTTTAAAAAATACATGTGGTTCAGAAGGCTTCACCTTATTTACATTGACCCTTATGGGGATATTTGAATCAGTTCCCAACCAGTTTGGTTTGGGATCAGAATCATCGAATGAATTAAGTTGATGACCCATGGGACCACAGAAAATGCGTGAGATCCCTCTGAGCGCCCACATGGCTGGCTGGGGGCCTGCTCTGGGCAGGACAAAGTGTAGAAGTAGACGTGTCACGTCTGGGTCCCAACTTCCCCTTGGACTCCTGAGAGCGACGTCTGCTCACCACCACCTGGTTGTTGTCTTACAGCAGAGTCCTAAGGGAGCTTTCTGTCCTCGTATCCCTAAGCCGCATATGAAAACTTTGATTTTCACTACCATTCTGGTGAATGTTCCCCCGCAAAAAGAAAGAAAAAGTAACTTCTAGAATCATGCTTATCTACTTTGGGCTGCTTTTGAGCTCTGTGTCTTCTCTTACAAAAATACTCAGAGACGGAATACCCACACAGCGTTCCTTCATGCCAAACCTGTTTCCCATCTTTTAAACATTGTTAGCCTGGACTTTACATTTGTTTCCTCTGAAAAATTACATATACATACATAGTTGCTAGTGTTCATCGTGCTGTCATAAGTACATTTTTTTCTCAGATTTACTTGCAATAAATATTGTTTCGAGAAATGAGTATGAATTCTTAAGGAATTGCTTATTCCACAAACACACTCTTACCAACGCTTCCAGAAACTATTTTCAGAAGGAAACAAAAAACAAAACAAATTGCAGGCCAGTCTGCTGCGTCCCACAGAGTTCTAAAGCGCTTTCACAGTGATTTTGAACATGTTTTAATCTTGTTTATGGCAGAAATAAAAGCACATCATCACATTTTTTTCTTTTGGGCTGTTCATTGTTTTCCTCATGAATTCAGAGGACTTCTTTGTCTATCATGAATACTACCACTTTGTTTTAAAAATAGCTTTCTCTTTTGCACTTTTTTCTTTATGTATCTTTGTTCTCCTAAAAGTATAAGATGTCTACACTGTCAAAGATGTCTTCTTTTCCCATTTAGTGTCTTTATTTTCTGTATTACACAAAAGCATGTACTC
Organism: Octodon degus; assembly: GCF_000260255.1. Taxonomy (NCBI): domain Eukaryota; kingdom Metazoa; phylum Chordata; class Mammalia; order Rodentia; family Octodontidae; genus Octodon; species Octodon degus. The sequence goes on from NW_004524623.1 coordinate 13,961,652, forward strand.
ATTCCTGCGTTTTATAAATCTTCTTAAGCTTCTAAGTTTTTAAAATTATAGTTTTTCAGTTGCAATGTAACCTCCTGGAATTATTCCTTATTTTTGCTCTTAGGTTGGATAACCAGTTGTATAATTAACTGTCTTGCCTTGTGAGGTGAACTGCCCTCTCAACTGTAGTCTCATCTTTCCCCAGATTTCCCCTTCACCTCATTGGTATTTACAGTATCAGAGCATTTGGAAGCATTTGTCTTTAATGACAAAATGTAAAATACAGTAGTAAAGGATCGTTACCTTTTAAACTTAAAAAGAAATCTTTCTTCATTTATTTGGTACAGGGTCTCACTACGGAGCTTGCACTTGTAGTGATCCTCCTGTCTCGGTCTCCTCAGCGCTGGGATTACAGGTGTGCATCACCAGGCGCGGTTTCGGAGGCTGGCACAGTGCGCCTGGGGTTCTGGGGCTGGCATGGCATGCGGTCCCAGGGGTCAAACTTGGGTCCTTGTACTTGCCAGGCAGGCGCTTAGACTGCTGAGCTATTTCCTGCCCCAAGAATATTCATTTTTATGGTTTTATAAATAAATTTCTTCATCATTTCCCTGTTTTTCTTTTTTGATATGCCAAGTTACAAATCATTTAGGTCCAAAACCTCATTGTAAGTTGTACTGGAATTAAATCTTCTGATTCATGAGCATGGGATATATTTTATTTATTCAAATGTTCCTTTTCTTTAAAAAAACAGAAGTTTAATATTTTTCTTTATTTAGAATGTGTACTTTTTCTAAATGCTGAATGGTTTTTTATCAATGTACAGTTATTCCCTTTATGCACAGCTATTATTATAAAGAAAAGCCATTACAATCTTTATTTTATAATATGTCACTTGTGAGCATTTTTATTTGGCCTTTTTGAATCTGTTTCCTCTTTGAAGTGTAAGCACAAGATAGATCATATTTGCTTTGCATACTGTTTCATCCCCAGCCTCTCAGCAGGTCAAGTGGATGGGTGGATGGGTGGATGGGTGGGTGGATGGGTGGATGGGTGG
>NW_004524623.1:13962899-13965015 GCF_000260255.1 Octodon degus
GTGGATGGGTGGGTGGGTGGATGGATGGATGGATGAGTAGATGGATGCGTGGGTGGATGGATGGATGAGTGGATGGGTGGATGAGTGGGTGGATGGATGGGTGGATGGGTGGATGGGTGGGTGGATGCGTGGATGGGTGGATGGATGGGTGGGTGGATGGATGGGTGGGTGGATGGATGAGTGGATGGGTGGATGAGTGGATGGGTGGATGGATGAGTGGATGGATGAATGGATGGATGGATGGGTGGGTGGGTGGGAGGGTATCCTAAAAAGACTAGGAGGTGCAATTTATTCATCTCCTCTACTTTCCCTTTCCTTCTTTTATTTCTTACGCATCAAACACATGTGAAACTTATAAAATACTTAGATTACTTCTGGAAATAAATTGAAAAGGTCCTTCAACTTTTCCCATACCTTTTAGAAACAACTTTATCAAAACATATTTTGTGTATCATAAATAGCACCTATTTCAAGTATACAGTTGAACAATATAATTTTAGTAAGTTTACTGAGTGGTATATAATCATAACTGTCAACAGGATATAGAATCTCTTGTATGCCCATTTATGTTCATTTCTATTCCCACCTTCTCTCAGCCCCAGGTAACCTTCATGCACTTTTTATTTCAGTGGATTTGCCTATTCTGGGCATTTAATAAAACATAAGATTGTACAAATTAGTATTGTTTGTTCTAGAATGTTATGTGATCCAAAGCGTGTATGTGTCCCCTTCTGTGTTGGCTTCATTGACTTGGTGCACAGGCTTTTAGTTTCTGTGGTGTTACTGTGTTTATCTGAGAGCTCTGTTCCTTCCCAGAACACCAGGGCATGAAGTACACTGTGACCTAGTGTGCTTGCACACCCACCTGCTCATGGACATGGGAGCCATTTTCAGTTTATGTTTATTTGGAACAGAGATGCTGCTTAACATTCCTCTACTGTTCTTCTGTGGAGAGGTGTTAGGAGCCCCTGAAACTGGACATTCGTCATGTGTGGGAGGGCAGGACAAGGCCACAGTGCCTAAAGCAGTCAAGCTACCTCAGTCTTGAGAAAAGCATCCTGCCTGGACAATTTCAGTCAATAGTTGCTAGGCAACCTTGTGTCTCCTGATAGTAACTTGGCAAAGGCATAAATAAACACTCCTGATGTTGTTGTTCAGGTCCTTTGCCCATCAGGCGGAGGCTTCCACCTGAGCTCAGCTGTTATCTCTTGTCTTTATTTTCTAAATCCCCTGCCTGTTTTCTCCTGGGTAGCACCAAGGGACCAAGGGGTCCCTATAGATGTGATTTCTTTTTTCTTGTGTACATGCCCAAGAGTGTCATTGCTGGGGCCTAGGGTGGTTTTATGATAGTTACCACTGACTTTTTTAAATCTGGTTTTGTGTCGCCTTACAAATTCTGTTAGAGTTACAATTTTAAAAATATCATGTCTAGATTTTCTGAATAATTGTATAATTTCCTGGTACATACAATCCTTTTATTGTTACTGATCATTTTATTTTTTGCATAGACCTTCTAAAACAGTAATTGTGCTTTAGTAATGATGGAGATAGTGCCATTCTTCTTTTGTATCAGATTTTAATGGAAATCATTTTTGTATCATTTAGTATGGCATTTGTTTTTGGTAGTATTTATCATATTTAAGTAGATTAATAAAGCTTTTCATCTTTTACTTAACTGCTGAATTTTACCAACTAGATTATTAGAATGTATTTGCTGATTCATTCAATATAATAAATTAGGGTTTAGACTTATTGAAAATGAACTCTTACATTTATAAAATAAATTTGAGAAAAAACATACAGTTTCACAGGAGAGGAAATCTAAATGACCAGTGAATGTGGAAATTTTATTCAGGAAAATGTGTATTAAGGTAATAATCGTATACTACTTTTTACTGAGATTAGCAAAAAATAATGATTTCCAGTGCTGAGAATTTAAGAAAAAGCAACTCACTGGAAAGAATGTGAATTGTTATAACCTTTGGGGAAAGCTGTCTGGCAAATACTTTAATATTAATATTACATATATACTAATATACTAGTATTACATGTAATCACTAGATTTTTTTTTCCATAATTTTATTGAGAAACAAATAGCAATGAGACAGTTTCAAAC
>NW_004524623.1:13967477-13987489 GCF_000260255.1 Octodon degus
AAGTCCAGAAATCTAACCATGTACAACCTTGAAACAGGACAGTCCCACAACATCCCTTTTCCTGTCTCCTGCCTTCACTCACCACCCCCTTCTTTTTGAACAATCATCTACCCAAGAGACAGCACAGCTTCAACTGGCATGTCATGACAAGCAGCCCATATTCAGAAGACCAGAATGACAGGCACTCCAAGCATGAACCTACTATTACAGATTGCCATCGTCAGTGCAGTTGCTTAGTTCACAGGTGGTAAATTTTCAGTCTCTAACCTTAGAACCGATCCCTAAAGAAATAACATTATTGAGATTCAGGTGTCCAAATACAGAGATTGAGCCAGGTGTGGTGGTGTATGCCTGTAATCCTAGCACTTGGGAAGCAGAAGCAGGAGGATTGCTGGGAGTTTGAGGACAGTCTGGGCTATGTAGTGAGTTAAAGACTTATTTGAACTATATCATGAGAGTCTGTCTCATATAAATAAATAAATGTAAATGAATAAATAGCATTTTGCTTAATGATAAGAACTTAAATCTGAAGAATAATGATTGAGGGGCTAGATAGAGATAGCTCAGCAGACTAAAACACCTGCTTAGGCAAGCACAGGGACCGTGGCTTAATCTCCGTCACCACATGTTGTGCCAGCCCTGCCCTCAGAGTGGGCTGACCCAGCCACGGAGTCTGGGTGTAGTGGCATATGCCTGTAATCCCAGCACTGGGGAGGCTGAAAGCAAGAGGATCACTATGAATCCAAGCTGCAGAGTGAGACCCTGTAACAACAAAAATACATTAAAAAAAAAAAAGAATAGTGATTGGGTGAAATCCATACAAAGAAATTCATATAAGTAATAAAAAGAATTAATTAGAGCTTTACATATTGATCTGTACTTGTGGAATTTTAAAATTTTTATTGTTTTTGTGAAATAAGCAGGCTGTTCAATAACTTATATATGATAATCAAAATTTTGTAGTATAGACCAGTATCTTGTATGAATTTATTTGCCATTCTACAGACAAAGGAAAATATTTGAAAGATGTATGTTTTAGGGGGACTGGGGAAATAGCTCAGTTGAATAAGCACTCGCTGGGCAAGTGCAAGGGCCTGAGTTCAATCCCCAGCTCTGCCCCCCCCACAAAAAAAAAAAAAAAGAAAAGAAAAGTATGTTTTAAGCCATTTTCTGGCTGGAGGAATGGGAATGGCTAAGGAGAGACTGAAAGAGTTGGGTTTTTAGAAAGGAAGCAAAGATAAAGATTGTGTAGAGAAAGTAAAATTAATAGAATATAACTATGTAAAGCATTTATTGCAAAACTTTCATAATGATAACTTTGAAAGCAACATATATTGGCTTAATAAAATTAATTGTAGCTATTGATATAAGTAGTATATATTTGTTTAGAATCCATAATTAAAAAATTCAGATTGTAGATGTGTGTGCTGTGGTCCTGATTACCTGATTATTATTTTGTACTAATGTGATTGTGTGACTGGGTTTTTTTTTTTGTTTTTTAATCTTAAGTGGAAAAAGAGCAGAAGTTATTTCTAGAAGTGTGAGTCGACAAAACACCTACAGTTGTGTTCCTTAAAGTGTATTTTTCTTGGATAGCTGTAGTTTCATGGGATTTGTGTGCATCTTTAATCAGGTTGGTGGGTTGGGGGTAGGAATCCCTTCCCAGGAGTCTGTGTCACCCGGAGTCATTCTGACTCAGGTCAGCCAGGCATGGTTGCACACCGCCCTTCCGGCAGACGGGTCCCAGGGGAGACCAGGGCATGGGGTGTAAAGGAGAAGCCCCCCAAGTCTCTTCTGCTAGACTCCCATTCCTGGTGCCAGCCTGGTGCAACTACCAGGTCTGACCATGGTGACTTCCATAGATTTTTTTTTTTTTTTTTTTTAATTTTAACAGTTCTTAGTGAAAATTATGTATAAGATCAGTTAATTCCTGAGTCTTTTCAACTGTGTCCTCTTAGATTTGCTGTTTTCCATTCCTTCCCAGGGAGAGCTGGCTTTCTGGTCTAGGACCTCTGTATGTGCGGAGTTTGTCCAGTTTTAGCCTGGTGCCAGCCATCTGGCTCGGTGGATGCCCGCCCACAGCGGCACCGCCAGCCTCCTCCTGTGCGCCAGTCGTGGGATGACAGGCTCCTTCCTGTAAGCCTGGGCTGCCCCGCCAGACTGCTCCTCTTCCCAGTGTCCTCATGCAACCTGAGCCGCTTCGTCCTTCCGCAGGGCACAGATGCACGGGGATTTCTGCCTTCGTATGCATGTGCGTTGCGGGGCGGGAAGATGGAGATGTCTGGCTCTTGGTTCAGACTGAACCAAGTTCGCAAAGGGACTGAACTTCATCTGAACAGAACAATGACCACAAATAAAATAAAATAAAATAAAATAAAATAAAATAAAATAAAATAAAGGAGGCCACAGTTGCTGCTGGACATAAGCTCAGTTTCAAGGGAAGGGCCTTCTTGTTTGTGATACCAAGGATCAAGCCCAGGCCTTGTGCAGCTGCTTCCCACCTCTCTTTCTTTTTCTTTTTTAAAAGCAAAGCCTTGCTAAATTGCTAACTTTTCCACCCTGAGCTCAAACTTGGGATCTGCCTGTATCAGCTTTCCAGTGCTGAGATCACGGGCATGCAGCACCACATCCGTCTAGGACCAGGGCTTAGGGGACTGGCCTGTTCGGTAGGTCAGCAAACCAGTCTCCGATTGATTTCCATGACCTTGCTTCATGGTGGAGTCTCTAGCGTGCGCTGGTGCGTGGACCACAGATGCAGGAGCTGTGGCTTAGTGATCAGTACTAAAGACTCAAGCAGGTGCTCAACTCATTTCTGAGCGGTCGCTAAGTTTATAGAGTCCTGGCGACAGATGGGGGAGGTAAAATGGCCACGCTCTCCCATGCTGGTGCCAGGAGTTACTCGGTTACTGCTATGGCTGTCCTGGCCACCACAGGCCAGCACCATGTCCATGGGGCCACTCAGCCTGGCAGCCTGAGCTGTGAGGAGAGAGGGACAAGCCGCTGTTCTTGGTCACAAGAGCATGCCACTGTTACCAGAGGGCAGCCCCTTGTTGGCGTCTAAGAAAGGTAAAGTATGAACTTCAAAGAACTTGAAGTACTTCTTGGTTCCTTATAGGCCACTAAAATACAAATAAATCCATAAGAATGCAACCTTCAGGAGGGCCTTCCTTCATAGTGAAGGGCCCTGGCCTTGAGTTTTTCTCTGTGAAGCTGGCTGGCAGGCTTCCTTTCGGACAGAAGGCTGTACCTCAAGTGACGAGGCAGTTCTGTGGAAAAACCCTTTTACACCAGCGTCCGGATGTTGTTCCCACCAGAAACAATGCCAAGCATATACTTATATTTTAAATAAATGATAAAATCAATTTCTAGATGAAATATACATTATCAAGTAGAAACTTTGTATTATTGACATATTTATGGCTCTGTATTAGTGAAAGTAGAACCTGACAGAAAAGTATTGATCTCTTCTTAAAATGGATAAAACACATTTTGAGGTCAGTTGTTTTTCTTCCCGTTTGTGCTATCCAGTGCTTAAAATCTAATGATGTGAGAGGTTGGATGCTAAAGGAATCTAAATTTCTGCTCTCTTGATTCCCCATATGCTGACTTTACTGAAACTGTGGAAATAAAATGTTTTGCGTGGTGAAAATATCTGTCTGTTAAAAAGGTATATGGCAACTGTATACTAGGCTGAAATAATCTGTATCTTTGGAGTGGTACCAGGGAGGATTTGTTTTGTTTTATGGAGCTGAGGCTCCAACCCAGGGCCTATGCGTTCTGGGCAGGTGCTGTAGCACTGGGCAACAGCCCCAGCCTTGCCGAAGATTTAAGGGGAAGGGTTTCCCTCCTGTAGACAAAGAAGCAGAGGCCTGTGTAAGCACAGCGCCAGCCCAGACTCAGATTCTTGTCTGTTCTTTCTCTGCCCTTAAGAAGTGGCAAAGCCCATTACATCTAGTGGTAGCCTTCTGTCTGGTCCTGTGACCAGCATTCCTGCTACTTTCTAAAAACTCAGAGGCTTTTGGGCCTCATCCTTGCCACCCTGCCAGGATGTGTTTCCTGGTTCTGCTTTCCCACTTTCCTCACAATGTCTCTTCCTCTGCGTCGTCTGAGAGGCTTCGCTGCACCTGCCCACGTGGAGGAGGCTGGGTATCCTGCCACAGGCACCAGCTGCCCGTCGTCACTGGGGATCCTCAAGTCCAGCCTTTCTCCGTAGACACTTTTTACTTCTTCACAGGATTTCCGAATGCACTCTTCCCCAGGTCTCTTCATTCTCTGCTACAAAGGATTTCCTAGGCTGTGGTAGCCCAGTCCTGTGGAAGCACATGGTGCCCTCCAAGAATCTAGAGCAGAGCCTTTCCTGTTTCTTCAGGCAGCTCTGCTCGTGCTGCCTGTTGCATTTTCTTCCCAATATTTTGCTTTCTTCACCTTCACTTGATAATTAAAAAATATGATGCTGTCTTCTAAAACATTTTTAAACATTTTATTAATAGTAAAACAAAAGGGCTGGCCAAATAGCTCAGCGGATTAGGGGTTCAATCCCCAGGCCTGCGCTGAGACGGTGATTGAGACTGGATGTGGTAGTGCGTGCCTGGAATCCCAGCACTTTGGAGGCTGTAAACAGGAGGATCACTAGGAGTCCAACCTAGGCAGTGAGACCCTGTGAACCCTGTAGGCCCTTCCCTAACACACACACACACACACACACACACACAAAGAGCATTTATTTAATACTGATTTTTTTATAGTATCTCATTTAACCTTTGCTTTGGTGTCGTTAATTCTCAGATCTGTGGCATTACTTCCCATCCCTATCATGTTGGTGCAGTTGGCTTCTGTCACATTCTCTGGTGGGCATATAATGGTTTTTTCATTTTACTATGACTTTAGAGGAGTTTTAAAAGAGAATAAAAATATGTTTTGAAGCCATCTTTACCCAGAAGTTAGAATATTACTTTTTATAGTGGAGCCAGAAATGATTTAGAATTATTTTTGGCACTTGGAGAAAAGCATAGGAATACTGAAGAGATGCTTATAGGGACTCCCACTTTTTACCAGTTTGTCATATTTAATACCCTGGTGGTTAGTAGTTCTGGTTATAAAGTGGAAACAATTTATTTTTAATCTGGATTTTTTTCCTCATTAACATTTGAAATCCATTAAAAGTTACCGCTAGGAGGCCTTTATTTTGAGCATTTAAATACAGGGAGACAGCTGGTTATCCCATACTCCATTTGAAAGATTGTACTTTAAGTACATTTTCAGATTCAGCTAAGCTAATGATTCTATAAGAAAATGTAATTTCTCCCTCGCTGGCTTTGGTAACAGAATTAGAGTTTCTTAGCAACCGTTGTTCATCCTTGGAATGGACTTATCATTCCAACAGAGAGAAACACTGACTTCTCTAATTGTTGTGGAAATTTGTCTTTCTGTGTGCACCTCATCAGTTCAGCATGAGCAAACTTGATGGAGAAGTCCCTGTGCCGCAGCCTGCGGGGAGGAAGGGGTCTGCGCCAGGCCTGGGGCGCGGTGCTGGGGCCGCCCTGAGCTGGGCTGTCACCCAGTCTGGGGCTGCAGGTGCCCTTGGTTACCAGCAGTGAAAAGCTGCTGAGATGCAGTGTACTTACTAGACCTATCTAAATTTATTTCACTTCAAATGAAGGAGAATTTAAAGAATGTAAAACAAGAAACTGCTTATTGTAAACTGAGTTCAGAAAAGGAGTGGTAAATATTTGAATGCATTCTTTTGATTTTACGGGAAAGGGGAAAAGTTGATTTCTTGTGACACCAACCATAACATTGTGTATTATGTTGTAGGTCCCCCCCCCCTTTGGTTGAGGAATAGGAAGAATTAATTTTTTTTTTTTTTTTTCCTGGAACCAAGGATTGAACTCAGGCCCTTGCGCTTGCCAGGGAAGCGCTTATTCCACTGAGCCATCTCCCCGGCCCCTTCTTATTTCTTTGTTTGAAATGAAGTGTTACCATGTTGTCCATGCTGGTCTCAGACTCCCGGGCTGAAGCAATCCTCCTGCCTCAGGCTTTGAGTAGCTGGGACTACATGTGCCTGCCACCGTGCAAAGCTTGAGGGTCGTTTTCTAGTTTTTTTTTCTTACATGCAAGTTTCTCTCCTGAGCAGATGATTCATTTCCGAGGATGAAGCTCTTTGTAGTCTCACTGTCAGGTACAGTGCATATTGATACAGGAGATATGTAGTATTTCAATTCATAAAAGTTTTAGAAATCGTTTTGAAGAAACCAAAGAATTGGAAAAGAAGGAAAATTAAAGGCATTGTTCAAGTTCATCATGCAGCTTGATGACTGTTATAGCATTAAGGGGTTGAAAAACTCATGCTTCTTAATTCGCTTGCTCTTCTGTTTCAACATATGTTTGAGCCACTTTGCTGTTAGATGCGAATATTGATGCTCATAGTCAGGAAGGCCAAAGAAAACTGGCACTTTAGGGTACTGTGAGCATTAAGTCAACTATGATGAAGCAAGGGGAGAGCGTTTATTGACTTGATTTCACATGCAGTGATTTCTTGCTACGGTGTGACCTTAAGTAGTCAGGAATTTACTGTAATTAAGGTGTCAGGTGCAGTTGATTGTTACCCATCCTTATGTAAGACCAATGAGAATTTGCTTCAAATAATAGAGTATTTGGACTCTTCGGTTGAAACGTTCAAACTTTGAAAGTAGGTAGATGAATGATAGTGAAATTATCATTTGGCCTTCAGTTTTTTGATTTTCATAGTTATGTAAAGTTTAGGACTCCTAAGCTTTCTACACATACAAGACGTGTTTTATGGTTTAATATTAAAGCTATACACATACGTCCAATTAGTTCCTGTTATCTGTATTCATGCAGAGTCAATGTTGAGTGTTCGTGTGGTTTGGTATTGTCAGTTGTTGGGAGCTTGGCCCATGCACACACACTGGGGTGACTGTTTTTACCCTCTTATATGTGTGGACTCAGCATACCAGGGAGCTCATGTCAGTATAGCCATCCACAGACAGGCTCCTCCGGCACAAGCTGAACCTTTTGCTGGGGACACAGAGGCTCCACCCACCATTTCTAAGCCTTTCTTAGCGCCTCCTCCCCATGAGCTGAGGGACAAGTGCCCAAATAGAGACATCCCAGGTAAAGATTGTGCCTAATTTAAATGATTACCTTTGTCTCATTCTCTACCACTTAGAGGAATTTTTTTTTTATTATTCATCACAAACCATAAGTCATATTCTCTCTCCTCTCTTTCCCTCTCCCCCTCTCACTTTGTGCAATTACCATTCCTGATTTATAATACTCCTAAAGAGCCCATCCTGTGCTTACAGTTTTCATTCTTTTTGTCCGTTTAGGCTAAGGTAGGTGGCAGTAACACACAGGTCCCCAAATTTAGGTGCTTACATCAACAAATGTTTTCCTTTCATGCTCTGCATACATTTTAGGTAACCGAGACACTATTCCTTGTTACTGGCATACTCAGATACAGGCAGAAGGAGCTGCCCCTCCCTGGGGCTCTGTCTTGGCAGAGGGAAACAGGACTCTTCAGTGGTTTTTCTGCTTCTGCTTGACTGTGGCACATGCCATGTGTATTAGTCATTTTCATGTTATTGGACAAAATATCTGTCGCTGAACATATAGGAGGAGAAGTTTCTTGGGCTCATTGTTTCAGATGGCCTAAGCGTGGCTGGCTCAAGGCAAAGGTGGCATGGTGGGAGGGTGTGGCAAGGACAGCTGCCCAACTCGAGAGGCCAAGAGGCAGGAAGAGAGGAAGGAGCCAGGGATGAGAGAGAACGCACCTTCCTAAACATCACAGTTGTAGTGGGGAACCTCAGTTCTCCACTGTCAAGATGAGATCAACTGGACAAAAAATAATCACGGTAGGACCACTCCTTCAAACAAATTGACTTAATAGATGTCTTTTATTGTGCCCAAGAACAGTAGAATATACATGCTCCTCAGTGGCACATGGAACACTTTCCAAAATAAAGCACATAGTAGTCTATAAAGCTTGCTCAAATAAATACAAAAGAATTAAAATAACCCCACACTTTTATCAGATCACAGTGCAGAGAAACTAGGAATGAAGGCAAAAGAAAAGACAAATTATGTAAACCCAGGGAGATTAAACAAGACATTCTTGAATAATCAGTGATTCACAGAAGAAATCAAGGAACAAATCAGTCAGTTCCTATACTGAAATGATAAGGCCAGAATAACACACAAGCACCTGTGGGACAGTCTCTTTCATTGAATGAACGCAATCTTAAGAAGGAAATTAATAGCCGAGATGCCAACATCAGAAAAGCAAAGAACCCAAATAAATAACCTAGTGATATACTTGAAGTTTGTAAAACAACAAGAATAATCCAGATCCATAGCTAGTCCAGGAAAGGTGAAATCACAACAGACCCTGCTGAAATCCACAAGATTATTAATAACTTGAAATACTATACTCCAATAAATTGGAAACTCCAGGAGAAATGGATATATATATATATATATATATATATATATATATTGTTTTCCAGTAGCAGGCAATGAAATGGAGGCAGTAATAAAAACCCCAGAAGAGCCCAGAACCTGCTAGATTCACCACCGAATTCTACAAGAACTTTAGGGAAGAGCTAATGCCAAAGTCCTCAAAGGATTTAATGAAATAGAAGCAAAAGGAGTGCTTGCCAGACTCATTATTGGAAGCTAGCATTCTTTTAATTTCAAAACCAGAAGAGACTCAACTAAAAAACAGAACAACAGGCCAGTCTGTGTAATGAACACAGATGCAAAGATCTTCAATAAAAGTTTGGCAAACCAAATAGAACAAATATTAAAAAAGCCGTACGTCATGGCCAAGTTGGCATCATCAGAATGCAAGGATGACGCAGCGTATGACTCTGGTAAATCTAATACACCACATAAAGTGAAGGACAGAAATCATGTGATCATCTCAATAGATACAGAAAAGGCTTTTGACAAAAATCCAACATCTATTCATGATTTTAAAAAAACACCCTGAAGAAAATATATGCCCTATCTCAATCTATTAAATTCTGTCATTTATGGGCTGGTGAGATGGCTCAGTGGTCTAAAGCACCTACTTAGAACAAGCTTGGCAAAGCACAGGGGACCGCGGTTCAATCCCCCAGCACCACATGCCAGCCAGCCCCTCCTGCTGGTGGGCTGAGCTGGCCACACACACACACACACACACACACACACACACACACAAAATTCTGTCATTTATGACAAACCTACTTCCAACATCTTAAATGGGGAAAAACTAAAGTCTTCCCTCTTAAAATCAGGAACAAGATAAAGATCGCCACTGTCACCATTTCTGTTAGTACAGTACTCACAATTTTAGCAAGAGCAATAAATAAAAGATGTGCACATATAAGAAAGGAAACAGTCAAATTTTTTATTGCAGATGACCTGATCCTCTATTTATTTATTTATTTTTTGGTGGAACCGGGGATTGAACTCAGGCCCTTGTGCTTGCCAGGGAAGCGCTTATTCCACTGAGCCATCTCCCCGGCCCGACCTGATCCTCTATAAAGAAGACCCAAAAAATACCACTAGAAGACTCCTAGAGGGCTGGGGAGATAGCTCAGTGGTCCCAGTGCCTGCCTGGCAAACACAAGGGCCTGAGTTCAATCTCTGATATGACATGAGGTGCTCATGATGTCCCACCCCTGAAACCAGGCGTGGTAACATGTGCCTGTAATCCCAGTGCTGGGGGAGGCTGAGATAGGAGATCACTATGAGTCGGAACTGTGTAGCGAGTCCCTGTAACAAACAAACAAAAATTAGAAACAAAAGACTCCTAGAATAAATACAACAAGGTAATTATTTGCAAAGACCCCCCAAAAATTCCACTGAAATGCTGCTAGATTTAATATGCAAATTCAGTAGAGTAGCTGGATCAAACTCAGCACTCAACAATCAGTAGCCTTCCTGTACACAAATAATAAACTCAGTGAGAAATGAATTGGGGAAAAAACGCCTTTCACAATAGCATCCAAAAGAATGAAATAGCTAGGAATCAACCTAATGAAGGATGTTAAAGACCTCTACATTAAAGATGTATCTGAAAAATGAGATTGAAGAGGAGATCAAAAATGGAAAGCTATCCCCTGTGCTTGGGTAGGAAGAACCAGTATAGTGAAACCAGCCATACTTCCCAAACTGTCATACAGATTTAATGCAATTCAAATCAAAATTCCAGCGGTGTATCTCACAGAATTAGGGAGAGCAAATAAACCAATCTGCCTACACAGTGATGAAACCAGCATTTGAGTCAGGCAGTGTGACTTCAGCTCGTATTTGACAGCAGGGCTCGTGTGACGTCAGCACCGATGACGTCATGGTAGGAGTGACAGCTTGGACTTGGCCCTGTTGGCTGTGACTGAAGCAGCTCTTTAAGTTTGCTTGTGTTAGCTCCTTGAGCTCACTGAGCTGTGTGTTCTTAGCTCGCAGAATGGTACTGAAGGTGAAGGCGCGCTTCTCGGGTGAAGAAATACCGGCAGCAGGTAAATGTATGAAAAGGTGTTCAGCATCCCTGGTCATCCAAGAAATGCAAATTTAAACAACACTGAGATTCCATCTCACCCTGGGGAGAATGGCTATCATCAAGAAATCAATGAATAACAAATGCTGGAGGGGTTGCGGGGGAGAAAGGAACTCTTCACTGTTGGTGGCAGTGTGGACTGGGGCAATTACTGTGGAAATTCCTCAAGAAACTAGGATTGAACATCTTGTTTGACCCAGTTATTCCCCTTCTGGGTATCTTCCCAGAAGAAGTGAAAAAAATCATACCACAGTGACACATGCGCACCCCTGTTATAGCAGCACAGTTTGTCATAACTAGATCTTGGAAACAACCCAAATGCCTGTCAATCAAAGAATGGATTAAAAAAAAAAAGATGGTCTTTTTCTATAATGGAATATTACTCAGCCATAAAGAGGGATAAACCTGAGACTTTTATAGGGAAATAGGTGCGTCTAGAGACCATATTCATAAGTGAAATAAACCAGACTCACATTTGTAAACATGATATTGTCTTCTTAGTGTGAAAACCTGAAAGAGTACATAATGTACAGTAGATGTTGTAAAATGGAAAGAAACAGTTCAAAAGGAAAGAGAAACTGGGATAGGGTGAAGGATAAAAGGCAAAATCAAATATATTAAGATAATTTTATTTGGGCAATCAAATGCCTGTATCTTGTACTCTGTAGTAACTAACTTAAAGATAATAGTACACAACGTATTAAGCATTGTTGCCCTCCTGTTGTTTTGTTTTGAAGTTTTTTTTCCTCAAGAAAATTAAGCAAGGTAGCAGTACACAAATACAACTCACATAATAACATTCTTGTACACTAATAACGAGCCTACTGAAAAATTATAGTAGCTTCATGAAAAAGTAAATACTCAAGAATTAACCTGTGAGGGGGCCTGGCCTTAGCTCAGTTGTTTAAGTGGCTGCTTCCACAAAGCTGTCAGCCTCAGGTTGCTGTAGTTCGATCCCCACAACACTCCAGCCAGCCAAACCACCCCTGAGGGCATTCAGAGAAAAAAAAAATTAACCTGTGAAACATCTCTGCTGTAAAAACTATAGTGTATGCTTAAAAAAAAGAGGGATTGAAGAAGACATCAGAAAATGGCTCAATATCTCCTTTTCCTGGGTAGGCAGAATAAATATTGTGAAAACAGCCATACTTCCAAAAATGATACACAGATTTAATGCAATCCTAGTAAAAAAAATACCAATAGTATTACTTATAGAAGTAGAGAAAAAGAACTACAGAGTTTTTATAGAACCAGAAGAGACCTAGAATAGGAAAAGCAATCTTGGCACCAAGAGCAAAGCAGCAATCATTACAATCCAGGAGCTCAGGTTCTATTACAAAGCTACAGTGATTAAAAACAGCATGGTTCTGGCACATACACAAGCCTGCAGATCAGTGGAATAGGATGGAGGAGGCAGCAGTAACCCCATGTGCATTCAGCCTTCTGGTCCTTGACAAAGAGGGCGAAAACATAAGCTGGCAGAACTGTTAGCGTTGAATGAGCCCAAACTAGTCCAAGTTCTTGTGTACAACAAGGATGAATTGGAAAGATCACACCCCATAGTAAGTAGCACAGTAGGTACATCTATCGTGAGACGTCAGCTGCAGGAATGGGCAGTAGGGCAAAGGGATGGAGAAAGAGGATGAAGGGCAAGTGACTCAGGCTTTCAGTGTTCAAAGGGTCACACACCTATTAAGCTCCAGGTTCCCCTACCCCCCGCCCACCCCCATGGTGGTCAGTTGTCACTGACTCCAGTGCCTCCCATGGGGCTTGCACTGGTGCTGAGGATCCACCTCCTGGGGGGTTGCGACCTCCTGAGGTTAAACACGGATAATCACTACCCCTTGTGGAGTTTATAATTTAATGACTGGAAGGGAGAGGCTTCCCTTCATCCCTGTCTCTCACTAGGAAGATAACCTCCTTAACTGAAGTGCTGAGAAAACTGGCTGTACACATGTGGAAGATTGAATCTAGACCCATATTTCTCACCGTATTCTGAACTAATATCAAAATGGATCAAAGATCTAAACATAAAAACAGAAACACTTAATCTGCTGAAAGATAAAATAGGTAAAACTCTTGAAGACATAGGAGTAGGGAAGGACTGCTGAATAGATAAGAAATAACTCCAAGAATGAACAGATGGGATTGTACGAATTAGAAAGCCTCTGCACAGCTCAGGAGGCAATCAACAGAGTGAAGAGATGCCCTACAGAATGGGGAAGATGTTTTGCCAGACATTCCTTGGACAGAAGATTAATATCTAGGATATGTAAAGAACTCAAAAAAATGAGGCCCTCCCCAAATAAGAGACAAGGGGAGCAGAAATGAAGACACTTCTAGAAAAAGGACAAATGGCCAGTAAATACATGAAAAAATGTTCCGTGTCTCTGACCACTAGAAGTATGTGGAAAAAACAACACTGAGATTCTGTTTTACTCTAGAAAGAATGACCACCATCAAAAACAAGTAATACAGAGTATTAATGAAGAAATAAAGTTACAACCAAAAGGTAGATATCTAAAAGACAATAACAGCAAACAGGGAGCTGTAGCTTTTGTAGACAGGAAGGGGACCGTAGCCGGAGGGTGGAGAAGTAGGTGAAAAAAGGATTCTGATGTACTGTGTGAATGTCCCAGCTCCCTGTGGTGAATGTGCTTGTTATGTACCCAAATGCGTCGTAATACAAATAAAAATTTTAAAAAGTTCATCCTTCCAGATCACAGCTGTGACTCACCTCCACCATCTCCCGATGGTACCTTCAGCTCTGATTGCATCGGTGCATGAGTCCTCTGAGAAATACCACACCCCATGCCCTGGTCACCTTGCGAAAGGCCCAGCCTGTCTACAGACTTTCATTGGCCATTAGATCTGCCCCACACCACTGTGCCTTCCACACTTCTCACAGCTAGAAGGTGGCCCCATGGAGACGAGCAGTCTTGCCAGAGAGGGACCCACCAAGTCACAAGGCTGCCCTGGCATCAGTGCGGCAGGTGCGTAGGCCTTCTGTGGTGAGGGCCAGCGATAGCTTTGCCTGGCAGTGCAGTCTGCCTGTTTTGCAGTCCTGACGCTCGCTGTAAACCAGTTCTTGTGTGTGTGCTTAGTGAGGTCTGAAATGCTCTGGCCCTGGCGCACCTTTTCCTGGCCTTCCCTGGGCACAGCAGGGCACAGCCTTCACAGCCCCTTTGTACCTCTGCAGTCCAGAGGGTTATGGGTGCAGATGGTGAATGGCCTTTCCAGATGTGGCTTGCAAACATCTGGGAAAATCAAACGTGCTCTCAATTTTACCTCCTTCCTTCCCTCCATTGGAGGGAGGGGTGAATTCAGAGGGGCCAGTTCCTCCAAATCATCCCTTAGAAGGAAATTTGTCTCATTCAATCAGAAATGTCTATTTTAAAAAAAAAAATAATGTATTTGGTACAGTCTCACTATGCAGCTCGAACTCATAATGATTCTCCTGTTTTCATTCTGCCCAACGTTGGGATTACAGGCATGTGCCACCATGCCCATACTCAGTGGCAGGCTCAGCATGCCCAGGGGTGGGGCTGGCGTGGCCTTTGGTGCTGAGGATTGAACTCTGAACCCTGGTCCCTGTGCTTGCCTAAGCAGGCACTTAGTCTGCTGAGCTGTCTCGCCAGCCCTAGAAACGTCTACTTTGAACATCAGTTAGAATCAGTGCAACTTTGTTCCATGAAATCACTGAGATATTGTGGTTGTTATTAGCCAACCATGGATTGAAAGCAAGATCCAAATAAACCTCTCCTCCTTCAAGTTGTAGGGGTCAGGTATTGTGCCTCAGTGACAGCAAGGTTCCTGAGGGACATGGTATCTTGACTTCATCTTTCCTTGATAAGGAAGAATCATAAAATAAACAAAAATCACATCTTTGCATACTGTCTTCTTGGTGACAGTTAAGAGGCTAGAGTGCTAGTCAAAGTTCTTTATGAGGGTGGGTAACATAGCTCAGTGGACTAAGCGTCTGCTTAGGCAAACACAGGGACCGCGGTTTGATCCCAGGACCACAGGCTGTGCTGGCCCCATCCCTCAGGCACGCTGAGCCGGCCACTGAATCTGTGTGTTCACACACAGAGATGCTTGGGGTGGTAGGAACTGCGTGCAGGCGGTGTAGACCTGCGTACCTGTGTTCCTCTAGGCGCAGAGGCCAGTTCAGAGCTGATCAGAGAGCGGTGCTGGGCAAGCTTCAAATGCAGAGCCCGAGTTCTGGGCTGTGTTGTGCTTGCTCGTATCGATGGTGTGCATTTGAGAAGCGTATTGGAACTCTCCGGGGCTCAGTGTGTTCTTTGGCAAATTTATAAACTTAGACTAATCACGTATTCCTGCAGTACCTTGACTGAAAATCCCTCCGCTTCAGTCAGGTTTATTTTCTTTTTCATTCTCCTTAACCATGTTTTAGTCACATGTGGAATGAGGGGCGGTAAAACTGAGCCTAGTTATGCTGATGACCCTTAATTCTTTGTTCCAGGAATTTCTCGCCTAGCAGGATAAGAGAGTAAATTAATAAATAACTACAGTGTTTGCTTTAGGAAATTCTTGCAAATCAATTTTATCAGGACAAACAGTTTGCTCTTGTGGGCAAACAGCTTTCGTATTAGAACAATCTATCATTCACCTGGGCAAACACTTGACAGGTGTGTGGAAGAATGGCATCGTACACGATGGTTACGGCGAATTCATCTGAAAATGAATATGCTCTAAGAGGTGTTTTATCTTCCTGCCTAACTACAGTAAAACGTCCTTGTTTGTGAGTCCTGTGTGTGAGCAGGAGAATCCTCAAAGTGTGTTGATAAAGTTAATTGTAGCAAGATTAGTGAAGTTGTAGACGTTGGTTTGCCAGGGAGCTAGATCAGTGGCATTTAAGCACCTGCCTGGCAAACACAAGGTCCTGAGTTCGATCCCTGGTACCAAAAAGTTTTTAAAAACCTCAAAAGATACTGGATTAAGTATAACAAGGTGAATGGATAAAATCAGATTTTTGTGTCGAACAGTGTACAACTTTTTGTCAAACACTTTGATGTACATTCTAAGGAATTCAATGTTCTGTCACAGAGACACGTGGTCCTACAGTTACTGGGTAAAGCCCCAGAATCTGAAGTTGTATGCCACCGAGGCTCTGAAACGTTACTCACTCAGCATTTAAAAGGTGCTGTTTGACAAAAGACATAGCGCGTGTATTTAATAGGAAGCAGAAATGTGTGCTTATGGCTTATGTTCTTTGCTTACTGCGCTCTTGAGACTTCTAACAGCAAAATACTTTCTTCCCCCTCCCGCATGGAATGGGGGTTGAACCCAGGGCCTTTGCACTGACCTCCATTCCCAGTCCTTTTTTATTATTTTGAGACAGGTTTTTGCCGATTTTCTGGGCTGGTCCTGAACTTGTGCCCCGCTTCCCTCAGCCCTCTGGAGTGCTGGGATTGCAGGCGGGTACCACCATGCTCAGCTCAGAGCACCTCCTCGTCCATCAGAGCTTTCACCCTATGAGGGTCTCAGTTACCCTTCTCTCATTGCTGGGACACTCAAAATGACGGAAGGAAAGGTTTATTTAGCTCACAGTTACTGGAGATTTCAAGACACTGGAGGAGAGGCTGGGTTGCTGCCGTGTCCAGGACGACCCTCTCCACATCTCTCAGAAAGCACAGGCTAGCCAGTTGGACAGTTCGCACATCTCTCTGGCCCTGCCCCTGGCCCCGCCCTCTGCCCCTGGCCCCGCCCCTTGGGCCTGACCCGTCCTCTGGTTCCGCCCAAGCCACGCCCTCATCCTCTGGCCCCGCCCCTCAACCCACTCCTTGCTCCAGCCGCGTCTGCATCATAACTTACATGAGGCTTTGGGGGGACAATTAGACAGAAACCATAATAGAAGTAGTTAATAGATTAACAAAACTATGAGGTTTTTTTTTTTTTTTTTTTTTTCTTTTAAATCAAGTCTTTTGACAGATTAACAAAGAAAAGAAATACCACTCAAGCATGTTACACTTTTAAGTGAAGGGCTGGCGAGAAATAAATAAATAAATAAAATTTTAAGTGAAAAGGGAGGGATTACAATGGATACCATAGACATACACAGGATCAGGAGAGACTGCTGTGAACAGTTGCATGCCAGAAAATTTGATATCCTGAGAGACACAGATCAATTTCTAGAAACAGACCACCTACCAAGACTAAATCATGGTGAAATAATATCTGAACTGATGAATAGTAACAGCAAAGAATAGCCCAGGGTCGGAGGGCTTCACTGGGGCGTTCCCCCAAGCACCAATAATTACTACCAGTCTCTCTCAAACTCTTACAAAAAATTGAAGGGAAAAACCTGATGAATTCCTAATTCATTTTATGAGGGCAGGATTATCCTCATATTAAGCCCAAATAACACTACAGAAAAAAGTTATAGGCCAGTATTCCTGATGAATGCAACTGGGTACAAAAATCCTAAAGTACTAGTGAACCTGATGTAGCAGCATGACCTAATTCATATTCATCATCAACTGGGATTTATCCTTGCGGTGCAGAGACAGTTTAGATATGCAGATGTTTTGTGCTATATCGTATTAACAAAATAAAGCATAAAAATCGTATGATAATCTCAGCAGAAGAAATGTATGAATTTCAGAATTCAGCATCCTTTCATTCTGAAAATGCAACATGTTCCTCAGAGAACAGATGTACTACAAAGTAATAAAAACTGTAACCACCTCACAGGTGACATCATGCTCTAAGATGCTTTTCTCTAATATCAAAAACAAATCGGGCTGGCCAAATAGCTCAGCGGATTAAAGCACCTGCAAGCAGGCACAGGGGCCAGTGGTTCAATCCACAGGCCTGCCATGCTGTCCCCGCCCCTGGGGCACGCTGAGTTGGCAACTGAGACTGGGTATGGTGGAGCGCGCCTGTAATCCCAGCTCTAGGGCAGCTGTAGACAGGAGGATCACTATGAATCAGGTCTAGTAGCGAGACCCAGAACACCCTGTAGACCTGTCCCTAAAATACAAAAACAAAAAAGGTGAGAAAGTGGGCATGTGCTCTGTCACTGCTTTTGTTCAGGATGGCCCCAAGATCCTTGCTCAGAGCAATTAGGGCAAGACAAAACAAGGCATCCAGTTAGGAAGGAGAAAGTAAATATTCCATGTTTACAGAAGTCAGGTTGTCAGTTATAGAAATAGCTAAAGACTCCCCAGAAGGCAGTAGAACTGATATGCAAATTCCCTAAAGTCGAAGGAGTAACATACAAAAATTGGTAGTATTTCTATACATTGACAATAAATTATCAGAAAAAAGAAACTTGAAAACCATCTCATTTGCAGTAGCATCACAAAGAGTACTCAGAATGTGTACATAGCTAGGAATAAATTAAACCAAGGGGGCCAAAAGTGTACACTGAAAACTGTAGGACACCGATGGAAGACATAAGTAATGGGAAGCTATCCTGTGTTTAGGGATTGGAAGAGTTACTTTTGTTAAAATGCCGGTACTACCCAGAGCAATCTGTGCATTCTAAGTAATCCATGTTGAAATTCCAGTAGCAGTTTCCATGAGAGGAAAAACAATTCTGAAATTTGTTCTTTTCTCGCATGTCTCCCTCCTCCTCTGTCTATCCATCTGTCTGTCCATCCGTCCCTCTGTCCATCCATCCCTCCTTCCCTCCTTCCCTCGCTATGTTGCCAATCTTGAGAAAGAAAAGCTGGAGGCTCTGCACATCATGAAATTCTATTCCAAAGATGTAGTGATCAGAACAGTATGGAATAGGATAAAAGCAGGCCCAAAGGCCAGTGGAACAGACTATGAAGCCCAGAAATACCCCCACCATCACCTGGTCCCCTGATCTCTGGCAAGGACATTGACAACACAGTGGGGAGAGGCCTAGATCCACAGGAGAGCTGGATATTCACGCACGATGCGGGCCCTCACCTTACGTCATATGCAAAAGTTAAAGTGGATTGAAGACTTAACCATAAGATCTGGAACCATAAAACTCTTGAAGAAGAACAGAGAAAATGCTCCTGACGGTAGTTTCATGGTGAGGTTTCCTGTGTGCTGGCGGAGCACAGGCAAAGAAAGGAGGAGTAAGTCCTTGGGGCAGATCTGGTCAAAAAACATCTCGCACAGTAGAGGAATCACAGACGCAGCTTGTGAAATGGGAGAAAATACTTGCCCGGTGTATACTGATGAAGACTTAGGAGCCAAAACATAAGAAATTCATGCAGTTTGAAAGCAAGAAAAGAAATCATCTCATTAAAAATAGGCAAAAGATAGGAGTAGACTTTTTTAACTTTAATTAATTTATTTTTTATTGACATCAGTTATTTTTATTTTAAAGAAAGAAAAAAAAAATAAAAACAGTGGTACAAAATCTCAAAACAAGATTTTAGGAGAGTAACAATGGTTAGTACATTGTGTATTGTTATTGCCGAAGTAGTTTCTCATAGGAGTAGACATTTTTTAGAAAGAGGATGTACAAATAGGCAACAGGTCAAGGAAAGGCGTGCTAACGTCACTAGCAGGGAAATGCAGACCTCAACCATCATGAACTATCACATCACAGCTGTGAGGATGACTTTTGTCAGAAAGATAAAATGTAACACGGCATGGTGGTGAACCTCTGAAATCCCAGTGCTCGGGAGGCTGAGGCAGGAGGATCACTGTGAGTTTGAGTTGAGACCAGCCCACCGAAACAAAACAGATCCACCCCCAAACCCATATGTTGGCTAGGAGAATGGAGAAAAGAGAATCCCTTTTCACCACTGATGGCTGTTGATAGGAATGTAAGTTGGCACAGCTGTTGAGATACAGAGTAGAGTTCCTCAAAAAATTAAAAATGAAACTACCATAAATTCAGCCATCCCACTGTGGGATATATGTCCTAAAAATGTGGAATAGGGGTTCTGAAGACACATTTATACCTCGTGTTCATTGTAGTGTTATTCATAGATAGCCAAACTATGGCACCCATTGAGGAATGACCAAAACGTGATAAAAATACTTTGTGACCGAGTTATGTATGGAATCTTAAGTTGAACTCACTAGAGGCAGAAAAGAGGACAGTGGTTGTCAGGGATGAAGAGCAGGCAGATGCAGAGATGTGAGTGAAGGGGTACCACTTTCCAGTTTTAAGGGGAATAAATTCTGGGGTATACAACATAATGAATATGGTTAGTAATACTACACTGCATACTTGAAATTTGATGAGAATAGATTTTATGTGTTCACAAACATACACACTCATCTGTACAAATTGTAGCTATGGCGATGAATTCAATTAATTTGATTATATAATCATTACAGAATCTGTATGTATATTGTGTCATCATGCTGTATAATTTGATAGAACACAATTTTTATTTGTTAACTAAATACTAATTTACCAGCCACATTTATTCATCTTGGCAAAATCCATCAGTCAAAGAAAAGTTTTCTCTCTTTTATGAAGTTTTTCACACAC
>NW_004524623.1:13987734-13989735 GCF_000260255.1 Octodon degus
AGCTTGTGGAAGAAAAGTTTAAAGTATGATGGTCTTGAAGAAAGAACCTGCTTGTGATTATCAGTGTGTTAAAATCAGATTCTGGAAATCAAAGAAAACTGTTTTTTTTTTTTTTTTTTTTTTTTTTTTTTTTGTGGGACCAGGGATTGAACTCAGGACCTTGTGCTTGACAGGCAAGCACTTACTTACTCCACTGAGCTGTCTCCCCGGTCCCTAAATGTTTTCTTATTGACAAAGGATTTTAGGCTTTTTAAAAATGCTGCAAGGGCTGGGGAAATGGCTCAGTGGAATAAACGCTTCCCTGGCAAGCGTAAGGGCCTGAGTTCAATCCCCGTTTCCACCAAAAAACAAAACAAAACAAAAACCAAAACCTACAAATCAAGGGTGGAAGACAATTTTTGTGGGGACCAATGTGTAGCTTCCAACTTAACACAGTACCTTGGTTCAGATCGCTTTTGTTTGCGAAACACTTCGATTCACAAGCTAGGAACTCTGCAGGGGGTGACGAGAACATGGTTGTCTTTTCCACAATATGTGGAAGGAATTAAGTTTGCAAACTTGACACCACTGTAACTGTGTTCTCTAAGAGTTGGGATTAGGTTGCTGAAGTCAGGACACCTAAGAGAGCTAGCCAGGACACTTGGATGGTGAGAAGACACAGGTCGGTAATAGGAAAGGCAGGAAGAAGGGCGCTCCACCCAGCGCGGTCAGATCTGCGGCCTCAGTGTCTGCGCACTCTGTACCGTCCACACGCTCGCCTTTCTGCCTTCTCCTGCAGGCTGTGTATGACTCAGAGCCCTGTGTACCAAGCACACGTCGTATTTGTTATATGGGCCAAAAATGATTTTGGAAGCAGGTCTGACGATCCCTAAAGAAAAGCTCACAAAGTGCAAACATAACAGGAGGCTGGAAAAACCCCACGTCACAGCGCTGCATGAGAGCTGAATGGCGCGTTAGCTGGTAGTGAGGAGCAGCAGGTGTCGGTCTGACAGGGCTGAGGGTCTTGCTTTGTAGCTAAGTTGCCCAGGTTGGGCTTGAGCTGGTGGTCCTGTTGCCTCCACTCCTGACTGCAGGGATTTCAGGCATGGGCCTCCCTGCTCAGCCAGGGCCTGCTTCTCTGTGAGTGGTGCCCACCTTACAGTTTCCTGGCAGGGCTGTGGGCCGCTGTCCTTCCTCCAGGGCATCAGGCAACCTGTCGTTCTTCCAGTTACTCTTGGCCAATTCGGTCATTTCTGTAGACCAGCGTCACAAAGGGCTCTTCAGCTTCGAGCCCCGTTTTCATCAGATGGTGGATGACACTGTGTGGTTCTAGATGCCGCTCCATCGCCGTCCCATGCCCTGTCCCCGTGGCACCTCAGGCAGAGCCTCGGTGGCTGGGTTCCACCTCCCTGACACTCCCTTCTTCCTGCTCCCAGGAGGTGCCGTGCCCCCTGCAGAGCCATGTTACGCTCCTTGGTGGGCCTGGGCATCAGGGCACCACGCTGAGGCCAGTGGAAGTCGCATTGTGGAGGGGTTTTGCCGAGTCAGAAAGCAAGATATGAGTTAGATCAAGCTTTACTAAGAGCTCTTGTAAATTTCTAGACAAAAAAGCTCCTTAGAGAATACTAGAAGTTAGAATTATATAGGATGCAACACTTAGGACCAGGATTCAGCTGCATTGTATAGAAAACTCAAGGAGGAGTTGCTTAAACATAAGTCCAGTTGGAAGTAGGTTGGGGCTGGTCTGACAGCCAAACCACAGGGCTCCAGGTTCACCCTGAAAGTCTCCTTGCAGCCACGAGGCACCCTACTGCTGCAGCCATCGCATCTATGTTCTGTGCAGTAGTGAGAAGTACCCATCTCTTGGCTGGATCCACTCTGAAGACCTTCTCTGGCTCCCAGACACCTAACTCCTGCTCACAGTTATGGATGCAGTCCTGGAAGCTGAGGAAATCAAAGACACTGTCACCCCAAACTTGCATTCCACATTCTGCAGAGTGAGAGAGAAGAATGGTGAAAAAA
>NW_004524623.1:13990075-13991348 GCF_000260255.1 Octodon degus
GCCCAGTCTCAATTGCCGTCTCAGTGTGCCCCAGGGGCAGGGCCAGCAAGGCAGGCCTGGGGATTGAAACCCCGGCCCCTCTGCCTACTCGCAGGTGCTTTACTATGCTGAGCTATTTGGATGGGCCGAGCGAGAAGAGTGGATATGGTGTCACAACTCCCTGTCCCTTCCTCCATAGCAAATGAGGACAAGCCAGGTGTGGTGGTGCGCACCTGTGATCCCAGCACTCGGATAGCTGACACAGGAAGCTTGCTGTGAGTTTGAGGCCAGTCTGAACCATACAGTGCGACCCTGTTGCAAGGAAAAAGCAAATGAGGACAGAGCTGATTGGATGGGGTTCTGTTGTAGTTTTGTCTAAACAAGCTCATTTCTTACTCCACTTAAACCGTGTTTGTATTTCCTCATTTCCTGTAGGTCAAGAGCATCAGCTTCTTATCTTATGAATGTTCCTTTCTAGTGTCTTAGAGCACTTGGGTAAGTTCTGCTACCAGCTCTGAGTACTGGCAGGCTCCTTCCCCTTGTATGCAAAATGGGGAATTATGTTATCTGTTATAATAAATAAGTTCTGGCAGTGTTTTAAGATTTTAGTGAAAATTAGCTGGTCAAATAGCTCAGCGGATTAAAGGGCCTGCAAGCAGGCTTAGGAGCCAGGGGTTTGATCCCCAGGCCTGCTGTGCTGGCCCTGGCACGCTGAGATGGCAATTGAGACTGGGCGTGGAGGCGCGCGCCTGTAAATGCCAGCTCTTGGGAGGCTGTAAGCAGGTGGATCACTACGAGTCTGATCTAGTAGTGAGACCCTGAACACCCTGTAGACCCTTCCCTAAAATACCAAAAAGTGAGAACAACCCCCGGCTCAAAAAACAAAAAAAAAAAAAAAAAAAAAAAAATTTTAGTGAAAATCACATTATATGATGACAAGAACATACACTCCATGCATAGGGTCATTTCATATTGTTAGCCAGGAAAAGTGGAAATGCTCCGTTACAGAACACAGAAAGTCGTCTGTCCAAGACATGCACTTCTTTTCTTCCTAATATACTAGACTGATCTACATCCAGTCACACCTGAATGTTAGAGAAACGTCAGTTGCGCTGGTAATTCTGTGTCGGTATTGCTTTTGCTAATAGCTGCAAAGTCAGGAAGGCTCTTCATTAGTTTTTTCTTTGGCTTTTAAAAGAACCAGGGGCTGGTGAGATGGCTCAGTGGTCTAAAGCACCTACTTAGAACAAGCTTAGCAAAGCACAGGGACCGCGGTTCAATCCCCCAGCACCAC
>NW_004524623.1:13991614-14006258 GCF_000260255.1 Octodon degus
AAGAAATTCTCATTTCTTTCTTTTTTTAAAATATATTTGATACAGTTCGGACTCATAGTGATCCTCCTGTTTCGGCCTCCCCAGTGCTGGGATTACAGGTGTGTGTCACCACACCTAGTCTTAGTAGCTGGCTCAATGTGCCTGGGGCAGGGCCCTTGCTGCAGGTGGTGCCGGGGATCGAATCCCGGTCCCTTTGCTTGCCTAAGCAGGCACATTACACCACTGGGCTATCTTGCCGGCCCAAAAATCTCATTCCTATAGTTTGTTCTTTTGAGACAAAGCTTTCCTTTCCTGAGCCCTGAGCTCGAATAATTTCCTCTGCGACATTCATCTTATATAGGAGGACATCAGGGAGGTCACAGCCTCAGCTGATTTCAGTCTGTGTTCTTGAGCTGAATGGAATGAATGGCTTAATAAGTTGTCCTTTACACGGACAGACTTGCTATTATACAAAACTTGCATAGGAATAAAACCTCCCGATTTCTTCGCACAAGTAACGAAGCCAGCGACTTGGCACGACATACACGGGCACTCAATGCGTGTTTGTTTGAAAGAAGGACGGCAGAGAGGGAGAACAGAAAA
Source organism: Octodon degus (assembly GCF_000260255.1). Lineage (NCBI taxonomy): Eukaryota > Metazoa > Chordata > Mammalia > Rodentia > Octodontidae > Octodon > Octodon degus. Next base: position 13,992,197 of record NW_004524623.1, read on the forward strand.
AGACCAAGAAGAAAATTAGAAAAAAACATTTTATAAGGGGAGAGTTTTGATTTTTTTCAATTGGGAAAAGGAATATTACTTTTATGCCTAGGAACCCAGAATATGACTTAAGATGACTTAGGAAATAATTTCATTCATTTTAATAACAGTGACTCATTGGACAAGACAAATAGTTTATCTGTATTTTATACATATTGTCCCAAAAAACATGCGGTCTCCGGGGAGACTGGCTGAGCGCAGGCATTTTCGCTGGTGCAGATTCTTGGTGCTTCAAGTCTCTGTGCTTGGACGGTGGCCGTGGTACCAGAGCCAGCTTCTAACCCAGCCACGAGGAGCTGACGGGAGTCCTCATAAACGTCCAGCGTGAACAATAACCAGCCCTGTCCGGCATTTTTGTGTCCCACTGCCAACAAAAAGAACAACTAGGGATCCAAGAGAGCTGGTGTGGGTGGTGTCAGCCTGGGCAGATGGGGTCCATTTGGGAGACGACTTCTCAGTGGTGGGCAAAGATTCGGAGATCTTGAACTTAATCTACATTGTGGGAGGAGGAACAGAAGAGTGCTGTGGAGTAATTTTTTCTTCTGCTTTTCAGAATAACTTGTATCTATTAATTACATAAAGGAAAGAATTCTAGATTTTATATATTCACAGCTTAAATTCAGCATCCATATGGCTTTGCCTCTTCTGTGTGAACATGCTGGTTTTGCCTGTAGCTTGCCATTCGGATGCCTTAGTCATGATACCCAGTTCGACACAGGTGGTTCAAGTGCAAATAGCTTAATGAGTAAGACACCGTATGGATGACGGAAGGTGGCCCTTCTTTCTTAGGGGAACTGCTCCTTCACTTCAGCGCCCGTTGTAGCACAGCGGGACATTATGGGATGGCCAAGACACAGACCCACTTATGGCACTAGGGTTTACGGCGGACTTGGAAGTTGGCATCAGCAGGGAAAGAAGGGAGTGCGTTCAGGGGTGCAGGGGAAATTGATTATTCATCTAGAAAGTAGTAAGAATAGATCAGCACTTCATTCCCTCCACAGAGACCAATTTCAGGTGGGCTCAGGGATGCTGACATAAAATGAAAAACTTTTAAATTTTTGGAAGAAAATGCTGGAGAATAGCTTTATAACCTTGAGAGTGGAAAGGGTTTCTTAGATGAAAATCGTGCTGAGCCACAGGAGGAAGGAGTGGCGGTTGTACCTTCTTACCGTCAAGGCCATTGCTTTATCAGAAGTCTGGCTAGAAGAGTTAGGGTGGGGGAAGCCACACATGGGGGAAAATATTTTCCACAGATGCATATAACTGACAAAAATTTAGGAAGCAAAAAAGTCATCTTTTATCAAAAGCATTGACGAGATTGGGTGCAGGCGCGTTCAGGGTGGTATGGCTGTAGACATCAAAAGCATTGAAAAAAGAATGAGAAAATAAGCTGTCAACCCTGGGGGGGAAGATAGGGGTCATAAAACTGATCAGTTAATCATGGGGGAAAAAGCAGTGTGGAGAAAAAGGAACTAAAGAACTAAAGTGTTGAAAGGAAGCATCCCAGAAGAGGAAATGTCATTGGTTTATGGTGCTAATCCCAGTAATCGGAGAAATGTAAATTAAAACTGCCAGGCAATGATAGTTCGTAGATTCTGGGGTGGTGGCAGTAATTTTAGTGCACTCAGCAGTAAGGACGTGTAGCAGGAGGACTCTGGGGCACTGCTGGTGATGGTGTGAATGGGGACAGTGTTTTGGAAGATTTAAAGCCTTGTTGTGAAGAGTTGTTGCTGCTCTCATCTGTAGCCTGGCCACTTGGTTCCTGGCCCAAGGTCTGCTAGGGTCGCAGAGGAAGGCTTGCACCTGGGCCTTTCCCACACCTGGGCCCTTCTCGCACCCGGGCCTTTCCTGCACCCGGGCCTTTCCCACACCTGGGCCTTTCCCACACCTGGGCCTGTCCTGCACCTGGGCCTTTCCCACACCTGGGCCTTTCCCACACCTGGGCTCGCAGATGGCATGCCATCCTGTCCTGAACTCCACAGTGAGCTCTCAGAGGACTGTGAGATTCTCTAAATATTCAAGGGACCACAAGGACATTTGGCATGTGTGGGATACAACGTGAACTGCTAGCTCAAGGTAGTCCTTGCAGTGTCCATGTTAGCCCATGCTGCTCTTCTTTCTAGGGAGCAAAGCTGTGCTTTTGGTGGTTGCTACAGTAATATCAGATACCTCAAGAAAAAAATCAACATGGAACAGGAAACCAGACTGGTGGCATCCAGTTGATTCCAGGGCTTGAGAAGTTGTCTGGTGCCATGGGGTACCCACATCCCATTTAGGAAGTAACTGCGATTGTTCGAGAATGAAATAAAAATTCATGAGATTTTTGAAACAGTTACAATTACATTGTTAGAATATAAATACTAAAGTTGTTTGAACCTAGCTACTAAAATGGAATTATAGTGGTACCTTGGGTTACAAACTTAATTTGTTTTATCATTTGGGGGAGATGGCAGCATTTGTGTGTGTGTGTGTGTGTGTGTGTGTATGTGTGTGTGTGGTGTTTGCAAACAGAAGCAAAATTTTGCTGAACACTTTTATTTGGGAACGAAATTGTTTGCAAACAGGAGCATTGGTCAACTCAGGCATTACTGTATGATGTATTTGTTCTGGGAGTGCCAGGAAGAAGCTTGGACTGCAGTCTGCCTTGAGCCAAGAGTATTCCCAGTCTCCATCCCTATTAAGTCAGCTCAGAAGTTTTAGAGGTGGAACCTCCATTTTCTGCTGTTGCAGGAGATCCAGCCTAGGGCCTGGCATGAGCTGAGCACAGGCTGTTCTGCCCCTGGGCTTCAGCCATGGCCCCCTGTCTTTCTATTTTAAATCACTCTGGGTGGTTCTGATGGCCAGTCATGGAAAGCACTGCTCAGGGCATGGTTGTACATGTATCTTAGGGCAGTGCCACTCAAATTGTATCTGGGGACCAGGGCTGATTTGCAAATTATGTCCTGTCGTCCTGCATCAAGATAAGCATAGTGCCTTTTAATCATACATTAAGTAAATAGTGGCACAACTTTTATAATCTTTTCTGATCAAGTTTATTGGGATGTATTTTTAATCAATTTAACAATAAAAATTGGGGCTTGTATTTTGTCATTTTTCTAGTACTTTATTATCATGTTTTACTGAGTTATAGTTAAGATACGGTGAACTGCAAATATGTAAATACACAATTTTATAAATTATGACACGTATAATGTTGTGAAATAGATGATGTTGTCCCTATTTTTTTGGATGAGAACACTGAAGTACACAGTGTTGCACAACTCGCCCAATGTTGCGGCTACTGAATGGGCATAGCGGATGCAGCCCAAGAGCTCTACTCCTAAGCTTTTTCATCTCTCATGAATACATCTATTCTTTCAATGATCACAGTTGATTCTAACTGCCAAGGACCGCTTCTGTCTCCTGAGAACTTTGGGAGGTGGGGTATTGGGGATGGAGACCATGGCCTTCACACTGAGGTATATCCATAAGTCTTTTATATTTTATTATTATTTTTTAAATTTATGTATTTGGTACACGGTCTCACAACGCAGCTCAGACTCATAGTGATCCTCCTGTTTTTGGTCTCCCCAGTGCTGGGATTACAGGTGTGCTCAACCATGCCCAGACTCTGCCGTCGGCTCAGTGCTCCTAGGGGCAGGGCCAGCACGGCATGTGGTCCCGGGGATCAAACCCCGGTCCCGGCACTTGCCAAACCAGGTGCTTGCCAAACTGCTGAGCTGTCTTGCCGGCCATTTATATTTTATTTTGAGACAGGCTCTTACAACATTACTGAATTGCCCAGGATGTGCTATAACTTGTGATTGTCCTGCCTCAGCCTCCCAGCTGCTGTGACTAGAGGCGTGTCACAGCCACCTCACCCAGCCCTACCGTGTGAGCCATAGGTGAGCCAGCTTTACTATTGCCAGGACAAAGTATCTGACACCCAGAACTCAGTTACTTTTAAAAAAACTAATTAACTTTATGGATATATTTTGGGTGTACATAATGACATTCACTGTAGGGCATTTGTACGTGATACAATATGAGTCTTTTTTTTTTTTTTTTTTCCATTCACCTATTTTCCCTTGAACCCTTTTTTTTTCTTCCCTATTCAGAAAAGCTTTTCCCCCCATTTTTTCCCCTTCTTTTCTCATCATATTTTTCTTTTCCTTTCCTTCCTTTTCCCTTCCCATTTGGACATTTTCTTCCTGTTTGGCAGTATTGAGTATACATTTTGGTCCTTATTTATGCTTTCAGTTTCTCACACCAGAGAAACAGTGCGGTATAGAATATGGCCTGCAGGTGCCTCTGTTTAGCTAGAAATGTCTCAAGCTTATCCTTCTTTATGGAAGAGTAACACTCTTTAAGGGACAGTATTTAAAAAACACTTTACTTTTATCCATTCCTCATGAGCACTTGGGTTGTTTCCAAGATTTGGCTGTTACCAACTCTGCTACTGTAAACATGAGTGTGCATAGATCGCTGTGGTGGGATGCTTCTAATGCTGTCAGGAAGATCTCAGGAAAGAAATAGCTGGGTTGAATGGAGCCTCTAGCTCTAGCTTTTTTGAAGAATCTCCACACTAATCTCCACAGTGGTTGTACCAGTCGACACTCCCACCAACAGTGGAGAAGGGTTCCTTTTTCCCCACAGCTCATCCAGAATTTGGTTGATTTCTTGATAATAGCTGTTCTTCCTGGGGTGAGTTGGAATGTCAGTATTATTTTGATTTGTATCTCTTGAATGACGACTGATGTTGAATACTTTTTTCATTTATTTGCCATTTCCATTTGTTCCTTTAAGAAGTGTCTATTCATTTCAGATGCCCATATTTGAATTGGGTCTTTAAATTTGAGGGGAGAGGGCTGGGGAGATGGCTCAGTGGAATAAGCACTTCCCTGGCAAGCTCAAGGGCCTGAGTTCAATCCCTGGGTCCGCAAAAAAAAAAAAAAAAATTGAGGGGAGGGCATGACTTTTTTAAAAAAATTTTCTTTGAATAGTCTAGATAATATTCCTTTATCTTTTTAATTTATTTTTATTTTTATTTTATTTTATTTTTTTGCAGTATTAGGGATTGAACTCAGGACCTAGACGCTTGCCAGGCAAAGTGCTTATTCTACTGCGCTATCTCCCCGGCCCAGTATTCCTTTATCTGAGGAATAGCTGGCAAACATTTGTCCCACACTGTGGATGGTGTCTTCACTCTGTCATTAAACCATTGTTACCCTTGATGTGTAAAAGCTTTTTAATAAGATGAGGTCCCAGTTGTTGATTCTTTGTAATATTTCCCTTGCAGTCTGGATTTTGTTCATAAAGTCTTTGTCTATACCAATGTCTTCAAGAGTTCTACCTCTTCTTCCACAAGATTTAATTTTTCCGTTTCAAAATTTAGATTTTTGATCCATTTTTATTTTAGCTTAGTGCTTGGTGAAAGATATGTGTCTGGGATTAGTCTTTGGCATGTGGAAAACCAGTTTCTTTCCCCCAGCACCATTTGTTAAAGAAGCTATCTTTCTTCCAGTGAGGTTGTTTGGAACCTTTGTCAAAGATAAGGTGGCTAAGTATGTCTGGAGTTGTTTTGCATCTTCTAGTCTGTTCCAATGATTCCAAATTTTTCCCCCAGTTCCATACTGTTTTTATCATAGTAGCTTTGCAGTATAATTTCAAGTTAGAGATTGCGATGTCCCCCTGCCTTGCCTTGGTTGTCCAGAATTGCCTTTGCTATTGTAAGTCTCTTCTGGTTTTAGTTTTCTTTAACTCCGGGAGTTATCTTGTTGAAAGTTTGATCAGTGTTGAACTAAATCTGTATAGAAATTTTGGAAGTATGGCTATTTTCACTATTTTGGCTCTTTCTCCAATGAGCAAGGGATGTCTTTCAGTTTTCTGATATGCTCCTTATTCTCCTTTTTCAGAATACTATAGTATAGTTTAGTTTTCTTTCTTTCTTTTTTTCTGTGTGGTACTAAGGATTGAACTCAGGACCTTGTGCTTGCCAGGCAGGCACTTATTCTACTGAGCTGTTTCCCTGGCCCTAAGAATACTATAGTTTTCAATGTAGAAGTCCCTTACTTTCTTCAGTAGATTGATTCCTATGTATGTCATTTTTTTGGTATGCTGTTAGGAAAGGCATACCAAAAAAATGGCTTCTTTAATTTCTGTCTGTGAATTTTTAATTCATGTACAGGAATGCCACTGAATTTTGAATATTGTCTTTGTATCTAGCTCCACTATTTGTTCATTAAATCTAATCTAGAAGGCTTTTGGTGGATTTTTTGTGGGGTTTCTATGTAGATTATCATGTATCTGCAATATTGATAGTTTAACTTTTTTCTTTGCTTTTCTTATTCCTTTTGTATTTCCTCGTGTATAATTTCTCTGGCTGTTTCCAGAACTATATTGAATAAGGGGTGACAGTGAACATCCTTGTCTTTTTCCTGGTTTAGAGTGAAAGCTTTTATTTTTTTTTTTTGTTCATTTAATATGAATTTGGTTGTTGGTTTGTTGTAAATGGCTGTTATTAAATTGAGATCAAGACCATCTATTCTATTTCCTATAGGGTTTTTTTTTGTTTGTTTGTTTTACATGAATAGGCTTTGGACTTTGTCATATGCTTTTTCTGTACCTGTTGAAGTGATCATATGGTTTTTGTCCTTGGCTTTGTAAATATGATGTACTGCATAAATTGAACCATCTTGCATTCCTGAGGTTAATCCTGTGTGGCCATGGTGTATAATCCTCTTGTTAATTTGCTGTATTATGTTTGCTGTTATCTTATTGAGGATTTTTGCATCTGTTTTCATCAGGGAGCTTGGCCTGTAGTTCTGTTTCTTAGTTGGATCCTTCACTGGTTTTGGTACTAGGGTAATGCTTTCTTCTAGGAATGAATTTGGGAGTATTGCTTTCCTTTCAGTTTCATTAATGAGTTTGTCAGGTATCAGTATTCAGTCTGCTCTAGATTTTTGTGGAATTCAGCAGTAAATCCATCAGGGTTTGGACTTTTCTTTGTTGGTAATTTTTTTTTTTTTAATTACAGCTTTAATTTCATTGACTGAAAATGGTTTATTTAGATTTTTTAAGTATCTTTTTGATTCAGCTTTGGTAATTGATGTGTCTAGAGTCTCAATTTCTTCTGTAATTTTCCATCTTACTGGAATACAAATTCTTTTTTTTTTTTTTTTTTTTTGGTACTAGGGATTGAACGCAGGACCCTGCGCTTGCCAGGCAGGCACTTATTCTACTGAGCTATCTCCCCAGCCTTCATTGAATGTTTTTTTTTTTTTTTTGTTTGTTTGTTTGTTTTGTTTTGTTTTTGGAATACAAATTCTTGAAGTACGTGTGTATCATCTCCTGGATTTCTGCAGAATCTGTTGTGATTTCACCCTTTTCATTCCTAATTGCATGGATTTGAGTCTTTTCGTTTTGTTTTGTTTTTGTATTTGGTACAGGGTCTTACTATGCAGCTAGGACTCATAGTGATCCTCCTGTTTTCAGCCTCCCCAGCGCAGGGTTTACAGGCATGTGCCACCATGCCCAGTCTCGGTGGGCAGCTTAACCACACCCCAACCCCTGCCCCGGGGCCAGTGCAGCATGTTGTGTGGGGGATCGAACCCTGGTCCTGGGGTTTGCCGAGAAGGTGCTTAGACTGCCAAGCAGGTGCTTACTGGAACATTTCCCTCCTGTGCTGATGGTCAGCAAATTCAAGAGGATTATTGTTGGCTGTACCAAATAAATAAATAAATAAATAAATTTATTTTAAAAAATTAAATGTTATATATTAAATTTCAGATTTTCATAAGGAAACATAAAGCTAAAATCTTGTGCTAATAAACATGAATATATTAAAACTCACAGCTAATATAAGCAAATGCAGCTTTATCCTGGCGGCACACTGATGGGCCGTGCAGAAGCGTGGATGACATCATCGCTGGAGCCGCTACTCCGCTGAGCATGCGCACATCCCCTGTGGGGATTACCTGCGCTCGGCTGCTGGGACAATACTGGGGCGACTTGGCTCCTGTGCCAATAGGGAGGGCTCTGCATGCCCAGCGGGCACACGTGCCATGTGTGTACCATCACAAAGCTCAGTTTTTCCCATTGCTTAATGCTGTACCTGATCGTTTGGCCTCATTTTCCATGGGATGAGGATAAGTGTTTTGTGCTCTCAAACTCTCAGGCTCCTTAAACATGGACTGTTCAAGATTTTGTTTCAAATAAGCAGTAATTAAACACCATATTAACCACTTGGTGGGATTGTAACTTATATTTTCCCTAAAGTATGTAGTTTAAAATTTAAAAACTACAATGAGATAAATGCAATGAAAGCGTAAGACATTATAGCAAAGACAGGAGATAATTAAGCCTAAGGTATTGTAGTGACTAGTTTTTGCATTTATCCTGAATTTCCTGGCCGCCGAGGCAGTGGAAGTACAAGTAGTCAAGTAGTCTTTGTTCTGTGTTCAGAGAAGATAAAGTAGCTCTCTGGGGAGGCTGGGTTACGGCGACAGGCCACGTGCTGGCCCTTTCCTTCCTGCAGGCCCAATAACGTCTACTCTGTAGCACTCGGATCTTGAGGGGCTGTTGGAGACGTCATGAAGAACCACCGTGGTGGATGTGAGGGCGATTGGCTGCGACATCTGCACCCACTGATTCAGCTGATTGGGCTGGCTAGGCGGTGTCCCTCCTCATTCAGCGTTCCATGTGTGTCCCTCCCGAAGCTGTGCGCTCTGTAGAAGAGGACGGCCGCCCCCGATAGAGGAGGACCGATGCTCAGTTAAGGGCCTAGGAGCAGCTGCACTCCCAGCTAGAACCTCCAAGCAAGCGCTCAAGAACAGCCGTGTCCTATGGCCCCAAAGAGGAGACACCGAGCCGCTGCTGGCAGTCCTGCTGCTCGGTGACTTGTGATCGGGCTTCTCCCTCTGCTGTGACCGCCGTAGGGCCCTGCCCTTGCTCTGGGTCCCTTTCGTGGCCACCCTGTGTACAAGAGGCTGCCTCACTGCGCACCTGTGTCACCCTCTGTCTCTGCGCTGTCCAGTGTGGCAGCCACTAGTCAAATATATATGTTACTTCTCTAAAATTGAAAATCAGCGCTTGGTCCTGCTGTTCACATTTCAAGAACTCAGTAGCCGCACGTGGACAATGGCATGCATAGTGAGCGGCACGGATTCGTCATCGCAGAGAGTTCTTTTGGGCAGTTCCGGGCTGTGATCCTGCTTTGCCTTTCATTCTCAGAACTTTCCCACCACTGTGTCACGTATTTATTGATTTGTTTGTTTAGGTTTCCCTATAATACATGTTTTGGATGACAGAAATTTTCTTTTTCTAGAACCTTGCAGAATTCTTAGTGTCTAATGAGGTTTCTGGTTAATACCTATTGAGTGAATGAATAAATATAAGAATGAATGAGTGAATTTCTGTATTATTTTGTAGTTTCAAATTAAGCTTATTTTTGCAGATGCCCTCAGGTGACCTACTGGCATATTCTGCCACAGTTTTTAAGATGAAAGAATGAAAGTTCTGTAAGCAAAGACACTTTCTGAGGTTAAAGTAATGTTAATAGCCTCATAAAAACTTTATTTTCCCTTCATATTATGCAGACTGGTAATAGGGGCTGGTGAGACAGCTCATTGGACTAAAGCACCTGCTGAGGCAAGCTTCAGCAAGCACAGGGGCCGCGGGTTAATGCCTGGCACCACGTGAGGCATCAGCCGCAGGGCGTGCTGAGCCAGTGTGCCGTGGTGCACGCCTGTAATCCCAGCGCTGGAAAGGCTGAAAGCAAGAGGATCACTACGAGTCTGAGCTGTGTGATGAGACCCTGCAGCAACCAATTTCATTAAAAACAAAAAAAAACCCAAAATAATAGTGAATACAAAAATACTGTTATATAATTAACATACGGTCTTGAACATAAAGCATAATATATTGATATTCTTTGGATTAAGAATTTATGATGGGCTTGGGGAGACATCTCAGTGGCATAAACTCCTGCCTGGTGAGTGTAAGATCCTAAGTTCCATCCCCAGTAATCCCCTCCCGTCCCCCCCCCCAAAAAAAAAAGAATTTAGGGTGCAGCCAGTTGTGGTGGTACATGGTTGTAGTCCCAGCACTTAGGAGGCTGAGGCAGGAGGAACATTGTGAGCTCAAGACTGGCCTGGGCTACAAAACAAGCCCCTGTCTCAAAGAGGAAAACAAACAAGAATTCATGGTGTACAAATGTCATGGGCATGTAATTTTTGCACTTGGGCGGGTGAAACAGGATTGTTTTGAATTCAAGGGCCACCTGGGCTGCATAGTAAGTTCAGGCCAGCTTCATATACACAGGAGACCCCTGTCAGAAAGAAAGAAAAGAAAGAGGAAAGGAACGGAAAAGAAAAGAAAAGAGAAAAGAAGGAAGCTTACCTAAGCAGGAGAAAAAGGTACTTCTTACACAGCTCCTAGGACTCCTGTTCGTAAGTTGTTAGTCTTGCCCATTGCAATGGAATATATTGGAAGTAACATTATGTAATTATAGCTCCACACATGACGAAAAATCATAGTACATTCTAAAACTATATGGAAATGTCAGTTGGCTTCCATTGGCTTCAAATAAAAATCACCCATGAAATATTGTAATACTAAAATGGAATTTGCTGTCTGAACAAAATCTAAGTGGAAGCAGAACTAGCTGAGGTTTGCTTATAAATAGCGGCTGCTAATTCACGATGCAAACAAAACACTGCTCCAGGAGCCTGGAAGAAGATTGTGCTCTTCTTGTCAGGGGACACCTGGGTGGCAGAGGATGGAGGTCTGTACCTGGTAGCAGCAGACAGTCTGGTAAATCCACTTTCACAAGGGCCGGGTGACAGAAGTCAGCTGCCCTGCACAGTACCCTGACTAGGAGTTAGATGAACTAGGAGTGTTTTCTCCTTTGTCCTCCTGATTTTAAAAGCAGGCATTTCCTCACTGGGTGGATGACGTACACCGTAATCTCAGCCCTTGTGAGGCTGAAGCAGCAAGATGACCAGTTTTATAACCTGCGCTATATATTGAGACCTCATCTCAAATGAAGAAAGACAGGTTTCAGGGGCTAGGAGATAGCTTGGTGGCCTACATGCCTGCCTGGCAAGCACAAGGTTCTGATTTTGATTCCTGGGACTGCATGGCGCTCCATGCCAGCCTAGAAACTGGGCATGGTAGTGCACGCCTGTAATCCCAGCACTGGGGAGGCTGAGACAGGAAGATCACTGTGAGTCTGAGCTGCATAGCAAGACCCTGTATCAACAAATAAAGAAATACATAAAGAGAATGAAAGACAGGTATTTTTACTTTTGAACCGTTCGTTCTCATTTGCATGTTTGGATTATGGGGCTGCCTCTGGGCAGGATTGTTTGCTATTTCAAGTAAAACCATATTTAATGTCCTTGGAGGGCACCTTCTGTACTTGCATTGTTTTTCAGATCAGGTCCCGTGACGGGCCAAGTTTGGCATAAAAATAATGACAAATTTTGGAATCCCGTGTTCAGGGAGCTTCTGAGCAGGGATGAATACAAACTATTTATGAAAAGTTTTATATTTGCAATTTCATTTCTTAATTCCTGCTTGGAATAGTGATTGTATATATATTTAAAAAAATCTCCTCAGTGCTGGATCCAGAGTACAGCTTTTGAAGACTTGACCTTAAAATGGAAAGGCACCTACAATGTTTATATGACAGTGGAATACCCCTCTCTGAGAAAACTGAACAAAAAAAGGGGGACACAAATGAACGACTTGTTTTGTACCTGTATGTTCAAAATAGTTAAGATAGATACACAGCTGCATTCTCTCGGATCATTGAATAGAGAGATTTGTTCTGATAGTGTTTGTGGACAGGATATCATGTCTGCATCTTGTACAATGAATAACCACTAAGACAGCAATATGCAATGTATTAATGAGTGAAACTGTGCTAGTACTTGGTTTTGAAACTGTCTCATTGCTATTTGTTTCTCAATAAAATTATTTTTTAAAAAATGGAAAGGCAGGTTGACTTCTCAGGTCCGCCATGCTGAGGATCGCAGAGCCTGAGGTGCCCAGGGCCTGGTTTCACGAAGGTGGAACAAAGCAGGAGGCCCTGGGGCAGATGCTCCGAGCTCTGTGTGTGCAGAGGCCGGAAGCAACTGAAGAAGAAGGCTAGCAGAGCTTCCTGACACAAGCACAGGCCAATGTTACACCTTCCTGATAGACGACTACGTAGCCAGGGACACTTGGAGGGGTCAGGGACTGCTGCAGACCCTCCAGCCCGCTGGGGCAAGGGGCTGCCAGAACCCATGCCCTCCAGAGCCTGTTGAATGGGTCGACACAGAGCCCACCTCCTAGACAGAAGTTGTTGCTTTTGGGTGGAGGAGAGAAATAAACATCACCTGCAGAGACAGCGTTTCATTTTTTCACGAGTCCCACATAGGGAAATCTAACTGCGGAGTTTTTGTCTTGAGGTGTAATAAGCCCAGCCCCGGGACAGTCCACTTCGTGTCTCTATCGCAATATTTATTTCCCAGTGAACGCTTAGAATCCTGGTAAATAACTGTAGAATTCCTTCCGCTTTGGGTTTGCCTGGTGTTTATAGTAAGACTTCAGCTTATGCACTTTGCAGGAATACCATTGAAGCGATTTGTCCCCTTCTTGGGGCGTGATTCCATGGAGCATGGTGTCTCACTGCCGTTGAGCTAACTTTTGGTCAGTCTGATAGGATCGTGTGGTACCAGTCTATTATTATTATTATTATTATTCAGTTATTACATTTCCCACTGGAATTAAGCATCTTGAGAAGAAATGCTTTAAAACCTTGTGAACAACTTCTGTCAAACATTTGCGAACATCTTCGGTCACATGAATGATTTTTTCCCTCGACAGTTATTTCTGGGGTGTTTGCCCAAATGCTGATCCGATTTATTTCCACCGTTGGAGACCACAGCGTCCCCATGTGCATCTGTTTTTGTCGCCGCTCCTATCCCTTAGCCTCACACATTGTCCACCACATGTTTGACGCCAGTCAGCCTTGACCTCCTCCAAGTCTTTTCTGGCCTGAGGACAGGCTGTGGCTTTCCCTTTCACAGCTGCTATGTTGGAACAGCCCCCCTTGGGGTGCAGCGAAGTCCTCTTGCTACTGCCTCACCTCCAGAGCCCAGCTGTGTCCAGTCTCCCAAGACAAAGCACAGGCCTCTCAGGAAAGGGCTCTGCAGAATGCAGTTTCCTTCTCTTTGTTGTTTCTACATGGAGAAAGTGTAATTGGCTGGAACCCAGTGGCTTGAAAAGGTCACAGCGAACAATAAAGAGCTGGCAGCATGGTGAGGGCTGTGAGGCCAAGCGGAAGTCCTGATTCACACGGCATGCTGAGCATTCTGGAAGCCCTGCCAGGGGCTCAAGCTGCTACAAGGTGAAGTAGGTGGCTTCCCTGAAGCAGGGTCCCTGGCAGTGTTGGCAAAGAGCAGGAACAAAGGAGAGAGTGAAGACAAGAAGGGTGTCAATAGGTAGGGGTGCTAACTGGAGATGCAGAGGATGAAGACAGCAAAGATGGAGAGTTTGGGGCACAAGGGGACAGTGATGATGGTGCTGGGGCTGCTGGTGGTGGCGGCGGCTGCATTGGGAATAGGCTGAGGCCTCGATGGATCCCACTTGGCTGTAGGGTCAAAGGAAAAAACTAGTATGACATGGACTGTGGTTCTGAATCCCAGAAGAGTCTTCCAAGAAGTGGAAGAGAAGGGGCCTGCTAGATAGCTCAGCGAACTAAAGCACCTGCGTAGGCAAGCTTAGGCAAGCACAGGGACCGAGGTTCGATCCCCGGCACCACGTGCTGCACCAGCCCTGCCCCCAAAGGGGGGATGAGCTGGCCACCAAGTACGAGTGTAGTGACGTATGCACTGTGGAGGCTGAGAACAGGAGGATCACTATGAGTCCAAGCTGTGTAGTGAAACCCTGTGACAATCAAATACATTAAGAGAAGAAGAAGAGTGCCTCCCCCACCCCGCCCGCCAAGTAGGATTTTCTGCCGAGTTCCGGGAGCCCCCAGACCCAGTCCTAGCCCAGG
>NW_004524623.1:14006693-14036035 GCF_000260255.1 Octodon degus
ACACACACACACACTCCTTACCCTTCTGCCCCGCCCACTCGACCCTCTGTCTGCAGTTCTTTCAGAGTGACTTTTCTTAATACATAAGACCAAAGGAACCACTTTCCCAAGTCTGCCAAGCGCACCCAGGTGCATGCCACTGAGCACTGTTTCTTTCCCATCCTTGCAGGCGTTCGGGCAGTCCTTCTCCATCCACCGTAAGGTTGCCGAGGATGGAGAGACACGGGAGGAAACCCTCCTGCAGGAGTCGGCGTCGAAGGAGGCGTACTACCTGGGCAAGATCTTGGAGATGCAGAACGAGCTGAAGCAGAGCCGGGCTGTGGTCACCAACATCCAGGCGGAAAACGAGAGGCTCACGGCCGTCGTTCAGGACCTGAAGGAGGTAACCAAGTAGACTTTTCCTGGCAGATGGGTGAGATGGGAGAACCTCTGTGCAGCGAGAGAAATAGGCTTCCTGTAATCACAAGAGCTGTCTCAGGCAAGACAGTGTATAATACTGATGCTAGCAGGGGGTTTTGCATTTTTAGCAAAATAGCAAAAATAGCATCTTGGTTTGAGATGGGCTTTTCTCTAACTACTTTTTGAAAATTTAAGTTTTCTTGGGTCGAGTACTTGGGTATTGGCCTTGCTAGTTTTGCAAAGGTGCTTAAAAAATAGTGACCTCAGACTTCTACTCATTATCTGTCTGAACGTGACGTGGAGAATGTCGGAGGGCTGTAATGGTTTGTAGAAGCTCCAGTTGTAGGTCCCAGTAGCGGTAGCCTAGGTTGCTTCCCACTGTGGAGTGAAATCCTAGGGGAGCATCCTAGGGGTCTTAGCTCTGGTGATGTAGAACCCTGTTGTGGTTTGTGTCTAGATGTCCTCTAAAAGCCTCATGTGGTCATGTAGCTTTTTCAGAGGTAGCTCAATCTAGAGTGTGTGATAATATTTTTTTTTGCTAGAATTATTCATTTTTTTCAAAGCTGACTAATAGGACAGTTTCAATAATTAATACATTGTACATTGTTATCTTCTTAGTGGTTATCCACAGTATAAGAAGCAGACAGGATATCCTGTCCAAACACTATTAGTACATCTCTTTCTTCTCATTGAATTAAGCAAAAGTAGCTGTATATCTATCTTAACTATTTTGTATATACAAGTACAAAATGGTCCTTCCTTTATATCACCTTTTTTGTTTAGTCCTGTCAGAGGTGGGTATTCTGTTGGCATCTAAATACAATAGGTATTTTGCTTGAATTCAGCAAAACAATCCAACATTGTCCAGCAGTCCACAATAGTAGTGGGTTACCCTCAGAAATTATTGACTTGAGCCTTTTACAGCTCATCATATTAATATGGCTTAACTTTATATACCTCGTTTTTATACTTTTCTGTTGCATGGTTAAGACCAAGATAAAGCAAGACCTATATAACAAGAAATGTAACTTTTGTATCTGATAAGGTCAGTCAAGTCCCCTCAGGATTTATCCTGTAACCCTGTATTGCAGTTTGTAGATTCTTTGTCAGTGTCAGCCATGTGGATGAATCACGGCCTTTGCTTGACCAATTTGCTCTCTGTGAAAGGCTGAGAGAATGTTTTCTCTCCAGGTGACTCTCCTTAGGCACACTCTACATCATCAATCGCATTCCTCTGTGTCTCCATAATCTCCTTGATCAGAAAATTTGGGGCATGACCGAGTTACATGATGTTACAGTACAGGTTTTCCTATGTCCTGAGTCTTCACTGACCTTGAAAGGCTAGGACAAAAATGTTGGCTGACCTTGCAGCCCTTCCTTTTCTCCCATTTTTGATCTGCTAACTTAGGTTGTTAACCTTCCAGAAAAGTTTAGTATTACCCTACAACGTATGCCATTGGGTTTACCCTATCTGTCTAAATATCAAACATCTTAGGCATAACATGGAATACGTATTTTCCATCAAGTATTGATATGTTGAACTTTAAGTCCTTATAGAATATGAAGAAAAAAATTATTTAAAAAACCAGGAATGAACACTTACACATTTTTACACAGAAATTTAGAAATCTAACCATATGTAGAATTGTAGCAGGTCAGTCATTTTTTTTTTTTTTTTACTAGCTTGTACTAATTGTGCGTATTAGTAAGGTTCAGGATGACATCAGAGCACGTGTATGTAGCGTGCACCTGTGAAGCTGTGGAAGAGGCGCAGATGTCTTCTTACACCCACAGCAGTGCAGCAGTGATTGACAGCTGGGAGGCTGCCATCAAGTGGGCCATGAGTTGAATGCTTTAGTAACAGACAAATGGAAGATGAACAGATCATCTAATACTCCAACATACAAGAGAAATAGCCCTTTCTAAATACTCTAAGAGTCGTACCCTTCCCTTGAGATTGGTGACAAATGACAGATAGGTTTCCATTATTCTGAGATAGAAGTTGTCCAAATTTACTGAAATGTTGCAAGTTACATTTCCACAGGTCTGGGCTGTCACGAGCCCAACGAATATTGACAGTACAGTCTCAGCTCGTCTGTGCTTATTGTCTCTGGGCTTGTCCATGTACAGCAGTGTGACTACTGGAGGTAGGAACAGATCTTGGGGAGCCAGGGTGGGGTTGGAGAAGAGCATGGGATAGTTTCAGAATCCGTGGTTCATTTCCCTCCATGCAAACCATACAAAGAGAGCTGCTCTCCAGTTCTCATTTGGTGCCTCTTCATGTCCTGGTCTTCCCTTGTTAGCTTCCCTTTGGGACACCATATCGCCTCCTCTAAGGGCTGCCATTCAGCTCCTCTAACTCCAGGCTTCCCTGTGAGACTCGCACCCTTTGCAGCAGTGGATCAGAGGTCCTGTCCTGCCCTCGCCCACTGTCTGGGTATCTGCAGTGGACAGCCTCAGCCACCATGACCAAGTTTCTGTCCAAGTTAGCAGAGAGGGCCATGAATGACACCAGCAACTAAGGACTGTGTGTGTACACAGCAGGCCAGGTCCTGAGAACTGTGACCAGTGACCTTGACATCCAGCTGGCTGCATCTCCTGAAAGCTGGAATGTTACCACCTCTGGTGGCTGCTGCTGAGGAAAGAGCAGCTGAAATTTAGGAAGGGGCAGGCATACAAAGGTGGTGTCTGTGTGAGTAAAGACACTGGTGACTGGCAGAACACGTTGGCCTCCCATGCTGCATCTGAATGCGGTTTCTAATGAGTAGTTTTATGACCAGTTACAAAAGTGGGTTAAGAATGAGGGGTGGCAAGGGCCGGCCTGATAGCTCAGCAGACTAAAATGCCTGCGTGGGCAGAGCACAGTGGCCAGGGTTTGATCCCTGGTATGCCATGCTGGCCCCACCCATGAGGTACACTGAGACGGTGATTGAGACTGGGCATGGTGGCACGTGCCTGTAATCCCAGCGCTTGGGAGGCTGAAAACAGGAGAATCACTACGAATCCAGTCTACATAGTGAGACCCTGTAGACCCTGTCCTAAATACAGGAAACAAAACAAAACAACAACAACAAAAATGAATGAGGAGTGGCAAAGCCAGGTGTGGAGTGCACACCTGGAATGCCAGCTGTGGGGGTGGAAATAAGACAACCTCTGTGAGTTTGAGACTAGCCTGGGCCACATAATAAGCTCAAGGCCAGCATGAACTACAAAGTGAGACTTTGTCTTAACCCCACCATCCCTCCCCCACACAAGGGGGGCAGCTCAGAAATGAAATGAGCCTGTAAGAGGAAAGAAAATAATTCAAGAAGCCTGTCTTAAGTACTTGCTCATCGCGGGGACCAAATATTTGCTTCCCCCTGTTTAAAGGAGGAGAGGTTTATTTTGGCTTGCGGTGGCAGAACTTTCAGTCCGTGGTGGGCAGCCTCAGATGTAGAAATGGCAGGTGGAGGGGCCTGCACAGCGGAAGCTGATCCTGGGAAGGAGGGAGGCCGGGAGGGAGGGAGAGAGGGAGGGGTGTGATTCTAGTTGTGCCCCCAAGACCAGTCACCTTCCCAAAACCCCACCTCTGAACACAGGAGGATTTGGGGGTGCCTTCTGAGTCTAAGCCACATCTTCCTCCCTTGGCCTCCAAAACTCTCAAATCTACTCCTTATGCAGAATCCATTTACTCCATGACTAAGAGTCAGTAGAACATTAGCTCTTTCTGATTGTGGAAAATCCTGAGTCTAGAGCCTTCTCTGAGATGGTAGACTTCTAGCTATGAGCCCCTAGGCAAAATGGGCTAAGATGTGATGATTTTATATTTTAAAAGCTGCTTAATATAATTTTTTATCATGTGTGAAAGTCTAGATTTTCTGTTTCTGGAATGTGCAGTCAAATATCATACTATACCCGAGTGACTCAGTTTCCAGAAATCCACTTTATTGCTATGTTAAGGCTGTGTCTCTTCTACCATAAAGAATCCACACTCATAACATCTCAGGGTGCGAAGGGCCTCGGTGCTTTGTTGTTAGAGACTTATTTAGTCCTGAGCTGTTGTTCAGACACTTGGAGCATATGAAAAAGATAAAGTGAGTGCCTATCCAGGAAGGGACTCAATTCTGTCTCTTCTTCATCTTGATATTCTGTGTGCCAGGCAAAGTTCCTGACCAAAAGGAGGCATTAAAAAATAGTACTTCCTGAGCTGAAGTGGATGAGGGGTAACCTTTCCTAGGTTTGGATTTCAGCTGTCCCACCTACCAGTTACGAGCTTCTGGATGAGTTACAGAGCTCTCTGTGCTGCTTGGTGTTTTTGTACTGCAACAAACATCTGAGCAGCTCAGCTTAGAAAAGGTTGATTTTTTTTGGCTCATGGTTTTGGGTGTTTTGGTCCACGCTCAAGTGGCCTTGTGGTTTTGTGGTGAGGTGGCATATTATAGCAAGGAGTGGATGGCAGAACAGTGCCCTGCCCCACAACCATGGCACACAGAACGAACAGTGGAAGAAGAGCCTGGGGCTCCACTCTCCCCCTTACTCACCTTCAGGGACCCCAGGGTCTCCCATTAGGATCCCTCTACTGCCTACCAGTAAGTAGCGCACATCTGGAGACCGAGCTTCAACACGTGATCCCTTGTGTCCCGTGACCAAGTCATAGTGTGGTCCGTGCCCAGAATCCTCACTGCCGACATGGAGACGCCAGTTCTAACTCACAGGTCCCGTGTGCAATAGCTGGTACAATAAAGGTGCTGAGTTATTCTCTGTGTATCTTCCACCTCCCTACCCAGTCTGCCTAGCCTGTTGCCTGGCACTTCTAATTGTTAAACTGCTTGTTTATGTAACAAAAATCTGATGCACTGTTTTTTTCACCAGCTTGCTGTATTTCTCTGGTTCCGCAGATATTTTTCTTTAAGTTTCTTATTTCACTGGTGATTTTAGTCCATGCCTAACAACTTCAAATAGTTGGAAAGAGCTCTCTTGTTATGCCTTTCTAGATTATTCACGTTTCCTTGTGTGACATGGATTCATGATGCCCCAGCACCCTGGTGACCCTGCTAAACTGATACGCAGGTTGTCTTTCAAATATATGTGTTTTGGAAATAGGACACTATTCACTGTCTTTACCTTTGTTGGAAATCCTTGAAGATATGAACCATTGGATCTACATAGTGCGTTTCTCTGTAAGCATTTATCCTGTGGTTTAATGTCTAGCAATTTTTATCTTTACAGTCATACACTCAGCATCTGAAGTGCCTCATGTAAGTCACATGCAGGTTAAGCGCCTTTGATAATCAGTTATCTGTTTTCTATGACCACAGCTTTGTCTATTCAGGAGCTCACAGAAATGGAATCCTATAGTATATAACCTTTTGACTGAGTCCTTTCTGCATAATGGCTTTGAGAGGAACCCAAGTCGTTATATATAAATCAAAGTTGCTCTTTTTTTTTTTTTTTTTTTTTTTTAAGACAGGGTCTCGCTATGTGGTTTGAGCTGGCCTTGTACGCATTTTTGTAGCCCCCAGGGTGGTCTTGAACTTACAGAGATCCTCCTGGCTCAACCTCCCGAGTTCTGGGATTGTAGGCGTGTGCCACTACACCTGGTTCTGGGGCTGCATGGTGGGGCATCCGGGGCTGAGACCGCACGGCCTGTGGGGCTGGGGATTGAACTCAGGTCCTTGTGCTTGCCAAGTAGGTGCTTATGCCTCTGAGCTATCTCTGTGGCCCCAAGCTTGCTTTTTTTAAAAATTATTATTCCACCACATGGTTATACTGCAGTTTGTTTAATCGAGTTACCCATTGAAGAACATTGAGTGTTTTATTTTCAGATTTTGGTGGCTATGACTAGAACTGCTGTACACATTCGTGTGTATTTATGTTTTGTGGGAGCCTAAGCGTTCATTGCTTGAGGGCTAACGCTTAGGAGAGGAGGATGCGAGGCCACTCGGGAAGGGCACGTTGAACTTCTCCACTGTGGTGGAACCATTTGCCTTCCCTCTAGCACCATGCGAGAACTTCTGCTGCCGGTCAACCTTTCCAGCACTTGGTATTGTCAGTATTAATTATTACAGGCACTGGTAAAGTGTCTATTTAAGGCTCTTGCCCATTTTTAATTCAGTTGTATCTTAGGGAAATGTTGAACATCCTTTATGTATTTTGCATCTAAGTCCTTTGTCAGATATGTGATTTTATAGATCTGTTCTCACAGTGTGCAACTTACTTTTTCATTCTCTTACAACTGTCGTGTGCCAGAGTGTACTAGTCTGTTTTTTCATTGCTGTGATAACATAGGAGAGGAAGACTGCTTTTAAAGAAGATTTATTTAGCTCGCTGTATAGTGAAGATCTCGTGGGGCCGGGGAGATGGCTCAGTGGAATAAGCGCTTCCCTGGCAAGTGCAAGGATCCCGGTTCTGAAAAAAAAAAAAAAAAAAAATCTGGTGGTGGAGGCCAGGAGCATCCCCGAGGGAGACATCACGTTGGCTGTGAGGCCCTCACTGCGGCTAGGCTGAGGGCAGTGTGGGGGTGGGGCGGGAGGCCTCTGCAGCAGGTGGGCAGAACAGGGCAGAACGGCCCCCCTCGTAGTTCAATGAACAGAACACAGAGAAGGAAAAAGAAATCAGGCGTCCCCAGTCTCCTTCGAGGGCATCCTGGTGACTGAACCCTCTCACCACCTCAGCTCATACAGGCCCAGCACCTCCCAGTGTGCCAAGCCGGGGACCAAGGCTGCAGCGCAGGGACCTTGGCAGGGTGGGTACACTGAAGATCCGAGTGAGATATCCGCGATGATGTTGCCACTTGGAATTGAGACAGACATTTGGGAGATAAAGACAGGGAGCCTGGAGCGACAGCCCAAGAGAAATGAAGGGGCATGAATTGGTGTTCAGCGGGAAACAGCGATGCTAGATGTGGACTGTGGAGCTGACAAGCTGAGCATTATCCTGGAGGAGGAAGGCTGAAGCTCTGAGGAGCCACACACAGGGGCAAGAATCCCGCTCCAGGCACAGTGCTCGCTAGAGTGCCCTGGGGTGGGGGGTGGCCCAAGGGAGAGTCCAGTTTCCATTAAAGGAAGAGGGAGGGGTGCACTTTGCACATCGGGAGGGCCTCAAGAGGCCTGCTGTAATCCACACTCTCCCAGCAAGCGCATAGTGATTGGCCGGAAAATGCAGCTATTGTTGCAAAGAGTGCCTCTGTGGAAAGCTTGGAAATATTTTTTCCATTCTTTTTGAAAGAGCAGGTATTTATCAGTGAGAAACAATGCAGTAGCTTTTTCATCGTTTGCAAAAAAGTGGCATTTGGTATTTATTCCAAAATATGAGGGCTGGCGAGATAGCTCAGTGGACGAAGCGCTTGCTTAGGTAAGTGCAGCGACTAGGGTTCGATCCCTGGCACCGGCTGTGCCAAGTCCGTGATGGAGTCCCGCCGTGGTGGCACACGCCTGTAATCCCAACACTAAGGACTAGGCAGAAATCAGGAGGATCACTGAGTCGGAGCTGTGTAGTGAGCCCTGCACACACACACACACACACGCATGCGCACACACACACACCTTAAGAAAACAAAACAAAATACGTGCCATTTCTGAGGTTGTTATAGGGAAGGAATAAAGACTGAGTCTCCATGATCCCAGTTATTTGGAGGAGAACAGCAAAATGTTAAGCATTGTAAACACTGACAGCCTCCAGCTTGTGGCCGTCGCAGGGTGCAGCGCCTTGGCTGTTTCGTCTCAGTGGTAGACACTGAGGAAGGGGGCGCATTTCTGGCCCGACACAGTAGCTCTACCCATTTCGGTGTAGCAGCCGGCATTAAAACCTATGCCACGAGGGAACTGAACGCGAAACCGCAGGAAAGGTCAAGCTGACACTGGAAGTGGCTAGAGAGCGGTGCTCGGTGCTCCGCACGTAGCGTAGAACGGCACCTCTGGAGCCGGCATGAGCTCAAAATCCTATTTTCAAAGTAATCTTGTATAGTCTGTTTTTTCAGAGTCATTAAGCTTTTATTGGTTCTCACTGACCACTTGCAAATACTGAGCAGCACGAGGCAGCCTTCTAAAGCCCAGAATTAGCGCGGTGCCTACGCAGCGGACACGGGCGTTTCTGTCCTCTCCTTCCTGCCCCCTCGGGCCTTCTCTCCTTTCCCTTGTCTGTCTTGTAAGTCGGTTATCGCTAGAATGCAGGAGTAAAGATCTGCGCACCATCCATCTTGCACACATTGATTTCTGGACTAAAAATAGCGCGGTCTGGTTTCCTGCGTCTTCTCCCAGCAAGCTCAGGTTCGCTCCCCGTGCAGCCTGGGCATGAGGAGAAGCGCAGTCAGCGCTTTGGCCGCAGTGCTTAGTGGGCAATTCTGAACTTTTTCGCGTCCTGACCTCTAATTCCGGGGAACATCCCGGCTGGCAGGCCTAGCTGATTAAGATTCTGTTCAGGCGTTTAATTCTCCGGAGAGAATTTACAACTTAATCTAACGATCAAGGACACCCAGATCCATTCAGGACTTAATTTTTGGAAGGTTATAGGAAACTTATACTTAAGCAGCCTAATGAGTGAGCTCACTGATGTAATTTAAAAAACCAAAAATGACATCTATGTATCATTTGGTATTTATTAAAAATATGCGTAGTTGGGGCCGGCCAAATAGCTCAGTGGATTAAACCACCTGCAAGCAGGGGCAGGGGCCAGGGGTTTGATCCCGTGCCTGCCTTGCACCCCCAACCCTCTGCACTGAGACTGTCATTGAGACTGGGCGTGGTGGTGTGAGCCTGTAATCTGAGCTCTTGGGAGGCTGTAAACAGGCGGATCACTATGAGATCTAGTGGGGAGGCCCTGAACACCCTGTAGACCCTTCCCTAAAATACAAAACTAAATAAATAAGTGTATGTATGTGTAGCATTTTGAAATTAGAAGAAGGTAGACTGCATCTCCATAATCCCATTAATATAATATATAGACATATATGGGATGTTATATGGGATATTCTATATATATGGGATACACACACACACACACACACACACACACATACACATTAAGCAACAAGGATAGATTGAGTTGTTGTGGATGTATAACAGACCCAGACTTTACTTTGCGTTTGAATTATGCGCTAGGCCTCCAGTAAGAAAGGCTGCACATTGATTACCTGTTGTGTAGACACCCAGATCACTTTAGTTTGTACACAGGGATTCAAACCCAGAGCCTAGCACTGGATAGGCAGGTGCTACCCCACTGAATTACATCATCACTTGCTCAGTAATATGAAACTTTTTTTTAATTTTTAAAAAGCTTTTATTATTTTATTTATTTGGTACAGGGTCTCGCTATGCAGCTTGGACTCGTAGTGATCCTCCTATCTCAGTCTTCCCAGTGCCATGGCATGCTGTACCGGGGATCAAACTCAGATCCTTGCACTTGCCAGGCAGGCGCTTAGACCGCCCAGCTATCACCCCAGCTCAATATGCAACTATTTGAGAATAGTCTTCTGGTAGAGCTTTGGTTTCACGAAAACAATTTTCCAAGAAGCACAACTGCAGCTGAACATCTGAGCCTCTCAAGCTATGCAAAACCTTCCGAGCCTGAGCATATAATAGAAATCTAGACTAACAACGTGGATTTCATGACACCCGAGTCTCTTGGTATACAGTAGAGCCCTACAGTTGTTTTTGTTTTGTTTTGTTTTTGAGGCGGAGTCTTACTGTGTACTTAGAACTCTCCTTGCATTCACTGTGTAGCTAGACAGGCCATCAAACTCGCTGTGATCCTCCTGCCTCAGCCTCCCTCCCAGGTGCTGGTATGACAGGGATGGCAACCATGCTCGGTACTACGGTTGTGCATCAGCATGCTTGTTAATAGAGCACCAGTACTTACAGGGGAAATTACTCTTGTGTCTTGACTGGCACGTGCGAGAGGCTGCCTGACAACGGGGCGTTTGCCGCCTGCACACAGAGAGGAGTCTTTCCTGGATCGCTGACGCAGTAACTAAAATGGACAATGAAAGAACCTGTCAGACCACAAGAAAGAGGACCTTGAAGATACTAAAGATCATACCACACTGGAATCACGTTTTCATTGGCAGTGCTTGTCAGGGAAATATTCCACAACTTCTTTCAGTTTAGTGTCCGTGCTGCCGAAAGTGAGCACACAATTTTTTTTTTTACTTTAATTAATTAATTAATTAATTTGAGCATGCCCTCCCAAGTTGCCCCAGCCTATGACTAACTGGCGACTTTCTGCCACCGACTCCTGGGCGCTGGGATTGCAGGCGTGCACCACTACGGCAGGCTCACTGTCTCAGTTCATGCAGATTTTCCCCCTAATTTTTCCCAACTGTCACAGAATTAAATATTGAGGTATCTGATTGAGTGTGAGGAACCCACCATCCCTGTACTATCTAAGGAGTGTGGTGCTGCCCAGTGATGGTTTTTACCCAACTTGTGTGGAATGTTTTGTGTATTGCTGTAGCGAAGGACCATGCATTTTGTAGCCTAAGATAGCACCTCTGACTCTAAAGTCCCTGAGGCCAGCAGCCTGCAGTCTACTAAGTTAAAGTGCCAGGAAGGGGACACTGCCCTCCCGGTTTCTGGAACTGGCTTCTTCCTATCCGTGGGCTTTCCTTCTTCCTCTGCCTCTCAGAGCAGCGAGGCGAGGCACGTTGGTGTTGGTTTTGTGTCAGATCTTTCTCTGCCACCTCCTTCGGAAGACACTGTATGTAACTACGCTGAGGGGCTACCAGAGAATCCAAGATAACCACTCCATCAAATTAAATTCCCTACTTTTTTTTTTTTTTTTTTCACTTTAAAAAAATCATTTATTGGGCGGCCAGATAGCTCAGTGGATTAAAGCACCTGCAGTCAGGCTCAGGGGCTGGGGGTGGGGTGGTGTTAGATCCCGGGGCCTGCTGTGCTGGCCCCGCCCCTGGGGCGCTCTGAGACAGCAATTGAGACTGGGCGTGGTGGCGCACACCTGTAATCCCAGCACTTGGGAGGCTCTAAACAGGAGAATCACTGTAAGTCTAAACTGGTGGTAAGACCCTGAACACCCTTGTAGACCCTTCCCTAAAATACAGGACCAAAAAAAATCCTTTTTAAAAAATTAATTAATTAATTTGGTACAGGGTCTCGCTCCACAGCTTGGACTCGTAGTGATCCTCCTGTCTCAGCTTCCCCAGTGCTCGGATTACAGACGTGTGCCACCAGCCTGGTTTTGGGGGCTGGCACTGAACAACCGGGGTTTCAGGGCCCACACAGCATGTGATACTAGGGATCAGACCCTGGATCCTTGGGCTTGCTGGGCAGACGCTTAGACTGCTGAGCTACCTCCCCGCCCTAAATTCTCTAATTCAGTCACATCTCCAGTGTCCCAGGATGGGGACCTGAAACTGTGGGGACCCTTATTGGGCTTCCCATGGAGGTTACAACCACTGGACTTCCTCTGGAGATGCACATTCTGACCTATAAGAAAGTAACGAAGAAAGAGAAATAAACAATGACTGCTTAACTTTGGCTAATGCATCATTTTAAAACCCTATGCCAATCTACACTGGGCACTTGCTGATGGACAAAGAGAAGCTATGTTTAGAATGAACAGGATTCAGAAGAGTAGAGTTGGCGATACCGGCTCATTGCGGTGTACTCAGCCATTCATTTATTTCGTGTTACTCTTCCTGCCTGGGGCTCGTCAGCAGAGAAGGGCGGTGAGTCACCCCAAGGTCAGACAGAGTCATTACCACTCTTATTGTGATGGACAAATCCACCGTTAAGCTTCAGATTGAGAGAAATACTATTGAGTTGGCAAATGCTTTCGATGTGTACGTGCAGAGAGTCATATGTAACCATGACTTGCCAGTCTCTGGGCAAAGAAAAATGGAAACTGCTGAATTTTAACTTGCTGCAAAGCGTCTCCTTCAAGATAACCATCCAGCTAAGCCAACTTTGCCAAAAATAGCATGCCTGAGGCAATGTCTACCTGTATACTGCTCAGGAGAATTGAGAGAATTTATAGTTCACTCCAATAGTAGAAAGCACTTCTTTCCCCATGGGCTGTTCATCCGAGGGTAGCTGCCGGAGTCAGAGCAGACAGCACCAGGCAGGTGTCCCCCAGGGCCCAGCACACAGCGAGCACTCCACGTGAAATGTCCGGGCAGACACCGCCTGGCTCTCCAGGCTACAGGAAATCTTCCTCGTTAAAAACATCCCAGGTTCCTACTTCTTTGTTCTCATGCACATCTGAGATGGCCTTGAAGTTGCTCAGTTTTCTGGTGTGGAACACAGGATAACAGAAAGCTTCGGTGCAAGAAACCGAGCAGGCACTCCGAGGGGCGGGGAAGGCCAGCCCTTCATTGGACTGGCTGGCTCGGAGGAGCTCCTGCTCCAAAAGTCGGAGCGCCAGGCACAGCATTATAGAAAGTTTTATAGAAAAGGTGGAAAAAGGGTGAGCTGAACAAAGACAGTTACTTAAGGTGACAGGTTTACAGCTTTTTTTTTTTTTAATTTATGTATTTGTACAGGTTCTCACTAAGAGTACAAGCTTCAGATTTGTAGTGATCCTCCTGTTTTCAGCCACCCCCATGCTGGGATTACAAGTGTGTGCCACCATGCCTGGTCTCAGTGGCTGACTCAGTGCGCCAGGAGGCGGGATCAGTATGGCATGGGGTCTTGGGGATCAAACCCTGGTCCCTGTGCTTGCCAAACCAGATGCTTATTCTGCTGAGCTATCTTGCCAGCCCTAAGTTTACAGCTTTGACCACCTGGTCAGCCTCAATCTGCTAGGGAGTGGAACCAGAGGCTAGGGAGGAGAAGGTGCTGTTGGAGGTGGGAGGGAGGAGAAGAAAGAAGAGCAGGAGGAGGAGGAGGAGGAAGAGGAGGAAAAGGAGGAGGGACCCTGCAGGTTAGGGACCTTCGAAGCAGCTGCATTAGCACATCAAAGTGTAGCCCCTGCAGGAGGAGGAAGAAATGTGCTCAGCCAGGGCAGGAACTGCTGTGCTCCCAGGACGGAGACCTCAGTCGCAAAGCGGACCTCTTTTCTGCCTCACTGTGCGAGTGATCTATGACTCATACTTCTGTGCGTACTGCGCAGGGCTCAGGGTTATGGCTGTGGTTTGAAGGTGGCCCCCAGAAGTTCATTGAAAGCTTCGTCCCCAAATTTGTATTTGATGGTACTTGGAGTTGGGGTCTGGGCAAGTACTTAGTGTTAGATGTGGCCGGGAGAGCAGAGCCCACCTGGTGGATGAACGGCTTTGTGACTAGGGGAGAGAGGCCCAGGCTGCCTGTGATGCTGTCCGCTCTCCTTCGTGGGGGGACACAGCACAGAGGCCCCGCAGGAGTTCTCCACCCCAGGATGAAGGAATACACTTCTCTTCTTATAAGTTAGTCAGACTCAGGATCCGGTTATAGCTGCACACAGTAGGCTAAGATAGTATGGAGGTTGAATTCAATATGGGTTCACCCAAAGGCTGCTTGGTGCTCTGCACGAAAGCTGCTCTTGGAGAGGGACTTTTCCTTGCACATTCTGTCAGCTCACAAACTAAGACAGTCTTTTTTTTATCCTATGCTTGGGCTGGGCACTCTTAATTTCTTAAAAGCTGAATTTCTGAGCAATTTTATTGCAACCTAAAAATATAACATTAAGTATTGGATAAAGAAAATACACAAGAGGAAAACTGTATTAAGTAGAACTGCATATGAGGTGTTGTGTGTGTGTGTGTGTGTGTGTGTGTGTGTGTGGCTGGCTGAGCCCACCCTGGAGGTGGGGCTGGCACTGTATGTGGTGCTGGGGATTGAACCGTGGTCCCTGCGCTTGCCTAAGCTTGCCTAAGCAGGCACTTTAGACCACTGAGCTATCTCACCAGCCTCTGCATATGAGTTTTATCACTTGAAACTGCAAATCATTGAAATGAGAAGCATTGGGTTTTGTTTTTAGGGCCAAGTGCAGGTTTTGTAAGCATACTTACCTTCCTGCTTGTCAGGTTTAATGCTGTCTGTGTACATAGCAGCTGAGGGACCTTAGGCAAATATTCACATTCACTGGACCGCAGTACTGCCTGGCAGGTGAGCTCAGTGATGTGCCTGCCTGCTTCAGGGGCTGCCGTGAGCACTGAGCACACCCTTGCATCAAAACACCCGAGTTAGTGCCCAGCACCTGTGCGTGAGCTGGTGTTGGTTGTCGTGTTGGTGTTTCATTGCTGTGTGTGGACAGTTACTAAGTGTATTTAGGATTTTTTCTCAAGTATAGCATTTCCAAGGTAGAATTAACTGTACCAAATGGTATAAAACTTCTTTTTAAAAGACCTTACAGAAAACTGTATTGCCTATGCAAGGAACTAAGCCAACTTATTCTCCCATTGATAAAATAAAACTTTCCTGTTGCATCAAGCTCCGATATGGTAGCCAGCTTTCTGCCACTGTGATAAAACACCGGAGACAATGACTCCTAAGCAGAGGCTTGTCTCCGTCTGTGGCTGTTGATGCTGTGGCTCAGCTGGGTGGCAAAGAGAGAGGAGGAGGGGCTGGAGCCCCAGAGTCAGTGTCCCCAGCTGACAGCTCTTTCCAACCAGTTCCCACCTCTTATTAAATAAGGTTCCGCCCCCTCCCGAGGGCTGGGGGCCAGGCCTTCTGCATGCAGGCATTTGGGGTGTGTGCAGGATCCAGACTACCGTACCTGGCCAACATTGAGCTGTATAATTTCTTTGGGCAGCAAATGAGCTGCGGGGGAGATGGTGGTGTTTGGGAATGAGTTATACGTCATGGTGGGGGCAGAGGCAAGGCTCGTCTTGTTCATTACTGTTTCCTGGCGCAGAGCTTGGAAGGCAGTAGTTAGTTATCGAGGAGAAAACAATGAACATGGAAACTGGCCATTTTCATTAGTTTGCAAAATTATCAATACAGGGCTGGTGAGATGGCTCAGTGGTCTAAAGCACCTACTTAGAACAAACTAAGCCAAGCAAAGCACAAGGACCGGGGTTCAATCCCCCAGCACCACATGCCAGCCAGCCGCACCCCCTGGTGGGCTGAGCTGGCCACACACACACACACACACAAAAAAAATAAATAAATAAATAAATAAATAAGTAAATAAAATTAAAAAATTTTTTTTCAAAATTATCAATACATAAGTTAGTCATGCATTTTAAGAAATAATTTATAGGGCCTTTTCAATGTTACAGTTTATTTATTAGATTTTAGTGTTTCTACTGTTTATATGTGCTAGGTAATTATTGGTTTTTCTTAATCTTTTGGTATGAGTCTTGCCCTCAGTTTATTTACCTGTGCATATTTTCCTTTTGACGTATTGAAGTTTAGTGTTTGTTTTTAAAATTACTGATTGTTTCCTGAGATTCTCTTCAGTGGTGAAAGGAGCAGGGAAGAGGAGAGGGCTGGGGGTAAAATGACAATTACGGAGTGTCACGCATGTGTGTGACCTCACCGTGCTGGAGGTGTTCACCTGCAGTGCAAGCGGGTGCTATAAGATAATAAAAAATGTCAGAAACGGTTTAAACTGGGGAGAGCAGAGTAAATGAATCTCCAAGGAAGATTAAAAGAAGCCTAACAATCAACAGGAATTTTTATAATGTTGGAGAACAAAAAGAATTGTTACAGAGCCCTTTTCAATTCAAGTGAAGAAAGGTAGGCCTAGGCTTTGTGCAGTGGTAGTATTGTAGCCAGTGAGGTTTGTCCGAGGCACATTGATTGCTAACGACAAAGACATAGTTAATAGAAATTACTGCTTCCTATAATATGGAGCTTTTGTGAGTGTACGGAGTTGTTTTATTTTTTAGTACCAGGAATTGAACTCATGGCTTCGCATTTGCCAGGCAGGTGATGTGCCAATGAGCTAAATCCCTGATTTGTACATAGTTGTTGTTGTTGTTGTTCTTCTTCTTCTTCTTCCTCCTCTTCCTCTTCCTCTTCTTCCTCTTCTTTCTCTTCTTCTTCTTCTTTTTTTTTTTTTTTAATTCTTTCTTTTTTTTTTTTGGCAGAACCAGGGATTGAACTCAGGCCCTTGCCCTTGCCAAGCAAGCGCTTATTCTACTGAGCCATCTCCTCGGCCCCTGTACATAGTTCTTTAACACATGATTTTTAAGCTTTAAGACAAGCATAAATCCTGGGATTAAGGGTTTATATTTTTGATTAAATTCTCATTATAATTACTGTGAATTTCAGAAAAGCATAACAAATTATAGTCACATTTAATCCTATTTCCCCTAGCATGATGTCTAGAATAGGTTTTGATGGACTAAATCAATATTCAGTAGCCTTCAGATGTCTTATCCAGTCTAAGAAGATAATTACACACCTGGTTTCTGAATAAATAAAGCTTTTTTTTTTTTTGTCTGAGTGGTTTTCTTCCTAATTCTCTTTAATTAACTTATTCCTACCTTGAAGACACTTGCAGCACTTTCCAGGGGGTAGCCCATGTCACTCTGTCTTCATTGCCTTATGATTTTCTACCTGAGACCTAGTCCAGTTCTATTCTTTCTTATTTCTATCCTGTTATTGTCTCTCTTTCCACTTTTATATGAAGGATACACTGTTCAATTTTTAGCATGTCGTATGTGTAAAATTAACAACTGTTTCTTCTTAATATTTCAATTATTTTGGTGACCTTTTAATTCTTAAATTGTATCTGAATTATCTGATTTCATTTTTAGATTATCAGTACGCATGGGTTCTTGATAAAGTAGTTTGGAAAATGGATTCAGACTTCCTTTATATTTTATTAAACTGTGGCTGTTTTATCTCTACTAAAATACTTTTTAAAATTTATTTGGTGCAGGGTCTTACTATGCAGCTCAGATTAATAGCGGACCTCCTATTTTCAGCCTCTCCAGCGCTGGGATTACAGGTGTGCACCACCATGCCCGGTCTCAGTGGCTGGCTCAGCGTGCCTGGAGGTGGGGCCAGCGAGGCCTGTGATGGCAGGGATCGAATCCTGGTCCCTGTGCTTGCCTAAGCAGGCACTTAGTCCACTGAACTATCTTGCTGGCCCTTACTAAAAATATCTTTATGAAATAGTTAGTTCAATTGTCTATAGGCAAAAAGGATAATTCTCTTACCAGCTGTTCCAAAATTGAATTAATTGCTTTTCATGTTCTCTAAAATAAAATGTGGAAACTAGTGGTTTTTACAATCAGATATTTAAAAAATTAATATCAAATTTCTTCAGTATTTGAAGTAGGGAGGTAATGACACTTAGTTTTTCTGCAGTTCTTGCTTATACGGTGGCGCTGTCCTTAAGGGCCCTGTGGCTGTCCTTGCCTGGCCCCCTGAGGAAGTTCAGGTGACCTCTGCGTCCAGTCAGGTCACTGCAGCGGGCTGCTCTCAGCGCGCACCACAGTGTTGCTCTGGCAGCGCAGCGTAGTTGTGGTGCCTGCTGGTTACCCTTGCCTGCCCGCTGCTTACACCAAATCCCAGCCGATGGGCCAGGTGGATGGCTTCCCCGCGAGCTTTAGCCTTCTCTCGCCTGGGCTAGGAGAAGGTGCACACTGTTACGAGCAGTGTGAGGAGGTGATTTCAGACATGGACCCTAGTGTCAGGAAGGATCTGAGTTCACGGGTCAGGCCACCACTTAATTTCAGTGGAGTTGTTTCTAATCTCTTCCTAAGCCTCAGTTTCTTCATCTGTTCAAAAGGAATGAAAGTAAGAGTGAGCACGTGTATTCCCTTGAATATACAGCAGTCGTTTTAAATCAGAGGGCTGCAACCATACGGCCAAACATTTTTTTCTTTTCTACTTGTTTGATCCGACTCAGGTCAATTCAGAGCTCAGTTGAAGTTGAAGACGGCATAGCCTAGCTCGGTGCTAGAGCGCCTGCCTAGCACGCTCGAGGTCCTGGCTTTAATTGCCAGCCCTGCAAAAATGAACAAGCAACAGGTGAATAAATGAAACTCAGTTCAGGCAACTACTTGAGCCCTGGTGAGGATACGCTGCTTGGTGTGTGGGCTCCTGGCCCAGGTGAGCACTCTGGCAACTAAGAGGGAGTGGTTTTCTTGAAGCCGGGGGTCCGTTGGATGTCATCTTAGCCCTGCAGGGCAGTTTCGCTGGTTGCAGGTTCCCTGTCCTTATCCCTGACACCGCTAGGTGAGGCCAAGGTGGGGGTCCTTCTCAAGGAGATTTGCTGCATTTTTTCTTTTAAGTTTTTTTCCTATTTTAACTGCTTTTATTATCTACGTTATTATAAATTACCTCAAAGTATCTTAAACACATAGGGCATAAGTAGGAATAAAATCCAAATCATGGTATCACCCTGGGTGTCAGCGGGGACAGGGTGCAGAATGGCCATTGGGCACAGGGGCTCAGGCATGGCCGGGGTTGAACAGACCTGGGGTTGAGGTGTGGTTCCCAGCCGGTCACCTCTCCCTACTGAGGTTTCTTCTCTTAGATGAGCCACATGGTGTCACTTTGAGGATCAAAGGAGCTCTTGGAGTAGTTGGTGGTAGGGTTGGTGCCCAATAAACAGTTCAGAAGCAGGGATGGAACCAGAACTTGAAGCAGCAGGCATTTGTATGGATTGGAGGATTGGGTTGAAATCAGACTGACATCTGGGAGGAGAAAGCATTCATTCGCTTTTCTCAAACACCAATTGTACAGGAATGATGCTTCATTGTAACACGATTTGTGTTAGGGTTAAGCCCTTAGGGAATAGCATAATGCCCTAAGTTGGCTAAATTCTCTGAAAAGATCAAATTTTGGGGCCCCTTCCCATACTGGAAGCAGATATCTGGACTAACCCTTAAAATTGGGATAGCTGCAGCCTGGTCACCAAGGCTTCCTGTTCTGTTTCCAGCAGACTTGTGATCACCCGTTAGGGAAGGGTCTACCGGGTGTTCAGGGCCTCACTACTAGATCAGACTCGTAGTGATCCTCCTGTTTACAGCCTCCCAAGAGCTGGGATTGCAGGTGTGCCCCACCACGCTCAGTCTCAATTGCCATCTCAGCGTGGCCAACATGGCAGGCCCGGGGGATTGAACCCCTCTTCCCTGCACCTGATTGCAGGTGCTTTAATCCATTGAGCTATTTGGCCGGCCCTTCTGATTTTACTTTTAAATTGGAAGGGAAAATTATTAAAAGTTTCCTAAATTAACTTTCTAGTATAAAACAGAATTTTCATTATTTTGTGAGACAGGTTTCGCTATGCAGTTCAGGCTGGCCTTGAACTCACAGCCATCCTCCTGCCCAGCCTCTCCAGTGCTGGGATTGTAGGCATAAAATAGAATGTTTAGACTAAAAAGCCTCTTGGGATTAGTCTCCAGAGATACAAACAATGCCTTTGAGTCGCTGAAGGCCTGTAACAGAGGAGGCAAACCTACAGCACACGTGCCCCAACAGGCTCTTGGTTTTCATCAAAAGCTCTAAAAGGTTCGCCATCGCTGGCTTGTTACTAGCTCACAGTTACCTTGCGTCTTTTTTCAAGATTGCTGATAACTAGCGGATAGTGGGAAGGGCGGGTCACCGAGGAGGGGAATAGTTTTCTCTGCCTCTACAAATGACACAGCAGGCAGTCTTCTACTGTTTAAGAACTAATAAGGAGGGCTGGGGAGATATCTCAGAGGTCTAAGCACCTGCCTGACCCAGGTAGGATCCCCTTACTGCATGCTGAGCTGGCCCTGGAACCCCAAAACCCCAAAAGCACTGTGCCAGTGCCCACCCCAAAACCGAGCATGGTAGTGCATGCCTATAATCCCAGCGCTGGAGAAGCTGAGACAGGAGGATCGCTATGAGTCTCAGCTGCGTAGCAAGACCTTGTACCAAATAAATAAAACATTAAAAAATTTTTTTGTGTGGAAAAAATAAAAAGGAGCCAGCCTTGGACACTCCAATATGTGAACTCAGGGGAAGATGGAGAAACCTTTTAAAAGGACTGAGCTACGCAGCCGCCCAGAACCCTAGAGAGAAACATTTCCATAAGGAAGAAATGAAGATGGTGTGAATGGAAGGAAGCTAGGAATGATGGCTTGGCGGGGCATTTCCCAGGGTGGTAAGAGCTGAGGCCTGACGAGAATGTGCTGGAAGGCAAATGCAGGAATGAGACTCAGGCCACCACACCTGCCCCTGCGATTTCTTTTACGTTTTGCTGTAAATTTCTGCTGTGTTGGTAGTTTTGTTAAAAGCAGATGTGTGTTTGTCACTTGCTGATCTTTATAAAAGGAAAGCTGATGACAAAAGAGGGAGGAGGGATACTGCAGGAGCAGTGCGTGACAGGGGAGGTCTGCTTTCTTACTGTTACAGAGGGAGCCTCCAGGCCAAGGGCAGACTCATGTAGGCTTTACGAGCTCAGCGGGGGGCTGGGGAGATGGCTCAGTAGAAAAAGCGCTTCCCTGGCAAGCATAAGGGTCTGAATTCAAATCCCCAGTTCCACAAAAAAAAAAAAAAAAAGCAAAAAACAAAAACTCAGTGGCAGACGTGGAGCTGCCTTGGGTCCTGGGAGGCTGACGTGGGGGGCTCACTTGAGCCTGTGATGAGACCCCCAGCTGGGCAGCGTAGTAGGACTGTGGCTCGAGTGACAGACACAGACAGACAGACAGACACTGTAAGTTTCTAAATTAGGAGAAGGTGGGGATGGTGTGGGAAGTGTGTATTCAGTACTGGTCTTTAAGAAAAGAAACCCAAGGTGGGTAGAACATGATATCACAAGGAGCAGGGGAAGAGGGCAGAGGAGTTGAAGGAACAAACTTCTTGGTGTCCTGGGGAGCAGCCCTGGGATGGGCTTGTGGGCTCACCTGCCGAGAAGCCTGAGGGATGTGCTTCAAATAGTGTGAGCTATTACATATGGGTTCTTTGACTTGGTTTAGTTATAAACTTGAGTGAACAAGTCTAATTCCCCACTCTGTCTGCAAATATATCTCTGCTCATTTTCTCTCTTTCGAATTTGAATGAGAGAGAAGAAAATTCCTGGTCAGGGATGGTGACCCAGACCATCATGGCTGAGACTGGACAGTTCCTTTGTTTCCCAGGTGTCCCCGTCAATGTTTGAAGAAAATGTAGCTTACGGTGCCGTGGATTGGGGAGCATCATTCTGGAGATCGGGGGGCTTTTTGATTTGTTGTATTTTGTTTTTAGTATTTTTCAAGTACATTTGATTAGTTGGCAGCGCTGTATCAGAATTGTTCCATTATTAAACCTTGTTCTTTCTTACACAAATATTTGCCTGTGTGATTTGATAATACCACTAATTTTCAAATGATTTTGTTGTCCCACGACTTTGGTTCCCAGGAATACTGGGACTTTAAAAGGACATAGAAGGGATTGGGTGCAAATGCAGCCAGTTATTTTGTGAGTGCAAGACCTGAAACAAGCTCTCTGTTAAGTCTGGATGGCGAGAGGCCGCGCTATTGGAAAAGAGGACCCAGAGGCTCATTCTGCTTCTTCCTTAGCCCTCGGCCTGCCCTGCTAAAAGGTCTGCTAGAACTGGAAAGTATCCTACACTAGGTTGACCACAAGGAAATTATCTGTTCATGATAAGTGAATCTCTCCTGGCCGATTTGAAGAAAGGATTAAGCGATCGAGATTGCCCACGCTGTCATCACTGTTTCTATTCAGTTCTGGGTTTTATCGTTGATTGGCCGTGTGGACCTCGAGCAGTGAAGGGGAATAAAAATTGCACCTGCCCACGTGGGGTTACTGCGAAGATAAAATGCAGCACGTGCGTGAAGCTCCAAGAACGATGCCGAGGGCGTAGGCTGTGTCCTTCTCGTGTCAGCTTTTAACAAATTACGATTGCGGCTTGATCGAAGATGACGTGAAAGCACTGTGTGACCTGCAGGGCCCAGTTGTCACTTGGCCAGGCTGAGGAGCCCGCGCTGAGGCCGGAGCTCGGTGGCGGGGTGTGGGCAGCGTGCGTGAGGCTGTGGGGTCAGTCGCCAGCGCTGCCCCCAGTGAAGAGGGGGCAGATGTGGGCAGTGAGGTGGGCTCCTGGATTCTCAGGATGAGAAATGAGCCTCGGGGTTGTGTTGCTTTATTTTTTACCTTGACCGGTATCTACCTCCTTTCCCAAAATCGTGCTCTCTTAATCTTTTTCACGTATAGGCATGTTCTCAGTTCAACTCTGGTGGGGAACTATAAGGATGCAGTTAGGGCTTCATTCCTAGCCCTTTTGATTGCTTTAGACCTTACACAAACTTTTCCTCTCTCAATTTTGTTTTCTTATATTTACCTCATTATTTTCTACCTGAGATAAGAAATTGCTCCTAAAGTTATTGCCATTATTAAAGAAAAGAGTGCTTAACATGGCAATTTCAGGCAATTCTATATTACTGTTGTTACACTTTT
This sequence comes from Octodon degus, assembly GCF_000260255.1. Taxonomy (NCBI): domain Eukaryota; kingdom Metazoa; phylum Chordata; class Mammalia; order Rodentia; family Octodontidae; genus Octodon; species Octodon degus. The sequence continues at coordinate 14,029,322 of NW_004524623.1, forward strand.
TTTTTGCGGAACTGGGGATTGAACTCAGATCCTTGCATTTGCCAGTCAAGCATTTATCCTACTGAGCCATTTCCCCAGCCCCTACACATTTTTAAAGAAACATATTTTTTCCAGTGAAGAAGAACAGTGTAAAGATGAAATCTTCCTTCACACTGTCTCAACCTCCAGTCCCACTCTATAGAAGTAGTCTCTTAAATTTGTAGCATAGACGGGCAGAGACTTATTACTGTAAGGCTCTGCACTTTGGAGGTCTGGAGTACCTGTCCGTGGGGGTGTCGGCAGGGCTTGGGAAGAGCCTTTTCCTGCCTTCCCAGCTTCTGCAGTCATCCACTGTCCCATCTGCAAAGCCAGCAGTGGCAAGGCATGTCCTCTTTCTGCCACCTCTTCAGGCTCTTCCTGACCGTTGTGAAGCCCCTGGTGATCATGCTGTGCCCTCTGTGATGACCCAGTCTGCTGGCCTTGGAGTTCAGGGTCAGGAGGCTGACCTTCACCCACCTGCCATCCTCCGTTCCTGCTCCCTGTGGCCTAACGCACGTTAGGTTCCAACACTATGCTACCAATGTCCTGAGAGACAGCCAGGCTTCTTGTCACCCCTCGCTTCACACTTACTTTCTGCTGTAGTTTGGGTCTTGAGTGTCCCCAAGGCCTTTGTGTGGTGTGCTTGGTCCTCAGCCTGTCAGACTTGTGCATTTTGGCTGTGGATCCAGAGGTGAGTTTTTCATGACATGCTTTTGGGGCAGAGCAGGGTGCACACGGTCACTTTCCAAATCGCCTTCCTGAGGCTGGGTGCACGATCTGTGACCCCTCACCACTCCCGGTGATAGAAAAGAGCACACGGGTGCCGGGTGACGTGGTGACCAGTTCTATAAAAGTTCTGCAACTGGACCGTTGTTGGTTTTGTTGTTTTGTTTTCGTGTGTTGTTTCTCACTTTCCTTTCATTTTGTTTTTCTTTAGTTAGGAAATTGTAGCCCTGGGGTGCTGGATAGTCCCAGTTCATCAGGCTTGACCCCTCTAGACTGAATCACAGGAAAATGAGCCCTTGCCCTTCCAGCCCTCTGCAGGACCCTGGCAGTGGCTCACGTAGGAAGCGGGGCAGCCTGTGGCATGAGGTAGAAGCAGCCAGGCCCGCTTGGTCACCTCCTTGGGTCTCAGCCCTGGAGAGTGTGTCCCGTTCTATACTTGCATTCAGCCTGGACAAATGGCATGGTGTATCTCCTGAGTAGGAGACTGAACCGTTCTTGGAAGGTGACCCTTGCTTAGAGGTTGGGGAGAGCTGCCGTGATGCTGGCCAGCTTGTCCCCAGATACCCCGCCAGCCTGGACCCGTGTGACGCTTTGCCTCAGCCTGTGCTGTGCTGAGCAGGCCCGGTAGCCGCTGGGTCTTACAGCTGAGATGGGTCTCTCACACCACGCTGCCTGGCATCTTGCCCTGTTTGTTGGCCACATGGATTCCTGTTCCTCAGATAGTTTCCATGTATTTGCCCTCTTGTCCCCTGTTGCATTTTGCACGTTATTCATGGTATCAGGATTGATACCAGCTGCAAGCTGCCAGTGTGAGGAAGCCAGGCCCGAGCTTTCCAACTGCTGCTTCTTCATCTACACTCATTTTCGTGTCCCGTTAAGTCCTTCGAGATTGCACTGTCCCTGTCCACTAACTAGCATTTTTCATTTTACCCTTCAGAATGACTCAGGGCACACAACTAATGGCCCAAGAAGGGCCAGCGCTTATTATTTCATTGTCAGACTAAAAGTGATAGAGATGTGTCTACTTTCAAGGTCAAAAAGAGAGCAGAAATGAGTATTCATGTTTATTATAATCAGTTGTGATTAATGACAGAAATAGCTGTTACTTTCAGTTTATTCCTGTTTGTTTTGGTCTTAGCATTTTTCTTTCTGTGAGATTTTCTGTTCGTTTTGTTTCTTTCAAAGGGTAATACAAATATAAGCTCTTTAAAATTTGTTTTAGGGCTGGGCAGATGACACAGTAGAATAAGGGCCTGAGTTCAATCCCCAGTTCTGGGGAAAAAAAAATTTTTTTTTTTTTTTGGGCCAGGGAGATAGCTCAGTGGTCTAACCGCCTGTGTGGCAAGCAGAAGGACCTGGGTTCAATCCCTGGTGCCAGCCCCACCCCAGGGCATGCTGAGCTGTCCACCAAGACCAGGCATGGTGGTGCACGCCTGTAATCCCAATGGTGGGGAGGCTATGACAGGAGGATCACTGTGAGTCCAAGCTGTGTAGCAAAATAAATAAAATCTTTTAAAAAATAAAAATAAATGAAATTTGGTTTTTATTAAGGGGGCATATTTTCTCAGATTTATACCTGCATATGACACTCTCTGATCATCCCATTGCCCTGCCTTTCCCCTTACCTTGGCATCTGGGAGGGCTTAGCGTGACATCACCAACTCTGGGGACAGGGACACCTGTCTCATTCACCGCTGTATGCTGGGAACCCATAGTGTCTGGTACTCAGGATATTTAGTGAATATTTGCTGAATAATTAGAACAGAGTATGGGAGCCTCTTAATAGGTCCCATATTTTGACATCCTCACTTGTAACTTCTGATTAGAGAACCAGAGGCAGTCCAGGCAAATAAATACATTGCCAATCTTCCCTCCTCTGCTCATTGTACTCCTCTATAGAACAGTGTGTTTGTGTGTGTTACTGTCACCTCCAATTGGGACAGTCACATCATCTTTCTCTTGCTGAACTGAGCCTTTCTTTGAATCAGAGGAGCAGAATCCGGGCCCAGTCCTCCAGAATTCAATGAATACTGTTGTCCCTGTGGTACAATTAGAAAGGAGCAATGACCCAGCAGATAACATTACTTAGGGAGCAATTTCCTTTACTATTCTCCTGGTTTAATTATTTCTTTATCTTCCCTTTGAGCTCCTGAAAGGTGTTTTCCTCAAGTGCAGGAGAACGAATTCAAGGTTCTCCGTTAGACACATTCATTCACACTCAAAGCAAATCTTGGCCATTGTATTAGTCTGTCCCTGCAGCCATAAGAAAATGTCACACCAGGCAGCTTCAGCAGTGGAAATTCATTTCTCACAGTTCTGGAGGCTGGGAAATCCAAGCCCCGGATGGCTGTTGACTTTGTTCTTGTGAGGGCCCCTCCTCCTGCTTATGACAGCCACCTTCTTGCTGTGGCCTCTCTGGATTTTCCTTTGTGTGAGATGGAAACAGATGTGGAGAGAGCAGGAGTGTGAATTCTCTGGGGTTCCTTCTTACAGGGGCACCAGTCCCAGAGGCCTGCGCTCCACCCTTGTGACCTCACCTAAGCCCGATTCCCAGAGATCCCAGTCTCCAAGAGCCACCACACTGGGGCTCAAGCCTTCACTGCAGGAATTGGGGCAAGATAAACATCCTGTTTCTAAACAGCTAGAACACACCAGTCATACGGATGGTTTGAAAAAAAATCATATGCATGCTGAGGCTTTATCTGTTTTTGAAAGTAGTAGAGGCCTAGCTTTAAGGTGACCCTTTTATTTGTGCTGTTGTTTTTGCTTTGAGACAGGGCCTCATTTTGTAGTCCAGAATAGCTTTGAACTCGATATGTAGCTGAGGGTGGCCTCAACCTCGTGGCAGTCCTACTGCCTCAGCCTTCCAGGTGCTTGGCTTAAAGGCATGCACTACCACGCTGGGTTTAATGTGATGCTTTTAGTGTTTATTTGCTGCACAAATATTTCTTATTCGTGTAGTATTACTCATGGGCATAAATAATCTTTCAGTGATGAGGCACTGACATTGGAAAAAGTATCTAAGCCTTTACAGATACTGTTTGATTTATGGTGGGCTTCCGTCCTGATTAAATATTAAAGTGGAGAATACGTTTCATGCCTCAAACCTACTGAAGATCACGCTCAGCAGTGCAGCGTGCTGCAGAAGAGCTGTGTTTACCCTCGTCACCATGCGGGTGACTGGGAGCTGCAGCCACCTGCTGTCCCGCGTGCAGGAGAGGGTTCTTACCTACTGCTAGCATGGGGAGAGATTGCAATTCAAGACTCAGTGGTAACAGTGAACGTGTATCGCTGCACTGTTATACAGTCTAGTCCAAAGCTTCTAAGGGGACTGTCCTAGGTCTGCTGTGCTCTGCACGGCTGGGCTCAGGCACCTGCGAGCTTCCCACATGCGACACACGAGTCACTCTGCTCCGCCTGCGCCACCTCACACACTCGGGCTACTGTGCAGCCGCTTCTCCCTGTGAGGCATTTGCTCCTTTCCCTTGATTGCATTATTAGGGCCTATTTTACAAAATAATGAGTTTCCTCTCTAGGAAATTCTGATTTTTTCAGTCAGGGGTCTGTCTGCCCCAAAGTCCTTTTTTATTGAACTAGAACATTGGGTAAAGAGTCAGTAGCAAAACTGGCAGGCGCTTGAGTAGTTTTTTAAATTTAAGACTGTTGGTTAAACACAGTCATCCCATGCCTTGAATCAGTACAGGAAGCAGATGCTGGTCACCCGTGCAGCGCACAGTTCTAGGGACCCTCAAAGGTTTAAGCAGAAGTTCAATCTAGAACACTAAGCAGGAGTGTCCAGAGCAGAGGCGGACACACCACAAGCCTGAGACCATTGCGTTTGACTTAGGGGTTGCAAAGTGGTCGCTGTCACAGTCACTTAAGACAACTTCCGTGGGCTGTGTTCCTGGCTGCATACTAATTTAGTGTGAAGGCCGCTTGCTGAGGTTGTCAGAGCTGCTCCTGATCTGGAAAAGCTGGTCTGGAGTGAAAACTGCGCAGCCCTAGGGAGTTACTCAAGCCAGTGTCTTGTCAAAACTAGGACCCTTTTTTATAACCACATTTTAAAAAATGATAGCGCATACTGCAATACGTCACAGACACCAGTAAAGAAGTTCTTTATTCCATCTTCTTGCCTTGTGTCATGAAGCATAATAAATCTCATATGGGGACACTGAAGGTATAACCTGCTGAGGATGGAAAGCCATTCTATGAATCAGTCACATGCATTATATTTTGCAGTGGAAGAGTTGAATACATAAACTAGGTTTAAAGTCAGCTTAGTTTTATCTTAAAAGAGAATGGAACCTTTTAAGGTTTGGAAATAGGCATAAAAATAGCCTGTTTTTACCTCATTTCTTGACATCTGTAGATCCAGAATGTGGCATCTGTGTTCCATGTTAGTCTAAGTCTCTTCACCTGACCTTTAGGTATCATAATGAATAAGCTGAGGCTGTGTCCTACAGTGACACATGCTGGCGCTTGCCGAATCTGTCCCTAGTCTTGAAGCACAAGTTACTTGAAAGCCGCGCTGAGCCCGTAAGGTCAAGAGCAGCGTGAGGCAGGCATTGGTTTCGATGACAGTGATCATTTTGGGTTCTGTTTTCCCAGCTGGCAAAAATTCCATTTCAAAAACTGGATTGAGGGTTCAATCCCTGGCACCACATGCTGTGCCAGCCCCACCCCCTGGCATGCTGAGAGGGCCGCCAAGATCGTGCATGGTGGTGCATGCCTACAATCCCAGTGCTGGGGAGGCTGAAAACAGGAGGATCAGTACAAGTCCAAGCTGCATAAGGGAGAAAGGAAAGAAGAAAGACATGACTTAGTCATTTTTGTCTGACTGATTTGTCAGTTTCTTTGAGAACTGTGTTAAAATTTCCTGTACCATATTGGTAGGTCTGCTAGTATCTACTTATAATTCTGTCAAGTGTTTCAAATGTGTTTTTAAGCTAGGAAGATGGGTTCATACTCATTCAGAACATCTTAAATTTTCCTATGAATTATTATTTTTTGCATCATGATACTATTTACATCCAATCTTTGATTACTTTTCAAGTATTGTCCTGATTTATGCTGTCTTGAAAAATTATTAATGGCAACCTTTTTCACCATTAAACATGTTCTTAGACAGTAAATCATTTGGTATCTTCAAAAAAAAAAAAAAAGTTATGTAACTCCCGTGTATCTCCATTTATTTGTGTATAAAACTAGGATAATATAGTAACACCTACCTCATGATGTTGCGAGGGGTCAGTGAGATTCTATACAGAGTGCATAGAACTGCACCTGCAGGGGCGGTTTCAGTCACTGAGGATGTTGCTGTTAGCCCATTTTTTTGCATTTTAATTTACTTTATTAATTAATTTATTTTTAAGTTTCATACTGTGGCTCGGGCTGGGCCTGGCTGTGATCCTCCTGCCTCAGCATCCAAAGTGCTGGGATTACAGGCATGTGCCGTCACACCCAGCGTGATATTGTTATTAACTCTTAAGCACACTTCCCCAACTAAATTGCAAGCTCTTTGAGTAGGGGCAATGCCTTCTGCTTTTTTTTTTTTTTTTTTTTTTCCTTCTGCTTTTTATAATCTTGGTACAAACACGATTTCTTGTATATTGTACGCACTCAGTCAGTGTTTGTTGAATCAGTGTAAGCAATGAAGGAATGAATGATACGTACTTATAACGCATTCTCCATAAAAATCCAGGGCCAGCCAGATAGCTCAGTGGACCAAAGCACTTGCTCAAGCAGAGCGCAGTGGGAGGGGTTTGATCTCCGGCATGCCGTGCAGCACTGAGAGGCAATTGAGACGGGGCGTGGTGGCGTGTGCCTGCAATCCCAGCACTTGGTAGGCTGAAAACAGGAGGATCACTGTGAATCTAATCTACGTGGTGATTAGGCCATGTGCTAAATACATTTAAAAAAAAAATTCGGTACATACAGAATTCTTATGTCTACTACAGTGAAAAACAAAAT
>NW_004524623.1:14036671-14041133 GCF_000260255.1 Octodon degus
AGCAAAAGGGAGGAATAACAGCAACAGTGGCTACAGAGAGCAAGTCTGTCTCTCTTATGTTGCATTTAGGCTATCCATTGCTGGGTGCAGCACTCACACCCATAATCCCAAGCAGCACTCACACCCATAATCCCAAGCAGCACTCACACCCATAATCCCAAGCAGCACTCACACCCATAATTCCAAGCAGCACTCACATCCATAATCCTACTGGATCATGAGTTGATCACAAACTCTAGAAGTCTGCCCCATGACTGCATGAGGCTTTGGGGGAACAACTAGACACAGACCATAACAAGGAGCGTACTATTAATTTTTCAGGGGCTTCTAAATTTTCCCAGATTTCTTCTGTGGTTGATTTCTATTTTCATTGCACAGTGGCTTGATAGTACACAGGGATAATTTTTATTCTTTCCTATTTATTTAATCTGGCTTTGTGGATTACTGTATAATCTGTTTTGGAGAAAGTACTGTGTGCTGCAGAAAAGAATGTAGACTGCTGTCATAGGGTGGAATGCAGTTCTGTAGCTGTCTCTTAAGTCTACAGGTTCAAGGGTGTGTTTCAAGCCCTGATATTTCTTTATTGACTTTTTGTTTAGTTGATTGATCTCTTTATATAAATTATCTTATCAATTAAAATAATCTATCTCTTTAGTTATCTCTTTGTAAAAATCAACACTCTGATGGCATTGGTATTTATTTGATCTTTTATTTTCAGCAGTTTTTTGCAAAGATAAGTACGATAGTATTCCATGCATGGATGGAATGTTATCTCTTATTCCCTTAACTAGTATGTAATGATCTTCTTTGTTTCTTCTAATCAGTTTTAGCTTGTAGTTTACCATGTCTGAAATAAAAATTGCTACCCCTGCTGGTTTTGGGGGTCCCGGTGCATGAAATATTATTTCCCATTCTTTGATTTTTTTTTTTTTTTTTTAGTCTGTGAATATCTTTTTGGATTAGATGAATTTCTTGAATCCAGTAGACTGTTGGACTCAGTGTTTTGATCCAATCTCCTAATCTATGGATCATGGCTTGTGTCTCAATGTCACCCCAAAGCCTCATGTGGTCATAGGTGGGCCTTTTTCAAAAGAGGCTGCAGGATCAAGAGTGTGTGATCCTGGGATTAGTGTGTGATGCTGGGATTATGTGTGCAAGGCTAGGATTAAGGATGCTGCACCCTGGCTGTGAGTGCTAATACCAGAGACAAAGAGAAGCTGTTTAGCTATCTGCTGCTTTGCTGTCCTTTGCCAGCCATGAGCCCTTCTTCCTCTGCCTGGCCACCCTGCCTTCCAGGCAGCCAGCTGTGAACTTCCTCCTTAACTTTGGGGGTTGGGTATTTTGACCCAGCAACAAGAAAAGTAACCCAGATACGGAGTCTTTTAATTGGAGGTTGGAGGTCATTATCCTTGAGAGGCTTTACTGAGGTGTGCTGTTAATTGTGTTTACTCTCATGTGCTTTTTCTGTGTCGGTGACCCCTGGTTTTCTTTTCCCATCAGTTTTTGCTGTTATTTACCCATTGACTTTTTTGGTGGTTTCATTTCATTTGGGTTTTTAGCTTTATTGGCTTTGCCCTTCCTGTCTAGGAGATATAGATAGATAGATAAATAGATAGATAGATAGATAGATAGAGAGATATAGATATATAAATTTTAGGGAAGTGTCTACAGGGTGTTCAGGGTCTCACTACTAGATCAGACTCATAGTGATCCACCTGTTTACAGCCTCCCAAGAGCTGAGATTACAGGTGCACCACCACCACCCCCAGTCTCAATTGCTGTCTCGGTGCGCCCCAGCGGCAGGGCCAACACAGCAAGTCCAGGGATCAAACCTCTGGTCCTTGAGCCTGCTTGCAGGTGCTTTAATCTGCTGAGCTATTTGGCTGGCCCTTAGGATATTCTTGAGTATTTTCAGGAGTGCTATTTTAGTATTCATGTATCTCTTGATCTGGTCTTTTTCTTTATTTCTCCATCTATTTTGAAGGAAATCTTTGCTGGGTATGTTAATCTGAGTTAGAAGTTATTTGTCCTTAGGGCTTAAAATACTTCAGCTAAAGCTCTTCTGGCTTTTAGTATTTGTGTTTAAAAGTTGGCTGTAGTTCCAGTGGTTTTACTTTTGTTTTTCCCTGGTTGCTTTTATAATTATGGTTTGTATTGAATCTGGCAATTTAATAGGGATATGCCTTGATAGCTTCTTCTTTTCATCATAGTCGTTTGGTCTTGCTTACTTGTATGGTGAGCTCTTTTCTTACATTTGGGAAATTTTCTGCCATTATTTCTGTGAACATTAATAAGTGCATCTTTGTTATCTTCTAGCGTTTTTCTGATTCTAGTTAAGCCTTAAGTTAGTCTTCTTAGTGTTGTCTGGTCACTACTGGATGATCTCTCTCTCTCTCTCTCTCTCTCTCTCTCCCCCTTCCTTCCTCCCTCCTTCCTTCCCCCGCTTGGCTTCTCTACTACTTTGTCATAATTTACCATTTTATCCTCAATTTCAGCCACCGTGTCTTCACATGGGTCAATTTATGAATTGAGTATTTTTTTTTTTCCCCCAGTACCGGCTATTGAATTCAGGACCTTGCACTTGCTAGGCAAGTGCTTATTCTAACAAGCCATCTCCCTGGCCAGTTTTTTTTTTTTTTTTTTTTAATTAAAGTATTTCTGTCTGAATTACACCACCAAAAAATAAAAGACACAGTCAACTGGCAAGTGAAATGAACAGACACTTCTCAAAAGAAATACAGATGGCCAACAAACATGTGAAAAAATGTTGAACATCTCTGGCCATTAGAGGAACACAAATTATAACAACACTACAATTCCATTTTGCTCCAGAAAGAATGGCACTGTCAAGAACACACAGAATAACCAGGCTGTGGTGAAGCAGGAAGCCTTCTGCATTGCTGGTGTAAACTAGTACAAGGACTATGGAAGCCAGATTCCTCAAAGGACTGAAATTAGAAATCCCCCGTGGCCCGGTGGACGGCCCCCACCCCACTTCTAGGAATAGTCCCATAATAGTGAAGACGTCATACCACAGTGACACATGCTTACCAGTGTGTATAGCCGCACGGTTCATAATTGCTGATCCTGAAAGCGTCAGTCTATCCATGAATAGGTGAGATAAAGGGCGTGTGCTCTCTATGCCTAATAGAATACTACTCGGTGTACAGAAGGATAAATTTGAGACATTGGTAGGAAAATGGATGCATCTAGAAAGTAGAATGTGAGTGAAATCAGACATGAACCTAAGTGCCACATGGAATCTCTCCTTTGAGTGAGGTGGCCCATTTGGGTAGGGCAGATTACTAAGGGAATAACGTTAAAGGACAGACAGAAACGAGGGAGTAGACCTCTTGCAAATGAGAAGGGGTCCAGGAGGATAAGGGGAAAGGAAGCGGGAAAGGGGAAGTGGGTGGAATTAGGGTGTACCATGTGCAGGAACCTGATAACTTAGTGAACGTATGACATATGTCGTAAGCATGAGTGAAGAATTATAATAAGAAGGAAAATGGAAAAGGGATCTAGGGGACAGGAGGTGACAAAGGAAAAGGGACTAGAAAAAGAAGCTGTGTCCCATGCATGGACCCACTCCCCAAGATGAACGTAAGCATGTACAGCAGATGTGTGCTAATACAGTAATTCTCAGAGAACTACACATATAATTAAAGTGACAAAAAGAAAAATGGCTACTAGTGTGAACCGCTTAAGTGTACTTTAGCCCTTAGGGCAGAGGCCTTGTTCGTTCCTTTGCACTTCCAGTGCTGAGCAGCGGTCTGCACGGACTAGGCACATGGAGCCTTGTACGTGGAAAGGGCTAGGGGTGTCCCCTGCAGCTTTCTCTGTGAAGCCACCTCCGTGCTGGCGTCCCTCCCTGCACCTTCCAGCTTCTGCGCCCCAAACTCTTCACCTCGGCTGAGCCTTTATGTTCTCTGGGCTTCCCTCTGTGCCCCTGAAGTTCCTAAGTGTCTCTGAGCAGAAATGAGGGGTGTTCCTCCTCCTCAGCTCACCCTTCTCGCTTCTCTCAGAGATCAGGCCTGTGGATTAGGAGGCTGAAAAGAGCTCCTTCAAGTTGTTCTGTTTCCAGGTGCTCACAATGAAAGGTTAAGTCCTTTCTTTGTTACTTGACCATGGCTCCACGCAAGGGTCTAGTAAGAGAATAAAACACAAGGGAACTGTAAAATGACACACTGCCATCCATGCTGCGGGGTCCTTTGCTGGCTAGGAATTACGGCATCACTGCGGAGTGGTGAGGAGCTTCTGTTTATGTTCCGGCTCCGTCAGCAGTTTGCTTCCAGGGAGAACTCTTCCAGCTTCACTTGCTGCCTAAGTGAGTTGGAGTGGAGAATGGAGCTCTGAAGGGTGAAGACTGAGCTGTCACCCTCCTCAGTCTGTCTGTCTGTCTCTGTCCCTATCTCTCTCTTTCTGTCTCTCTGCCTGTCTCTGACTCTGTCTCTCTGTCTCT
>NW_004524623.1:14041233-14043242 GCF_000260255.1 Octodon degus
TCTCTCTCTCTCTCAATCTCTCTCAAGGTTTTGATACAGAGGACTGAACTCGGGACCTCCCGCTTGCTACACACGTCCACCATTAAGCTACCTCCCCAGGGCCTCTACATCCACTCGGATAGCCACACAGGCTATAGGCTATTCTATTGCTTTTCACACCATTTAAACATTTAATGAAGATATATGCAGGTGTCCTTGCCTCAGCTCAGAAACCATTTCTCCTCGGTCATTTCTGTGCAGGCATTTGCCCTTCAGCGGTCAAAGCCCTATCATATATAAAACCGTCCATTGTAATAGCAACTGGCAGTGGTAATGGGAAGAAGAGGGAGGAGTCCTTCCATCAGAGCTGCGTGTCGCGTCTCCTAGGGAATTTTCTCGTCCTAAAAACACACTGAAATCACATTTTTTTTTTAAATTTCCAATTTCACTCAAATGTCACTGTCAACCTAGTAAGGACTTTTATTTTTTATATGATGACAGTAAGTAAGAGGTATGTAATTATGGTAACAACGGGCCACAGTCTATACATTCATATCCTTGTAACTTATGACCCTACTGCATGGTCTCTTCCCTGTGACATCCGCTCCCCAGCCCAGTGGCTGGGCCACATCATCTAAAAAATGCTTTGAGAGCAGCTGTTGTCTTAGTTACTTTCTCACTGGTGGTACAGAATACCTGACCCCAGAGTTCAAGGAGGAGAGATTTACTTTAGCTCATAGTTCATAGAGCTTTCAGTGTTTGTCCTAACATTATTTACAGTGAAGAAAATGAAGACAAGTCTCAAATTAGGAATAGAAATTTCTTACACATATAATAATTGTCTGGATAAGCCTAAATTTGTTAGTAAATTTTTCTGTAAATTTTGGGAACACAGGTTGTCAAACTTTTATGTGTATCAGCAGAGCTTGCCCACACAGATTGCTGGAGTTTCTTGCTCAGGTTTTAGGAACTTCAGAGTTCGCTTTTTTAAGGCCGTGTTGGTGCTTCGGGCAGTTCCAAGACCACCCTTGGGAGCCCTCTGTTATCAGTAATAGAGTCACAGCTCCAAATGGTCATTATTTATTTATTTTTCCTATAGTGACTTTACCAGTTTTAAGTGGTAGCATGTATGCATGCTAAACATCATATTAGAAAGGCAGATTTATTTAAAACATAATAGAAATAGGCACATTAATATTTAATAGTTTGATGTTAAATGTTGCTGTGATTTTTTTTTTTTTTTTTTTTTTACCAGGGAGTGAACTCAGGCCCTTGCGCTTGCCAGGGAAGCACTTATTCCACTGAGCCATCTCCCTGGCCCCTGCTGTGATTTTTTTTTTTTAAGGGAAGTGAAATAAATACTGTCTTTTGAAATGATAATAGTGTTCTGGTTTTTCAATGTAAGTTATTTTCGTAGACTGAAAACTTACAACATACTCCTTCAGACCTACGTTTTGTGCAAACTTAAGATGATTATTTAACAGTTCCCCAAATACTTTTAAAATGCAAAAAAGCATTTTTACTGATCTATGCTTACTTTTAGCTTTCTAATTTTGTTTTATCAGAAAAAGAGAATTACAAGGAACATGTTTCGGCCAAGCAGTGTAGGCACGTAACGGAGCCTTCTACTCTTACAGTCTTGTAAGCAGGATCCTGAGGCCACTGATAGTTGAACTCTGTGTTATAGCTCTGTCATTTTGCAGTCTGGCGTCCTTGTCAATCTGATGGCCGTGAACTTGTGGCTGCCCTGCCTTAAGCTCCCCCTTAGCTGAGGTGATGCGGGCACCACATGCCTGGTATTGCCTGGCATTTATTTATGTTTTCTGTATTTTAGGGAAGGGTGTACAGGGTTTTCAGGGCCTCACTACTAGATCGAACTTGAAGTGATCCACCTGTTTACAGCCTCCCAAGAGCTGGGATTCCAGGCCCATGCCACCACGCCTAGTCTCAATTGCCGTCTCTGGCATGGCATGCTGGGGAATGAACTCCCAGCCCCTGCACCTGCTTGTGGGCACTTTAATCTGCTGAGC
>NW_004524623.1:14043477-14044461 GCF_000260255.1 Octodon degus
GAGAGTTGTGAGGTTCGAACTCCAGCAACCTGAGGCTGACAGCTTTGTGGAAGCAGCCACTTAAAGGCCTGAGCTAGGGCCAGGCCCCCTGCATTCTCATTTTATTAATGAAAGAATAAAGTGATGAATAAAACATAATAAATATACCATCTTCAAAATCTGGGTGTAATGGGTACCACCGTGGTAGTGTAGCTGATCCTGGCTGACCGAGAATTTTACCTTGTAAGACTCTCTTAGTTCAGTGCCGTGGTAACCCCAAGTATGTAGGTGGCTGAGCTAGGAAGGTGGCGAGTTCCGCGCCCGTCTGTCTGTGGACCAGCAAGACTGTATGTGAAAGTGAAACGTAATAAAAGGGCTGGGAGTGCTAGCTCCGTGGTGCGGCATTTGCCTAGCGCACTGGTCCTGGAGTTTGATGCCTAGATCTGAAGGAGGGCGAGAGAGGAGGGAGGGAGGGGAGGCCCTGAGGGACATACAGAGGAAGAGGGAGGAGAAGGAAAGGAGGGAGGGAGGGTACAAAGGGAAGGGCAGACGGGGAAAGAAGAAAGAAGGGCATCTATTTGTGTCCTGCTAGTGAGGTTTATTGAAAAGTTTGACAGAAGTGTAAGTGAGGGAACGACCAAAGAGTTGAAGATTTCGGACACAAACTGATCAGTGAAGGGTGGATAGCAGTGGATTTTATGTCACTGTTAATCTCACTGAAAATGTGAAATAGGTAAGACCAAAAGGCATTTATTAGGGTTGTTAGGTAAAACCATGCCTGATGGAAAGAATGAACGCAGGCGGAATACTCTGCATAAGCACTTCTTCCCCAAGCCTCACACCTATCAGGTTCCCTTGGCTTTGTCCCCCATCTCCACCCCCTTGCCTTGGCTCTCTGAGGATTACCTTTCCTTCCCTTCCCCTTTTCCTTTCCTTTGTGGCACTGGGGATTAAACCCAGGACCTTTGCGCTGAACCTCTCTTTGTTTTTATTTGAGGCAGGGTC
>NW_004524623.1:14046421-14047814 GCF_000260255.1 Octodon degus
TGATTAGAGGCTCAGGCCTGCCTCCTGGAGTCACTAAAAATCGCCCCATAGAGCTTGACACCAACTGACCAGGGTTGTTCATGCCTTTTAATAATGTTGTTTTCTTCCCACGACAACAGTATAAACTTCTAATTTCGCTCCCTAAGCTTTCCTTCATAGCCCATGTTATTGCCTGTCATCCGAAATTCCCTTCTTTAGGGAATTGCAAAGTTCTGTTGCCACTGACCCCAAGGTAAAATGGAAAAGCTGATACCATGAAGAGCTCTATAAAGGGAATTCCTTTTGAAATTTTAAGGTAAAGAGTGAGAGGTAGAATACTGGTCACCTTTAAGTTGTTTAAAAGCTCCATCTTTGAATTTTTACAGTCCATGTTCAAAACATGGACAGCTCTTGTTATCACTCCCTTAGCTGCAGAAATGTGACAGAAAGTCACCTTGAAAAATGAATACATTTTCCAGAAATAACATCCACTAACCCACTGACTGAATGTTTAGACTGATTCGTCATTTCATACAGGGAGGGACCCTGAGATGAGTTACCTGGTCGGCATTGCTACATGTTTAAGCAACCAATTAATGAGCCCCTTTTAGATGTGACAGAATGTAGTGACTGAGGGCAGGTCTCAGCAGTGACCGGAAGGAGCCTGGTGTTAACCCATCAGTCCTTCGTGTGCTCTGTTTCCATGTCCCCACCTTACAAGGAAAGGAACTTTAAAGTGGCCAGTCTGGTTTTTGGTTTTCAGTTTCTGCTTTTTTCAGCCTTTCTCTGTGAATATTTATTCTATTATATGGGACACAGGGTTGCCTGATTCTAGAATAAAAAATAAAGCCAATTAAGGTCTTTCAAAACAAACCAAAAACTTGTACTGTTGAACTGGACAGTCAGTTTGACTCCTGACTCTGCCACTGATTTACTCTGAAATTGAGAAAATTACTATATTTAGTAGCCTCGGTAGCTAATGCTGTCCACTTTATAGGAGTACTTATCAAGGTTAAAAGGTTAAAAGAATTTCTTATTTCTAAAGTTTTTAGAATGGCCATATAACATTGAAAGTATTACATAAGTGCTAAATAGGTAAATAAATTCTGATTTATCATTGCAGTCCTCCATTGGGATACAGATGCTAGTGTTGTCTGTCATTAAACAGATGTGACAGATGTCTTTGTACACACCATATGGTAACTATATATGGATGAATGACATACTTCTGTGGTGACTGGCCCATTATAAAGATATGCAACCGTGTTTATTTTTATTTGGGAATAAAGTGACTTTAGAAATCTCGAGAAATAGGAAGGGTGTGAAGGAGCTCTGGAAGGGGACTCGAGACACTGAGAATGCTGGGTTGATGCAGGAGGAAGGGCTGATAGGGGCAACAGGGCAAGGAGATTGC
>NW_004524623.1:14047914-14049261 GCF_000260255.1 Octodon degus
TCCACATGGCTACAGACAGGAAAGGACACTCTGAAGGCCTTCAGAGTAATTATTTCTTGTAAAAAGCTTTTAACCGACTTTTCACCTCAGTAAAGACTTAGGGTGGCTCCTGCTGGTCACAAGGCATTTAGTTTGTTTTGCTTTTGTCTGAGCCAGGGTGTCACTCCGATGCCCAGGGTGGCCTCAGGTTTGCGATCCACCTCAGCCTCCCACATAGCTGGGCTTTGGGTAGGCTCCATTGCACGTGGCCTCCAGGGTTTCTAGACATTTCGCCTCCCCTTTTTTTCTGACAAGAACTCTGGACTTGAACAGAAAAGCTGTTTTTCTACTTTTCACGTTAAGAAAAAACCAGCTGTAGAAAAATTTTAACTGTGAGCCAAGATTTGAGCCAAGATCCATGCTCAGAATGGTTAATCACTTATTTTAATGTAAAACAGCTGCTTCTCTGAAGCTTTTTTTTGCCGAACCACAGATTGAACTGAGGCCCTTGCACTTGCCAGGCAAGCGTTTATTCTACTGAGCCATCTCCCTGGACCCCTTGAAGCTATTACTTCTGATATTTCATGTATTGAAGACTTTACCTGGGTACTTCTGCACTCTCCACCCTTTGGCGATGCCCCAAATCCGCTCATCCTAGCAGGTCCTCCCAAGCCTCCCGTCACCACCAGCCCAAACAGGCTGGAAGTAATTGGACTGCAGTGGGACACAACTCCGCACACAGGGTGCTTCTGGGGCCTGGGGGTACAGTGTTCTCAGAAGTTGCTAAGTGCCTGCTGCTGTGGCTCCTACATCTAGGCATAGAAAGGACCAGTCAGCAGACAGTAGACTCATCTGATGGTGACACACCTGTCATGTTACCAAAACAGATTGTGTGTGACTGTGACTGGGGGCTCCTTTAGACTAAATGGTCTGGGACAGTTTTCTGGGGAGATGACAATTGATGTCAACAAGGAGAAGGGGTCCACACAAAAGAGACAGGTGTTATAAAAATACTTTTAAGAACCCAGAGAAGGCCAGAAGGGTAGCTAAGCAGGGAACTGGAGAAGTACACATGGCAAGCCCTTTGTCTTCTTGGCTCTGGGGAGTGAACTACTAAGCTGTATCCTGAGCCCTTGTGGTGAGCTCAGCAGTTGGAGGGAAGCCAGTTGGTGTTGCAGAAGCGTGTACTGACCTGGTGGGGATTTGAGAATACAGCACAAGGGGGACATGGGCCAAGGCCTGATGAGGTGCCTTGGGAGAGTGAGGAGCCAGAGAAGGGAAGGCCTGTCTCTCCCACAGTTCGGAACAGTCTATGTTTAGAGACTGAGCAAAGATAATTATATTTTAAAATATTATGGTTTTTTTAAA
>NW_004524623.1:14056082-14060994 GCF_000260255.1 Octodon degus
ATAGCCAAATCTTGGAAACAGCCAAGATGACCATCACCTGAGGAATGGTTTAAAAAGATGCGGTATTTTTACACAATGGAGTATTATTCAGCTATAAAGAATGATAAACTCGAAGCCTTTATATTTAATTGGCTGCCACTTGAAGATATACTCATAAGTGAAATAAACCAGACACTCATGTGTAAA
Source organism: Octodon degus (assembly GCF_000260255.1). Lineage (NCBI taxonomy): Eukaryota > Metazoa > Chordata > Mammalia > Rodentia > Octodontidae > Octodon > Octodon degus. Next base: position 14,056,269 of record NW_004524623.1, read on the forward strand.
TGTCATATAGTTTCCCTAGTATAAGAACTCAAAAAAAGAAATACAAATAGAAAGGTATAATACAACTAAAAGGAAAACAAGAACTTGAGGACTAGACAATGAAAAGAGAGCAAGGAGAAGAGCTAGGAAACATGAGAGGGGAAGCCATACAGTTATATGTAGAAGATGGGTAAGGCAATGATCCTGAGAATGTTCAAAAAATTTTTGAATCTAGCAGTTAATTAGAAAGATTATCACCCTGACTAGCTATATATACAGACACCTGTGAACTAAGCAACTGCACTGAAGCTGGCAATTTGTAATAATATGTTCATGCTTTGAGTGCCTGTCATTTTCATCTTCTTAATATGAGCTGCGGGGCTGGTGAGATGGCTCAGTGGTCTAAAGCACCTACTTAGAGCAAACTTGGAAAGCACAGGGACCACGGTTCAATCCCCCAGCACCACATGCCAGCCAGCCCCGCCCCCTGGTGGGCTGAGCTGGCCACACACACACACACACACACATAAATAAATAAATAAATAAATAAAATTAATTAAAAAAAAATACGAGCTGCTTGTTATGACATGCCAGTTGCTGCCATGCTGTCTCTCGGGTCGATAATTGTTCATAAAGAAGGGGGTGGTGAATGAAGGCAGGAGACCAGAAAAGGAATGTTGCGGGACTGTTCTGCTACAAAGGTGTATATGGTTAGATTTCTTTTTTTAATTTTTATTTATTTATTTGTGTGTGTGTGTGTGTGTGTGTGTGGCCAGCTCAGCCCACCAGGGGGCGGGGCTGGCTGGCATGTGGTGCTGGGGGATTGAACCGTGGTCCCTGTGATTTGCTAAGCCTGTTCTAAGTAGGTGCTTTAGACCACTGAGCCATCTCACCAGCCCTATGTTTAGATTTCTGGACTTATGTGTAAACATAAGAATTATATAATTCTTTATGCCTATTTTTAAAATACATTTTAATTTTTTAAATGTTTTTTCATCATATTCTGTAGTGACTTAAAGTTCAACATATCAATACTTGATGAAAAATACGTGTTGCATGTTATGCCTAAGATGTTTGATATTCAGACAGATAGTGAGGTTAAGCTTAACAGCCTAGGTTGTATGGTAATAACAATAAGCTTCTCTTTTGGAGGCTTAACAACCTAAGTTTGCAGACCAAAATTAGAGAAGAAGGAGGGCCACAGGGAAAGCCAACATTTAGGTCCTAGTTTTCCAAGGTCAATTAAGACTCAGGACATATGAGAACTTGTACTGTAATGTCACGCAACTTGGTAGCGTCCCAAATTTTCTGATCAAGGAGATTATGGGGCCAAAGAGGAATGTGATCGATGATGTAGAGTGTGCCTAAGGAGAGTCACATGGAGAGAAAACATTCTCTCAGGGCTACACGGAGAGCACATTGGCCAAGCAATGTCAATGACTCATCTACATGGCTAACACTGACAAAGGATCTACAATCTGAGATACAGGATCTCAGGATAAATCCTGAGGGGATTTCACTGACCTTATCAGATCCAAAACCTGCAACTTTGGTTGCATAGGTCTTGCTTTGTCTTGGTTTTAACGAACGAGCAGAAAAGTATAAAAACGTAGTAGCAGAAGTAAAGCCATGGTGTTATGTTCAGTTGTAGGAGACTCTTGTCAACAATTTCTGACACTGCTAGTGAAGCGGAAGACCCAATACTATTATGGACTACTGGACTCATTTAGAATATCTTGCTGAGTTAACACACCTATAATATTCAAATAACGGAACTAAACAAAAAAGGGGATCCAGATGAATGTTCATTTTGTATCTGTGTATTCAAAATGGTTAGGATAGATATATAGTTACATTCTCTTAATGAATAGAGGGATTTGTTCTAATGGTGTTTTTAAATAGGATATCATGTCTGCATCTTTACAGCAAATAACCACTCGGAAGATAGTATGCAATATGTTAATTATTGGAACTGTCCTACCAATTTGATTTGAAACTGTCTCATTGCTATTTCTCAATAAAATTATGAAAAAATAAATAAATAAATTCAAATGATCCAGAAGTAAGCAAGGCAAAAGTTCCATAACCTATTACTTTATTATTGTAGTACATGCAGAGAGTCATACACTGCCAATGGTGATAAACAGAGTTATAGTCTTACTAATCAGAGTCTCCTTGGCTTATGTAGATGGCTTGCCCAGTCCAGCTACTTCTAAATAATCATGTTTTGAGTGTGCTTACAAATGTATTAATGACTTGAAGAAAGTGTTGTGGTTTGTGCATGTGTGTGTGTATGTTCCCCTTTATTTTAATACACGGATCCTATACTAATCCAGTCCTTGCTTTTTATACTTGCTACTATTGTAACTATACCACGGTACCTTGGTTCACAAACTTAATTTGTTTGAATTTGGCAAAGATGGCCACATTTGTGTTTGTGTGGGAAGGATAGCCTTGGTCGTATTTGTTACCTGATTGGCATTTGTAAACAAAAGTGTTTATGAAAGAAGGCACTGCTGTGTTTGTATTTTAGTAAAGTTCCTTCTCATCCTTTCTAATAATTTTTATGGCTTCATTTAGTGAATACGCAATAATTTATGTCATTATTTCTCCCAAGTAGCAAACATTTAGACTCTTTTCAAATTGTTCATGTAAGTAAACAGGAAATTTATTTTTCTTTGTAGTAACTTCTGTGTAGCTTTTTTTTTTTTGTACTGAGGATCAAACTCAGGATCTTGCGCTTGCCAGGCAGGCGCTTGTGCCACTGAGCTATCTCCCCGGCCCCTGTAGTTACCTATATATATTTAAGAATGATTTTTAGATCTTAGGTTGTTGGGTCAGGTGTGTATACTTGCAAATTTTTGACCGAGGAGCTAGACACAACAATGCATGCATGTACTCCCAGCTACTCAGGAGGCTGATGTGGGCTGACAGCTGGAACCGAGGAGTTTGAGGCCCACAGGGCAACAGAGGGAGACATCAGCCCAAGAAGAAGGGGAAAACAAGGACAGATATCACTAAATTGCCACTCAAAAGAAGGCAGTAGTCATGTGCCCAGCAGGTATTTTTTCAAGTTATTTGTAGCTGCCAGGACTGTCTCCTAAAACCCCCTACAATCTGGAATCTGGAGTTTTGTGTTGATCATTTGCTTTGTGGTTGCAGAACAATGAGATGGTGGAGCTGCAGAGAATACGGATGAAAGATGAAATCAGAGAGTATAAGTTCCGGGAGGCCCGGCTCCTGCAGGACTACACGGAGCTGGAAGAGGAAAACATCACACTGCAGAAACTCGTGTCCACGCTGAAACAGAACCAGGTGAAGTCTCAAAGGACTTTTTGAGTTTTACCCCCAGGGGTCCATTCATTACTAGGAGAGAACTTGTCAAAAAGTGTAAACACACCTCCCCTCCCTACAATGAATATGTGCCAAGATTTCCCAGCCTGCCGTTTCCGTTGCAGTGTGGAGGGCGGTGGCCACGCTGCCAGTCCTGTAGCTGGCGGCAGCTCCTTCTGGGGTCAACTGATGCTCACATAAGGGCGGAGAGGCTTTCCCTGAGCCTTTCCTGACCACCTGCAGGGCCTGCGGGGCCTTGAACTATCACTCCCTGCACCCTTCACCCAGGCCCCTCTACCAGGGATTGAAACTTGGGGACTCACAAGTTGTGGGGAAAAACAAAAGGGAACATTTATACATCACTTTCTGTGGGCCATATGATGGATTTTCCAATTAAATGTCTAATTAATCAATTGAAAATTATTTGTGTGTGTGTAGTAAGCTGTTCTGGCTTATTCCCTGATGAATGGGTGGACTCTAAGCCCCGGGTCTGTTCCAGGTAAGGAAATCCTGTTTTTTCCCCTCTTACTGGCCTTTATTTACAGACATTAGCATCTATCATACATGATCTGATTTGTGGGGTACGGTGTTGGCACATGCCTATAATCCTAGCACTGAGGAGGCTGAGGCAGGAGGATCACCATGAGTTCAGGGCCTGTCTAAATTACACAGTGAGACCCTGTCTCAAAAAAGAAGCAGAAGAAGAAAAAGTAAAACTAAACAGTTTCTTAGCATGTAACCACAGGATGTCTTTGTTGCTTTTTCTAGCTTATTTTTTCATTTGCAGCAGTTGTTTTATCTGCAAGTGTTTCTGTTTCAAACATCCTGAAGGCTGAAGCGCTGTGAGGGACATCTGGTGGGTACAAAGGACTTTCTCTAAGCAGAGTGGCCGTGGACAGGAGGCTCTGAGTAACAGGAGGCCCAAGGTCGGCGCCTGCGACAGCTCCCAGGGAGGGCCCCTCCACAGCTGGGCTTTCATGACAGAGAAGTCCTTCAGGCAGCCTCCTGCTTGATTCCAGTTCAGGGAACGTTACACTGCCGAGAGCACACGCCTGCCCTGTTCCCGGGGCCACGGGCCACTGCTCCTCCATTTTATGTCCGAAGCACATAACAGCGCTCTTTCTTATCCTACTCTCAGTCATGTTTTATTGAGATCATGTTCTTATCATAATCTTTTAATCTGTCCCTGGGTATAAGAATTTTCTCTTTATCCATAATGAAGTAAAACAGGATAATAGGAGTGATCAAGTCTTTTTGCATTTGATAAGTTATTACAAAATCTAATCCTATAGGTAACTGAAGCAGCAGTGTCCCAAGTTCAAGCCGAGCCCCTGGGTTCAATGCCTGGTACGGAAAGACTAACCCATTCCTGACTTACTAGGCAAACAGTGCCTCCTCCTCCCCCTCCCCCTCC
>NW_004524623.1:14061094-14067182 GCF_000260255.1 Octodon degus
GTCACCACGCCCGGTCTCAATCATCATTTCAGTGCACCCCAGGGGTGGGGCAGGCACAGCTGGCCCGGGAATCAAACCCCTGGCCCCAAAGCAGGTGTTTTAATCCTTTAAATATTATCTTTAATTTTTTGTATGCTCTTTTATTATCCATTCTATGGTTATAGAAGCTTAAAACATGCCAAGTACCAGGGATACAACTATGAACAAGACAGAAAAGGGCCATTTTATTTAGAGGCAAAAGGAAATGTACTATTCTAATATAGTAAATGCAAAATGCACAAAAAAGTAAGTACATAGCTAATGTTAAGGAGTAGTTAGTGCTGTTCATTTATTTATTTATTTGCAGAACTGGGGATTGAACTCGGGCCCTTGCGCTTGCCAGGGAAGGGCTTATTCTACTGAGCTATCTCCCCGGCCAGTGCTGTTCTTTTAGCTGTTCTTTTCTGAGTATATACTTTGTGCTACATACTGGTCTATGAAGTGTAAGGTACCCGTGATGTTCACATTAGCTGTTCAGGGAAGGCCCCTGGGAGGAGGCAACATTCGGACCAAGACTCGAATGATAGAGAGAAGCAGAAGTGTATCTTACCTTAGGTTCTGGGAGTCTGTGGACAGGATTCTGGAAGCCTCTAAAGTTGGTAGGGCAGAACAATTGCTTTCTTTATTTTCACTAAACTCAGACAGAAATTTGGCGTTTTCTTCCTACCTGAACATAGACAATAAACCTCGGTGGCGTTAGTGTCATCAGTATTTTGTGATCAGCGAAGTGCACGCATTTTCTGGTGTCTCAGTTCCTGCAGGTACCGCGCAGTGCCACCATGGGTGTGAAATTATGGCACTGCCAGATCTGATCATGCGCTGTGCCAATAGGGCAGCTCCTGGATCTGTGATACGGTGTAACAAGTGGCCCCAACATTTAGGAGCTGAAACACCACCACACAGTTCTGTGGCACAGCGGTCGTGCTATGCCAGTTGGACAGTTTCCATGGACTTGTCCAGGGCAAGGGTGTGGCTCAGCCTTGCGCAGCTCAGGGTGCCCGGATCTGGGGCATGCACAGGGGGCCGCGTGGTCCACAGGCCCAGCCTGTGGTCCTGATGACGGTGCTCTGCTGGGGCCAGCCAGGTCCCACACCACTTGTGTTGTGCTCAGGTTAAGCAAGCCCGAAGGCAGGCCAGAGTCCATTTGGAAGACTCTGCCACACAGGTGGCGACCAGGGGAGCCACTGTTACAGTACTCTAACTAGCTATGGTCTCCTGATTTAAAAAAATTATTGATAACTTTAACATAGTATCTTTTGCAATTCTGATTTTTGGGCTGTTTATTTATTTTTGGTAGTGGTGGTTGAACTTGGGACCTTGCACTTGCTAGGCAGGTATTTATGCTGCTGAGCTATCTCCCTGGACCTTTTGTGCCCTTTAAAATACTATCCTTCTTTTCTTTTTGAGGCAGGGTCTCATCTTGTAGCCCAGGCCGGCCTTGAACTTGTAACAATCTTTCTGCTTTAGCCACCACAGTGCTGGAATTATAAGCGTGCACTGGGCTGAAATACTATTCTGAGAAGAGGTTTGTGGCACAGAAGAACCATGTTTTAACACTGGTTCTCAGGCTCTCTGTCTGAACATAAGATTGATGAGTCTCAGGGTGGAGGCCAGAAGCAAAGACTCTGTGGCAGAGCCGCGTCCGTGTGGGGTGCAGGGGCTGAGGGAGGCAGGCAGGCCTCTGATTTATCTGCAAGTGTTTGAAACACACAGAGGACCCTTTCTTTTCTGAGTATGAGAAGTGGGAATTGTAGGTAAGCCCCATTTTATGAATGCATTTGGACACTGCTAAGTTTTGGAGATTATCTTGGCTAAATTAAGTACACTCTTTTTTGCAGTTCCCATAATCTTATGATGTCATAGTCTTCTGAGAAAGAGTGCTTGGACTGAAAATCTGTGTCCGAACAGGAATACACCTGTATTTACCATTCCGTGAAATGAGTTGTATTTGCGAATCGTCTCCTTTAGCGAGCTCCTCTGTTGGTTCTTAGGAAACCCGGACAGGCTGTTCGTAAGATGCCTTTGAGTTGGCAGGCTGTCTTCAGAACTCCTGTATTGTGGCCTAGACGAGAGTGGAAGCCCTCCCAGGGGGTGACTGTAGTAGGGTCGCACTGCAGAGGGACTCGGGCTGCAGCCCTTGGGTGGAACGGGTAGGCGAACTGTTAAGAAATGAGTGTTAAATTCTAGTTCAGCATAATGCAAGTGAAAGGGACAAAATCCAGGGGTCCAAAGCGGCCAAACAAGGGCTCAAGCCTCTTGCATACAAAGGAGGTTACACACAGAGGCTTGGACCCAGGTCTCTGAGACAGCCTGTTCAACTGACAAGGCGCATGATTGGTCATTCTGCTTCCCAGAAGATTACATTAAATTGATGAAGCCTGCACTTCTCCAGGAAGCTCTTCAAAACCTAGCCAATGGCTTTGGATGATGACAGGGTGTAGAACAGATAAAAATCTAATGCCTAGAAGGCCTTGGCCCTGCTGCATGGGATCCCCACTCCCATCAAGCCTTCACCTCCAGCCTTGGTATCTGAGCTCTTGGACTGAGGTTAGCAAGAGTCCTGTTGATCGATCATGTTTACACAAGTCCCTTGAGGGCCTCTTTGCAGTAAGTTTCCAGCCACTGAGTCCTCACTGTGCACCTTGGCCTCTGTACATCCCCTCTTGCCCTTGCTGTGCTCAGAGCTGAGCCCAGCCTTGTGGCCACCGTCGCCTGCGCTCTCGTGTGCCAGCCTCCCGTGTGCCGTTGCACATTTCTCCCACTGTGTGTGCATCTCGTGGGTACATCTCCCTTTTATAAAGATACTCAGGGCTGGCCAGATAGCTCAGCAGACTGTAGCTCCTGCTTAGGCAGAGCTCAGTGACCAGGATTTGATCCCCGGCGTGCTGTGACAGCCCCACTGCTGGGGCGCGCTGAGACGGCTGCGATTGAGACTGGGCTTGGTGGTGTGCGCCTGTAATCCCAGCACTTTGGGAGGCTGAACACAGGAGAATCACTATGAATCTGATCTGCGTAGTGAGACCCTGTACACCATGTAGACTCTGCCCTAAATTAAAAAAAAAAAAAAAAAAGTTACCCAGTGTACTGGACTGAGCCCAACTTTACCTTGGTAAAGACTGTGAGAGCTGGGGCTTCAGTGTACCTTTCCCTGAAGACAGTTGAACACACGTGGTGTTTGCTGACCTTCGGCACTCGTGGAAGCGTGCTGCACTGCATGTGGCCTTTTGTACTGACTGACTTGAGGCAGCGCTACATTAGTGAGTCCATCCATGTTGCAAATAAAGAATTTACTCATTGTCAGTTCTACATAATATTATATCAGGGGATGGCAGATTATGGCTGGAAATCCAGTGTGATTACAATTCATATTTTACTATATGGATGTCCAAGTAATGCAAAAGAAGATGTGGTCTTTGATTTCTTTCTTTCTTTTTTTAATTTATTTAGTACAGGGTCTACAGGGTCTCACTACACAGATCAGACTCTTAGTGATCCTCCTGTTTACAGCCTCCCAAGCACTGGGATTACAGGGGTACACCACCACACACAGTCTTAAGCATGGTCTCATCATGCCCTGGGAGCGAGACCAGCACGGCACTCTGGATATCGAACTCCCATCCTTGAGCCTGCCTAAGCTGGCGCTTTAGTCCACTGAGCTATGGGGGCAGCCCAGGTCTTTGATTCCTAAAGTGCTTTATTTCTCTTTGCTTGAATAGAATACTAATCTTATGAAGTTTGAGTTAAATAAAAACTTTGTATCCTTTCTTCCTATGACTTTGAATACATTTTGTGTGTAAATATAGATATCTATTATATAACATGTTGTATATTTTACACTAAACCATAGCTTACAGTTGTGCATAGGTTCAGGAAGAAAAGTAAATATTTTATTTAATTGCTTTATTTAGAGCTTTTCTTTTTGTAAACATAGTTTTATTTTTATTTTTTTTGGAGGAACCGGGGATTGAACTCAGACCCTTGTGCTTGCAAGGGAAGCGCTTATTCTACTGAGCCATCTCCCCGGCTTTTCTTTCTTTTTGTACTAGGAATTGAACTCAGGATCTTATACTTGCCAGGCAGGTGCTTGTGCTGTGTAGCTATATCTCCAACCCTTAAATAGTTTCTTTACATCCTCACCTTTACACGTAAGATGTGATAATACATGTTTATTGAAAATAAATTCAAGATCCAGTCCTAGCCCAGACCCCAGTGAGTGTGGGCTGGGGGGACCTGCTGGTCCCAACCCAGGCACAGCGTGGGTGAGACCCTCTTCCACCCCCTTGGAACCCCCACCACCACTCCACAACACCCCTCCACCCCACCCGCCCAGTGAGAATTTCTGCTGTGTTCTGGGGACCCCCAGATCCAGACCTAGCCCAGGCCCAGTGAGTGTGTAAGAGAGCTTCCAGCTACCCTGCACTGGTGGGACCTGCCGGTTCCAACCCAGGCGCAGTGTGGGTGAGACCCTCTTCCACCTCATTGGGACCTCCACCACCACTCCGCAGCACCCCCGACCCTGCCCGCTCAGTGAGAATTTCTGCCATGTTCTGGGGACCCTGAGATCCAGCCCTAGCCCAGGGCCAGTGAGTATGTGGGACAGCTTCCTCTCCCCCCTACTCCACCTTGTGCCCTCCAGACTTAGCTCAGGCCTGGCATATAGGCCTGGGGTGAAACCCTGAAGCTGCAGTCCCTGCAGAGAGAGTAGGGGACCAAGCCACCCAGCTAGTCCAGGAGCAGAATATCTTGCCAGAGAGGCACAGCAGGATCTACTCCCAAGGGCGGCAGCAGGAAGGAGCTGAGCACAGCAGCCAGACCCAAGCCAGGCACAGCTGGATAAATCAAAACTTTATAGATCTGCACCTGAATTTCAGTAGGTGCTAAGGTTATAACTGTACCAAAGCTCTACCACAAAGGTCAGAAGACAGTACTACACAAAATGACAACGAGAAGGAGCAAAATGCAATCTCAGACATCCAAGCCTACCCATAACAAGTGCAGAGGACACTAACACAGAACAAATTGGAAACCACACAGCTGAAATCAGTGAACCAACAACTTCAGAAATAAAGAAACAACTGCAGAAAGGTATAGAGGAACTCAGATTGGAAATGAAAAAAGAAATCCCTGAATTAATAGCATCTGCAGTAAAGACTCAAATACAGAAACATATGGAGGAAACCCAATGCCCACCCAGAACAAGTGCAGAGAACACTAGCTCAGCTCAAATGTATGAATTATAGCATCGATAGTAAATAAGCAACAGCAGAAAGTCAGAGAGGAACTCAGAGCGGAATTCTTTTTTACTAGCTCAGCGCAAATGTATGAATTAATAGCGTTGATAGTAAATAAGCAACAGCAGAAAGTTATAGAGAAACTCAGAGTGGAATTCTTTTCTGAAATAAAAAAAGAATTCTTTGAACTCATAGCATCTGAAGTAAAGAATCAACTACAGAAACATAGGGAGGAAACCCAATCTGAAGGAAACACTGCTTAAAAGAATTAATAATTGCTTCTAAAGAAGACACTGATTTAAAAAATCGAGGAGATTAGAAAAATGATAGATTCCTTGAATGAACAAACAGGAAAGAAATAGATCGCATGAAGCAGAGTCAAAGAGACATAGAGGAGTTTAAAATCTCAATCACAAGCTTGCAAAACCATTTAAGTGAAAATGAAGACAGTTTCAGATCTTGAAGATGCTGGTGCAGCTAGTGAAAAGGTAAGAAAGACAACTAGGATGCAGGAAAAAATAATTCATCACTTGCAAGACGATGCAAAGATGAACAATGTGAAGCTAATAGGTATCAATGAAAAAGAAGGAGTTAGTACACAGGACGTTAAAAAAATATGGGCAGAAGTAATAGTAGAAAACTTCCCAAATATGAGGAAACAATCTGACATTCAGGTAACCGAAGCATACAGAATGCCAAGTAACCTCAACCCAATGAAAAACACACCGAGACACATAATAGTCAAGATCCCAAAAATTCACCTTAAGAATAATATACTGAAAGCTGCTAGAGAAAAGAAGCAGATCACATTCAAAGGA
>NW_004524623.1:14076148-14081170 GCF_000260255.1 Octodon degus
TTCTTCTTCTTCTTCCTTTCTTCTTCTTCTTTCTTCTTTCTTTTTTCTTCTTCTTTTTTTCTGGTACCAGGGTTCGCACTCAGTACCTCACCTTTGCCAGGCAGGCACTTACGCCACTGAGCTATCCCCCCAATCCCTAGCACTTGCTGTTGACTATTAGATAAAGAAGTGGTAGAGAAAAATGTTAACGGAGTAGACATATTTCTTTCTCTGCTGAGAATTAGTGTTTGATGAATTGTTATTACATATTTCTGTCCTGTGTGTTAGCATATACGTAGGTGTGATACGTGTTCACAGATCGCTATGTGTTATGTATAACCACATGCTATATGTTGTAGATACATAAGCTCCTAGGACGCAGCGGTGTGCGGCTGCAGGCGTCCCGCCCTGCGGTGCCCCTTGGGGCAGCCCCTGCGGTCCCTGACCGCCCGGCCGGCTGTCGCTGCAGGTGGAGTACGAGGGCCTGAAGCACGAGATCAAGCGCTGCGAGGAGGAGGCGGTGCTGCTCAACAGCCAGCTGGAGGACGCGCTGCGCCTCAAGGAGATCGCGGCGCACCAGCTGGAGGAGGCGCTGGAGACGCTCAAGAACGAGCGCGAGCAGAAGAACAGCCTGCGCAAGGAGCTGGCCCAGTACGTCACCCTGGGCGACAGCCACCTGGGGCTCTCGGTGGACGGACTCAAGTTCGCCGAGGACGGCGCGGAGCCCAACAACGACGACAAGATGAACGGGCACGTGCACGGGCCCCTGGGGAAGCTGAACGGGGACTACCGGGCGCCCGCGCTGCGGAAGGGGGAGGCCCTGCACCCGGTCTCGGACCTGTTCAGCGAGCTGAACATCTCGGAGATCCAGAAGCTGAAGCAGCAGCTGATGCAGGTAGGAGCTCCGCGGAGGGCTGCAGCGCCGAGCCCTCAGTTGGGAGATCTCGGGCTTCTGCGGCTGATGTCCCAAGTTAGCGCTACTTTGGCGGCACTGGACGCAGAACCCCAACCTTGTGCACTGAATTATACCCCCTCTTTCGTTCATTTTTCAAATTTTGAGACAGGGTCTTACTAAGTGGCTAAACTGCTTAGGCTAAGCTTGCAGCCCTCCTGCCTCAGTCTCCCAGAGTGCTGGAATTACAGACATGTGTTGCTATGCCCAGCTCAAGTTAATTATTTAAAAATATTGCTTCTTCAGTAGAAACTTTGAAGTTTTATTTTAGAAAGAATTAACAGAAGGGATATGAAAAATAAATTGTATTACATTAAGAAATGAGTTTCTTTGGGCTAGCCAGATAGCTCAGTGGATTAAAGTGCCTGCTTAGGCAGACTCAGGGACTGGGGTTCATCCCTAGTGTGCCATGCTGGCCCCGCTCCCGGAGTGTGCTGAGAGGGTGATTGACACTGGGTGTGGTGGCGGGCACCTGTAATCCTAGTGCTTGGGAGGCTGAAAACAGGAGGATCACTATGAGTCTGATCTACGTGGTGAGACCCTGTACTAAATACATTTTAAAAAAAAAAGGAGTAAATTTCTTTGAAGTGTGAATTAGATTTTAATCAGGTCTAAGGAAACACAAATCCTTGATGCTGGCATTTCTGAACAACAACAGGATTCATGAATTTCTTGCATAAAAGACCTGACAGGAAGTGCAGCTTTCCCTCACAGGCTGAAGAGTTCATTTTCCAAGGCTACCTAAGCCAACAAGACAGACAGGGCAGCCCATACTCATACTAGCCAGGATGGCGTCTGATTAAAAACACAAACAGGTATAAATTTTTTATATATTTGGTACAGGGTCTCACTACACGGCTTGGACTAGTCGTGATCCTCCTGTTTTCAAATAGGTTTAAATTTAAGGAGTTGGGGAGACCAGACATGGTGGCGCACGCCCGTAATCCCAACGCTGGAGAGGCTGAAAACAGGAGGATCACTATGAGTCTGAGCTGTATAGTGAGACCCTGTACCAAATACTTAAAAAACAAAAAATTAAGGAGTTCTGGCTATTCCAACATGCGCTAAGTAAGCCTTAACTTTGTAGCACCTTCAAATGCAGTGTTTTGCAGAGAGCCCACCCTGCAGCCGTCCTCACTGGGGTCGGCTTTCTTGAGTCCCACCTCCATGGTGGAAATGCCGTGGAAGGGCCTCACCTCCGCCTGATCTCAGACACCAAGCTGGGTTAGCAAGCTTGTAAATGATTAAGCTGAAGGCCTAATCTTCAGGGTCAACCTGAACCCTCCAAGGCTTTCAGGTGCAGCAAGTAATTAGAGGCTCGTAAGACTCTAGCAATGACTAATTTTTATAGCAAACAGAGCTTATAATTTTCTTCCTCCACACAGACAACAGGTAAAAAATGAAACCAGCAGGAATATATAGCTGGTGGGGTTAATTTGTCACTAGGCTGTGCTGTGAGCATTGACATATCCTGTATTTGACCACTAGTCCTTAAGGCTGCTGAAAGAAAAAAATATATATATTATTTAATTTGAATGATGACAAGAAGCCCTGACCACTAAGTAAATGCATTGCCTATAGATTGTCACCCAGCCACCAAGGCCAAAGGCATTTGATGCCTTGGTCTTAGTTGGTGGCATTGTAGAAGATGCTAGGAAGGGGGCCTAGTGCAGAAGACAGCTTGGCCATTTTCACCAGAGTATCCCTTGGGGTAAATTTCAAAACAGGTTTCACGCTTAACTTACTAAATTTGAAATGGATAACACAGAAGTCTATGAGAGATAAATCATTCAGTAAAAACAACAGTGAAGAACAAGCAAAGGTGGTTCTTCACGGGGTATCTTCTCCCCTCTGGTAGGGGCCGTCACTCTGAGGCTGTCCCAAGTTCTAAGATGCTTAGCATCTTGGGTCCAAAACCACTAAGTGCTGCTTATGTCTCCTCAGCCAATGTGCAGGCCACTCCTGTTGGACGCTCTGGGCTCAGCCACCAGTTCTCACAAGGGACAGCACTTTACTGTCCTGTACAATGAGGATGTTTCACAGCCTCCTCACCGCTGTGTCCTGAGGGATTATGGGATATGCCTGAGTTCATGAGTGCTCCGCAGATCCTTAAATCATTGGTACTGCCCTCCTTAATTCAACCCTGCAGAGCCTCTAATTTATGAAGCCCTCCAGCTATTGTTCTGTTCTTGAGAATGCATAGTTGGAAACTGTTAATTCAAGGGCAGTTGTCTCAGGAGGGGCTGGAGCAGAAATGGCTGAAAATAGCAGGTAAGTCAGGCCCAGGAGAGGTCATCAGCAGAAAAAGGCTGGTGGTAAGAGGTCCTATCCCTAGGTCATTGCTTGATGAGCTCAAGGGTGTGTGGGGTGGGGAGGCCAGCAGGGCTGTGCCCCCAAGGCCACTATGAACACGAGCGGGCAGTACTAACCTGTGACATTTTTTCTCTTTACTGGAGCTTGAACCCAGTGCCTTTGTGCTGAGTTATATCCTCAGCTGTTTGTTCAGTCAGTCCGTCACTCACTCACTTACTCATTCATTCATTTACTCATTCACTGACTGACTCATCCATTCCTTTGGCTAGTTATCCCGGCCAGGCCTAAGCTCACATACCACCATGCTAGATTTACCTTTTCTTTTAGGTAAAGTAATCATTTGCCTTCTCACAACCAGCACTGTTTAAATTCAGTATTTCCTAGGAACGTATTTCATCCAAACTATTGAGTGCGGCAGAATATATCATCTCAGGAATTATTTTTTTTTGTCATCTCACTTTTTCCTTAGCTATGTTATCCCTTTGGGTTTCATCTATACAAATAAATTATAACATTGTAGTATACATTGCCATGAATTTATTGTAATTGGCTTTGATGTTCATGAAACTAGAAAATGACGTGGCAGTGCTGATGGGCGGCAGTGCTTGTGGTGCCTGTACCCTGTATGGGAGCCACCGTGCCAGTGAAGTGTACGTGCAGGACAGCTATCCAAGCTGGGCGTGGTGGTGCCAGCCTGGACTCCTGGCACCCTGGGAGGCGGCAGTGGGGGGATTGCAAGTATGAGCACATAGGGCTGGGGAGATAGCTCGGTAGAATAAGTGCTTGCCTGGCAAGTGCAAGGTCCTGAGTTTAATCCCTGGTACTGCAAAAATAAACGAGCAAATGTGAGCACAGGGGGGACTTAGCCACTTGGTGAGACCCTGTTTCAAAGTAAGAAAGTAAAAAGGACCAGGGATGTAACTCAGTGTGAAGGCCCGGGGTTCAATCTCTAAGCCCCCCCCAAAAAATTGTAAAAGAGAGATGAAAGTTACGAAGTGCAGGAAGGTAAAATACAGCAAAGTAGATAGATAGATAGATAGATAGATAGATAGACAGACCCTACTGGGGACAGATGTGCCACCCAATGAGCAAGTGAGTATTAAAATTTAGTGTGAAGTCTCAAATGTTGCATGTTCGTGTTCAGATTGTGAGGTGCAGCATAAGTATCCACCCGGAGAGAAGAAAGGCCCTGAAAGACTTCTGTGAGCTACAGTGATTTTGCTCCGCAGCAGGGAGTCAGGGCCGTGGGGCGCTTCCGCAGTGAGCGAAGCCGTACACCTCACTCCGGTCTTTCCCTGTGGGGCTTGCAGCTGTCGTAGGTATAGGCTTTGCTAGTCTCTTAGACTCTGCTCAGTTCCGTGGCTCAGTTCACGGTGGCAGCACGACTGGGATAGGATGGCGCGTGCTTTCGGTCTTCTTGTCTCTTCGGGCGACGCTGCCTCAGTCCACACCCCTGCAGCGCAGTGGAGGCCATGTGCTCCAAATCCAGTGTCTGCATTTGGGTGATGTCGCCAGTGCTGCTGCGGGGCCTAAATGAGGCAGTGCACAGCTCCTAAGATTCTTAGCCATGTGTGGTGGCACCAGCCTGTAACCCCACGACTCGAGAGGCTGAGGCAGGAGCATCAGTGTGTTCAAGGCCAGCCCAAACTACATGGCAAGACCCTGTCTCAAAAAAAAAAAAAAAAAAGTCCATTTTGTATCTGTGTATTCAAAGTGGTTGGGATAGATATATAGTTGCATTCTCTTAATGAATAGAATGATTTGTTCTAATGGTGTTT
>NW_004524623.1:14081400-14086025 GCF_000260255.1 Octodon degus
AAAAAAAAAAAAAAGTTTGATCCTTGTGATTAAGAATCTTTTCAGTGGAAAGGAAGATCATGAGATGTACTGTATAAATGGTGACCATTGTGATAATGATGTATTATTATGTTCTTTAAAAACCACTAAGAGTAGATTACACAAAATACATATGTGAATCCATGCATATGTTAATTATGCTTGAGTTAACCTTATTTATTTATTTATTTATTTTTGGCGGAACCAGGGATGGAACTCAGGCCCTTGCGCTTGCTAGGCAAGCATGTATTCTACTGAGCCATCTCCCTGGCCCTGAGTTAACCATTTAAAGTGTCACATTGTACTCAATAAGTATGTATCATTTTGTCAATTTAATTGGGGGTATATGTGTGTGTATGTGCTAGATATTGAAGCGAGGGCCTTTGTACTGAGCCATATCCCTGTCCCTCTTTATAGTTGATGCTGAGAGAGCATTTCATTAAGTTAGCTGATTAAATTTTATTTTTAAAAAGAAGTGCTCTGAAAACAGCATACACAGGCAGCACCTTGTTGGCCTTTTTTTTTTTTTTTTTGGTGGGATTGAACTCAGGCCCTTGTGCTTTCCAGGCAAGCACTTATTCCACTGAGCTATCTCCCCAGCCATGTTGTTGACCTTTTCTTGTCTTACAAGGCTTCATGTTCTGTATTTTCCTGATGTTAGGTGTTTACTTATCCTTGGTGGGGGCTGGAAAATCTGTGCCTCTTCCCTCTCTCTATGGTGGGAGCCAGGAGGGTTGGCTGAGCTGCTTTATTTCTCTGAGCTCATTCACAAGGGAAAGGCAATCTTAGGTATTACTAGTCTCTGAAGCTTTTGCTGGAACTGGAGAAAAGCGAAAGCCAGGTGTCCTTCTTCAAGATGTTTTACTGCCATCTGCTGGGAAATGGTGATAATAATAAATACAAGAATGAGGCTGAGGCAAAAGGATGGCTTGAGCCAGGGCGCTCACAGTCAGTGCCTTCAAGAGTGATGTGACGGATGGCCTGCATCGTCTCACATTGAAAGCCTGGTCGTGGTGCCATGTCTCCTCTGAGAGCTGATGGGATGGTAAGTACGGAATCTCACAGAAGCCAAAAAGCTGTGTAAGTTACTGTTAGGGCTGGTATCCCCGTGTCTCTCCCCAGAGCCTCATGTGGTCACAGGTGAGGAGTTGCAAAGGTGGCTGTTAGGGTGTGTGGATGCGAATTAAGGGTGTGATGCTGGGGTGAAGTGTGTGGATGATGGAAGTCCCCCCCCCGGGGGGGGTGGCAGTAATCAATAGGCTGGTAGTTGGGATGGGATAAAGCAACAGAAAGCAGGCAGGCGGCTGCAGCTGCTGCTCATTGCTGGCCACCGCCTCCTTGCCACACCATGAGCTGTTTCTCCTCTGTGATGCCACCCTGCCTGGGAACCAGCTGGCTGTGGACTAAAAGACTCTACCAACTGTGAGCTAAATAAACCTTCTCTTCTTTGATTCTGGGTGTTGGATATCTTGTCTCACAATGAGAAAAGTAACTAAGACAGTTACTGCTTCTGTACTGGAACCTTTGTCCATGTTTGAAGCTACTATATGAGCCGTCCATACACAAACCACAGAGAGTTTGGGCCGAGGTAAGTGATTGCAAGCTGTATCCAAATTAGGAGATGCAGACCCGGGAGCAGATCAAGGTGAATATTTTACTGATTCACGTGTCTTTCTAGGCTATAAAATAAATGACAGGAATGTTTTAAGTGTTAGATATAGTCAGTCATGCCAACGCCCATCTAACACAGAAGCACACCCACAGGAACACAGTAAACAGCTGGGGCTATAAAGGCTCTGGCCAGTGTGAGGCGCTGGCTCAGGACCAGGATGAAATAGTGCAGAGAGGCCTTACTCGTAAAACCTGATGGTGGGCTTTGGGAGTGAATGGCCCAGCTGTGTCACCCCTTGTTCACCAGGAGCAGTTTGTTCAGGATGTTTGTGGTTAATGCTTTGGGGTTTTGGCTGCCCTCTGGACCTGGCTATTCAGATAGATTATAACTGACATTTCGCAGTGACAGTCAGGACCCTTAATTCATTTTATTAGAATGAAAATAAGTAGGCCCTGTCTGGAAAAATTAAGTTACTTAATCTATTTAAAGAAGTCCTCTCTGCTTGTGATGAAATTTCTGCCTCAGATAAACAGACTGTTAGATACACATAGGGTCTAGCGGAGGAACTCTGCTCCCCTTTTTTTTGTATTACACTGGATATATAATTTCACATGTAAAGTGAGATAGCAATAATGTTTCTGTGAAACTGAAATCTATAGGTTGTATCCTCATGGATGGGGAAGAAATAGTATATATTTCTTTAGTATATATTTCTCGTAATATATCTGCCCCACGAAGGCAACGTTAAAGTTTTCCTATAATGCTGGTAGTGGTGGTGGTAATTTGCTGTATATATTATAAGGGCTGAAAGCACTTTGCATATAATTTACATATTTGCTTAGCTCATTGGTACCTGCAGCTACTGTGTGGCATAGCTAGTATCATTGTCCCCATTCTACAGATAGGACAACCAAGGCACACTATGTTGTGTCATTTGTACAAATACCTTATTAGTATGAAGTGGACAATTTAGGTGCTTGTGTGGTTGAACCATCGACTTTATATTACCTTTATAAACTTTATTGGCAAATGCATTTCTCAGAAGCATTACTTTTTCTACTCTCAATAAACATCAGAGAGCATCAAGGGGGTCAGGATGGCTCTGTGGCACAGTGCTTGCCTAGTATGCTTAAGGCCTTTGCTCGATCTCCAGCACCACACACACAGAAGGCTTTCTAATTATAACAAAGGAAGAGGGGAAGCTTTAAAAAGATCTACGGAGATATAATTCATACACCTTGTAATCCATCCATTTGAAATGATTGTTAGCATGTATGCAAGACTGAGTGACCATCGCCACAGTCAATTTTAGAACATTTTCATCACTAGAAAGAAACCGTGTACTCATCAGCAGCCCCTCTCCATTTTCCCAGAAGCCTTCAGCTGTAGGCAACCACTTCCTGTTCACTTTCCTCTGCACTTTCTGTCTGCAGATTGTAAACATTTCATGCAAATGGAGGCATATAATCTATAGTCTCCTGGGACTAGTTTCTTTCACTTAACATGAAGTTTTCATGTCGTACCACAGCATGTTCCCACTGCATTCCTTCTCTGTGCAAATGCACCACGTATCACTTGGACATTTGAGCTGTCCCCACCTTTGAGCTTTCTGAACACTACTCCTAAGCATTTACCTGTAAGTTTTCACATACATGTGTTTCAGTTCTCTTTGGTACAATACTAGGAATGGAGCTCCTGGGTCTTCTGAGGAATTACCAGGCTGTTTCCCAAAGCGGGAGCATCATCTTGTGTCCCCACCAACCGGGGACGAGAGCTCATGTCTTCACATTGTCCACCACGGCACTGCCATCATCTGTCCTTTTCATCAGAACCATCCTAGTGGATGTGAAGTGGCTTCTCATACTGGCTTTGGTGCTGGTGCTGTTGTTGTTGTTGTTGGTGGTGGTGCTGGTGCTGGTGCTGGTGCTGGTGCTGGTGATTGATCCAGCTTCACTGTGTGGCCCAGGCTGGCCTTGAACTTCACTCTTGCTGCTCCAGTCTCCCGAGGGCTGGGACCATCATGCCTGGCTTTTGGTTTGTGTTTCTTTGATGTCTAGTGATGTGGAGCTTGTTCTCATATGAATATTGGCCATGTGTATATGTTCTTTGGAAAATTACCTATTTAGTTCTTGGCTAACTTACACGTTATTTATAATCTTTGGTCGCTGACTTGAAAGAGTTCTTTGTAGTTTCTGCATATGAACTTCTCATCAGGTATGTAATTTGCACATATCTTCTCCCCTTCTGTGGGTTCTTTTCACTTTCCCAGTGGTGTTCTTCCATGCCCAAAAGTTTGTAACCTTGTCATGTCTGGTTTATTTGTTGCTACTACTTATTTTGGTGTCATACCAAAAATTACTACCTAATCTAAGGACATGAAGACTTACAGGTTGGTTTCCTTCCAAGAGTTTTCTAGTCTAGATCTCACATTTCGGCCTTTGATCCCTCTAACTTCATTTTTGCATGTGAAGTGAGGTTTCAGCGTCCGGGTTTTGCGTGTGGCCATTCACTCACCCACCACCATTGATTGAAAGCACTGTTCTGTTCTCTCATTGTTGAGTGGCCTTCTACACCTATCCAAAACTAGTTTACTGTAGATGTATGTGTTTATTTCTGAACGATTACTTCTGTTAATCTGCGTGTCTGTTTTCGTGTCAATACCACACCATCAGATTATTTTGCTTTTTAACAAGTTTTGAAGTGAGAAAGTTTTATTCCCTTCAACAGTGCCTTATGGTTTTCGGATCCTACATTTTGCATTCCATTAAGCTTACTCCTAAATATTTTGGAGGGTTTTTTTGTGTATGTTATTGTACAGTTATTTTACTAACTTCATTTTCTATTTTTCATTGCTAGTGCACAGAAACGCTGTAGATATTTATATATGGATCTTGTATCCTGCAACCTTACTGCACTGATTTCTTAGTTTTAATAGTTTTAGTGAATTCCCTAAGAATTTCTATGTACAAGATTGTGTTGTCAAAAAAAAAAAAAA
>NW_004524623.1:14086160-14091612 GCF_000260255.1 Octodon degus
CTTGTTCTAAGTAGGTGCTTTAGACCACTGAGCCATCTCACCAGCCCCTAGAAGTAATTAATTTAAAGGGCTTTAATTTCATTGTCCTGGCTACTTTTCCTGGCTAGAATTCGTGGCACAGGTCAAATGAAAGTAGCAGAAGCAAACATTCTTTTCTTCTTTCTGATCTTAGACATAAAGCTATTTCACTCTGATATTATCTGGCTGTTGCAGAAATTTCCAAGTTTCCTTTCATTTCTAGATCTTTTTTACTGTGTTTTTATAATGAAGGGATATTAAGTTATGTCAAATGCTTTTCTTGCATACATAAAATAAATGTGCGATCTTAGTCCTATATTCTACTAACTGTATTATATTTATTGATTTAAATGTTACATTAGCATTGCCTTACTAGGATAAATCATTTGTCTAGTCTTTTTTACATGTTAGTGGATTCACTTTGCTAGTGTTTAGTTATCTCCAAAGTGTTTAGTCGTATTCTCCAGCTAATGGCTTCCCTTATGTAAAATTTCTTTTTTCTCTGTTGATCTTTTGTCCCTAAGCTCTCTTTTGTTGGGATGTGGATAGGCACTGTCTGCTGCTTCGCTTTAGGCAGAGAAGAATGAATTATTTAATTCCGAGCCCTCTGTGTACACACTGATACAATATCCACGGTTGTGGTGAGCACACTGACCGCCCAAGGGTCAAGTGACTAGAATAAAGACTTCATGAAAATTCCCCAAGAAATTAAAGATAGAATTACTGAATGATGGGCCGGGGAGATGGCTGAGTGGAATAAGCGCTTCCCTAGCAAGCACAAGGATCTGAGTTCAATCCCTGGTTCTGCAAAAAAAAAAAAAAAAAGAATTACTGAATGATCTCACAGCCCTGCTTCTGCACACATATCCAAAGGAGACAGAATGAGTGCAGAATGTCAGCACTCTCGTGTTCATCGCGGCAGCATTATGTAGCCAAGACAGGGAACTTGCCTCAGTGCTGTCGATACATGAATGCCTAAAGAGAATGTGGTCCAAGTGCACGTGGACACCATTCATTTCTTTAAAAAACAAACAAAATGCTGTGACATGAGTGAACAAGAAGACGTTATGCCAAGTCCAATAAGCCAGACACACAGAAAGATAAGCACTGTAGCATCTCACTTACATGTGCAATCTTAAAATGGAATCAGAGTGAGTGGTAGTTACTTGAGGCTTGGGGTTATGGAGGTAGTACTAGGGGAGAGGTAAACGGGAAAGGAGAGATGAACAATATTTCGGATCGGCAGGAGGAATAGATTCTGGCAGTCTGTTGCTCAATGTGGTGACTATATTAATACTAATTTATATTTCAGCATTACTGGATGGTCAGATTTCTGTTGCTGTGACAAACACCTGAGGTCAGTCGATTTATGAGGAGGAAAGGTTGGCTTGGGCTGATGGGTAAGAGGTTCCAGCCCATGGTTAGTCGTTCATTCTCTTGCTTGTGGTGAGGAATATATCACGGTGGAGCGCAGTGGTACAACCCAGCTGCCCAGTGCATGGTGGCCAGAAAGCGAAGAAGAGAGAGTCTTGCTGTCTCCTCAAGCACAGGCCCCAGTGGCCTGGTCCCTGCCCCCTCAGATTCTACCGTCCTTCACTGCCACCACAGGTACAGGCCTGACCTTCAGTGCGCTGACCTTTGGAGGACATTCAGGAGGCGATAAGCGTGGAGCAGGTGAATCTGCTAACTAGCTAGCCTGATTAGTTAGCCTGATTATAGGGCACACATAGAACATTACCTTGTATCCAGAACATATATGCAATTATTAGATCTTTTTTCTTTTTTTTTTTTTTTTTTTTGGTGGAACTGGGGATTGAACTCAGGCCCTTGCGCTTGCCAGGCAAGCACTTACTCTACTGAGCTGTCTCCCCAGCCCAGAAGTATTTTTTTTTAAGGTGGAATTAAGCTGGGCACATGGATGCACACTTACAGTCCCAGCTGCTTGGGAGACTGAGTCAGTAGGACTTATATATTGAAAACTTGCCTTTTTTTTTTTTTTTTTTTTTGCGGAACCGGGGATTGAACTCGGGCCCTTGCGCTTGCCAGGGAAGCCTATATTCCACTGAGCCATCTCCCCGGCCCCTAGGACTTATATATTGAGAGAGAATTTATATTAAGTAAACTCATCCTGTTTACTACTTTGAAAAACGAAATTTATAGCTTATAAACAGCATCCATTCCTTTTCCTATGGAAATCTTACTATAAAGTCTGTTTCCTGTGTTCTTTCACAAAAGAAATTACCAATCCACATTACATGTAGAGATGTTTATTTATAAACAAGCACCCCATGAAATTAATAATTTTGTAAGATCACAACATTACTAATTAACATATATGTATAGTTACACGAAATGGCTTGCAAATATTAAAATCAACTTTCCTAGCAACCAACCATTCCTACGGTAAAACATCAAATCCCTGGTTCCGACAGAAGGTGAAGGTTGTAGGAAGAGAAGTCAGATAGCTGCTCTTAGCCATTATAGAGGATTGTGACTAACTTAGTCAATCTCTCTTGGATAAGGGCTTCACAGATGATTAGTGATACTTATATGACTTCAAAAGTCATTCTAAGCTTTAAAGTGCTCACACTTATTAATTCATAGCACAGTGAATGCTAATAATGTAAGACTCCTGCTTGGAAATCCAAATTCCTTTTAAGGTGCTCTAGCTGAGTGAGAATATAACACTGGAGTTTGATAAAACTGACTGTAATTCAGTAATTTTTTGGGGGGGCAGATCAACCTTAATTGTTTGGGTGGAGTGCATGTGCGTGTGTGTGTGTGTGCGTGTGCGTGTGCACGTGTGTGTAAATAAGGATACCGCTCCTCAGCAAGCTGATTTCATAGAAATATACTGAATGTAGAAAAGCGTTGTCCATGGGCCATATACGTGAGATGTTATTCTATATTTTCTAAAGAAACTGGTAGAGTTATCCTTTCAGCCTTAAAAAATGTTTATGTTAAACATGAACAGGCAGAATACAGATTAAAAATCATTCCAAGCTGTTACCTCATGCATCATAACACTTATAGCTCCAAAACAAGCTCAGCACACATCCAGTACGTTTTGTTTCCATCAATTGTTATTATATCCAAAGGCTTTTCCTCTTGAAAGGCTTTTGGGAAACATTTTTATCTATGATCATGTACATTAATTAAATAATGCTTTGACTTTCCAGAGGAAATTCATTTGCTTTTCAAGGGAAAAAGAACAAAAATTTCTGAAATCCATTTTCACTGAGCTTGTGTGTAATTGTAGTAATAGAATTTGTAGAAGATCTTCCATCTTCTTTGTGAAAGATTAAAATTGCTTGGCTTTCAGCAAATACCATTCTCCAAATTCCCTGTGTTTAGCAGAGAGGACTGCTGAGTAAGGAGACACATCTAATTCAATTTGAAGTAATGGGAGCGCTGGCTCTGCCACAGCGTCTGCCTTCCCAGTGGGGCGGATGAGGCTCAGGGCTGGCGTCACACTGAAGTCATTCAGAGGCTTCTCTTGCCCTTGCAGGTGGAGCGGGAGAAGGCCATCCTCCTAGCCAGTCTGCAGGAGTCGCAGACGCAACTGGAGCACACCAAGGGGGCGCTGACGGAGCAGCACGAGCGGGTGCACCGGCTCACGGAGCACGTCAACGCCATGAGGGGCCTGCAGAGCGGCAAGGAGCTGCGGGCCGAGCTGGACGGCGAGAAGGGCCGGGACTCCAGGGAGGAGGCCCACGACTACGAGGTGGACATCAACGGCCTGGAGATCCTGGAGTGCAAGTACAGGGTGGCCGTCACCGAGGTGATTGACTTGAAAGCAGAAATTAAGGCCCTGAAGGAGAAATACAACAAATCTGTAGAAAACTACACGGAAGACAAGGCCAAGTACGAGAGCAAGATCCAGATGTACGACGAGCAGGTGACAAGCCTGGAAAGGACCACCAAGGAGAGCAGCGAGAAGGTGGCCCACATGGAGAAGGAGCTGCAGAAGATGACCAGCGTCGCCAACGAGAACCACAACACCCTCAACACGGCCCAGGACGAGCTGGTGACCTTCAGCGAGGAGCTGGCCCAGCTCTACCACCACGTGTGTCTGTGCAATAACGAGACGCCCAACAGGGTCATGCTGGACTACTACCGGCAGAGCAGGGTCACCCGCAGCGGCAGCCTGAAGGGGCCCGACGACCCTCGGGGACTGTTGTCTCCACGACTCGCCAGGCGGGGTGTGTCGTCGCCAGTGGAAACAAGGACCTCATCTGAACCAGTTTCAAAAGAAAACACGGAGGCCAGCAAAGAACCAAGCCCGACGAAGACGCCCACAATCTCTCCTGTTATTACTGCCCCGCCATCTTCTCCGGTGTTGGATACAAGTGATATCCGCAAAGAGCCAATGAATATCTACAACCTTAATGCCATTATCCGGGACCAAATCAAACACCTGCAGAAAGCAGTGGACCGGTCTGTGCAACTCTCTCGGCAAAGGGCGGCGGCCCGGGAGTTGGCCCCCATGGTGGACAAGGACAAGGAGGCCTTGATGGAAGAGATCCTGAAGCTCAAGTCGCTGCTGAGCACCAAGCGGGAACAGATTGCCACGCTGAGGGCGGTGCTAAAAGCCAACAAGCAGGTAATCTCCTGGGGAAGCAAGCTGGGGGAAGTCGGGTGAGGGGGCCGGGGGGGAGGCAGTGGAGAGGGCAGCTGATTCTGCAGTGCCACTGAGTGCTCAGTAGCACCAAGATAAGAGTTGAGGATTCCTGGTCAGTAGACAACTAAAACTGGGTGCGTCCTAGTGCCACAACGGAGTGGAAGGTTATTTTTAGGGGAGTGGATGGGTGGTGGCTGTGCCTGGATGGGTGGCAGAACACAGGAGACCAGGGGAGCAGAGCTGGCTGCAGCTGTGGGATGGCAGTGCTGGCCGTGCCAAGCAGGGTGAGGGAGATGCAGCACTCAGTGACACATATTGGAGAAGTGTTCTAAACATATCCCAGTGTTAAGACAAGCAGCAGGCATCAGATACCTCCTCGCAAATGCAAACATCGGCCAGTAGCTTAGGCAAGCTTTCCCTCTTGAGACAGGGTCTTGATAATGTATCCCAAGCTGACCTCGAACTTAGGATCCTCCTGCCTCGGTCTCCTGAGTGGAGCGTATTCTCGAAACAGTGAATTCTGTGTTGAGCGTCTTCTCCTTCTGTCCTGATCTGGGGGAAAACCACACTAATATTAAGTCACATACCTTCCTGGTCTTCATTTTCCTTTCCCATAAGCCCTTTGAGGTTCGCTCATGTCTGTACCATAAGCAACAATAAGGCTTGCGTTGTGAAGATGCTTTTGAGACTCAAGAGCAGGATAGGACTTTGGTGCTGCTGCTTTAGGAAAA
Organism: Octodon degus; assembly: GCF_000260255.1. NCBI lineage: Eukaryota > Metazoa > Chordata > Mammalia > Rodentia > Octodontidae > Octodon > Octodon degus. The sequence continues at coordinate 14,091,531 of NW_004524623.1, forward strand.
CAGAGGAGAATGGGAGAACAAAGAATAAGGTACTAGGGCTGGTGAGCTGGCTCAGTGGTCTAAAGCACCTACTTAGATCAAG
>NW_004524623.1:14091753-14094032 GCF_000260255.1 Octodon degus
AATAAATAAATAAATATAAAAAAAAAAAAGAATAAGGTACTGGATGACTGCAGTTTGATGTCAGAATGAAGTAACTTTTGACTATAACTGCTTAAACCCAACAACTCAGCCAGTTTTAGAGTGGTCTTAACTATCCAAAATCAGCTCAGCATGGTGGCACATGCCTCTAATCCTATCACTCTGGAAGGCTGAGGCAGAAGGGCCATGACTTTAAATCCAGCTGGGCAACTTAACAAGACCCTGTGCCAAAATTTTTAAAAGGGATTTAGCTCAGTGTAAAGCACCAGGGTTTAATCCCCAGTGCCACAGAAATAATAAGTAGGGCCGGGGAAGATAGCTCAGTAGAATAAGCGCTTGCCTGGCAAGCGCAGAGTCCTAAGTTCAATCCCTGGTACTGCAAAAAAAAAAAGTAACCCCAAATCATATTAAATGAGGCAATGTAACCTTTATCGAGGACAGGGTCAAGTTCATCCAGATAATTTCTCTGACTTCTACCTGGAGATTGAATGTAGCCTAGAACACTAGATCGAGAAAAATGTCAAAATGCTTAGCTGAGCATGTGAGCATAGTTTATCAGCCAGGAGAGACTAATTTGTGCACCAGTATGCACTGATTGCGTGCACAGTTTATGGAGAGAGAAGGCAGGATTCCAAAGAGTGTGACTGGCACTTTAGAGGGGGATAAACAGCGCCTGGGGTTTGTTGGGAGCCAGGAAGCTAGAAAATGGATCAGATGTGTGTGGGTGGGACTAGGCCTCAATGCCTAAAGCAAACAAGCTACCTCAGTCCTGAGATAAGCATCTTGTCTGGTGAAGGTCAGCTATTAGTCGCTAGTCATCCTTGTGTCACATGTTACTAACTTTGCAAAGGTATAAATAAAGGACTGCGTTGTTGTGCGTGATGTAAGTCTGGCCCATCAGGCAGACCAGCGACCACCTAGCCCAGCTTTTGTCTTCTTGTCTCTCTTTTCTCGTTGCTGCTACCATTTCTCCCCAGGTAGAACCGATCTGCCTGAGACCAACGATCCCTGCAGGGATTCAGGCCGAACGCAGCTGCCTCGATGAGCTGAGTGCCTTGGGGTGGTATCTGCCTCAGAGCAGAGCCACAGCCTGGATGGGCTCAGTAAATCAGATTCAAAAAGGATTCGAGCTACACATTTGTTACACATTTTAAGGACACCAAGGCTGTAGTTGGGATGCATATATGCCTTAAATAGTTTCAAGCATCAGATGACAATTATATTTAGACCTTGTGGAATGTTACTTATTAAGACTGAAGTGAAAATTCTGTGGCTTAGGGAAAAAATGAGAATTTTTTTTTTGCTCTCCAGCAGGCATGCTGTATCCTGGGTGAATCTTCATTGTCCTTTACGATGTTTTAGAGGCTTTTGTCTCTGGGTGGCATGAGTGGGGAGAAGGTACCCTCAGTGGATGAGGCTGGAGCAGGTGTGAGGTTCTGAAGACTCTGCCCAGAATGCCAGAGGACAGGCAGAGTGACAGTTTGGTGTGACACGCACTATTATCCTCACTATGAGGACATTACAGAGGAAACAGCTAATGTTTCATATGGGAGCTTTAGAAAAGACTTCATGGAAACAATCATACTTGAGTTTGCTTTCTGTTTTATTTTTGTCTAATACCAGGGTCCAACTCAGGGGGGCTCTGTCATGAGCTGTCTCCCTAGCCCATCTTTATTTTTTGAGACAGGGCTGCCCAGGTGGAACTACAATTGTGATCTTCCTGCCGCAGCCTCCCAAGTGATGGAGTTATAGTCAGTCATGGTGCCAGTTTTGAATTTTTTCTTACAGGATAAGAAAGTGGTTTCTAGGGGAGAGAGACTGATTCCAGACAGAACCGTAGGTACAGAAAGACAGGAGTGGGCTGTGGAGATAGCTTGGTGGTCTAAGCGCCTGCCTGGCAAGCTCGAAGACCTGAGTTCTATCCCTGGTAACACGTTATGCCGGCTGCACCAGCAGCACATCAAGCCAGCCCCCAAGAACGAGTGTGGTGGCGCACGCCTGTAATCCCAGTGCTACTGTGGGTCTGAGCTGTGTAGTGAGACCCTGTACCAAATACATAAATTAAAAAAAAAAAAAAGATGGGTAACAAAAATAGGGTGTTGTGTGAGGGGAATGGTCAAGAGGGTCTCTGGCTGGAAACAAGGCTTTTCTATTTAGAAAATCTATGTGCGGAAAATGTAGTGAATGCAAATGTCAGCATATTTGCCAACAAACCTTAGATACTTAAAATTACTTAATTCAGAAGAAGCTGTGCAACCTGT
>NW_004524623.1:14094877-14111792 GCF_000260255.1 Octodon degus
GGGTCAGAGGAATAGCTCAGCGGTATGAACTCCTGCCTGGTAAGCAGGAGGTCCTGAGTTCAATCTCTGGTACCAAAAAATAAAGCAGATAATGTTGTATAAACTCAAGTTCTTTGTCTTCCCAAATTGGAGAATAAATTTGAAGACAAAAGAAGTAGTTAGGAAGCCCACCTAAGAGGGGAAAGAGGTCTGATGCCTTATATGGACAGGTGGAGGGAGGGGACTTGCTTGTCTCAGAGGAACTGGGTTCAAAAGAGTCATAAAAGGAACCAGCTATCTCACATTTTAAATGTTTTTTTCTGAAATGGGATCTGGTTGAAATCCAGGCCGGGAGGCAGGAGAAAGCTGTCAGCTAACTTTGCTGTACTTCTTGGGGGTGGGGGGTGGGGGGAAGGAGTCCCTAGCTCTTTTTTTTTTCTATAATTTTATTGATAAACAAATAGCAATGAGACAATTTCAAATCAAATCAGTAGGACAGTTTCAATAATTAACACACTGCATATATTCTTCTTAGTGGTTAGTTGCTGTACAAGATGCGGACCTGACATCCTATTTACAAACACCATTAGAATAAATCATTCTATTCATTAAGAGAATGTAACTATATATCTATCCCAACCACTTTCGGTAGCTTTTATCCCTCTTGTGTTTACCTTCACACCTCTAAACTTTGCTTAGTGACTTAAATGCTCTTAACCTCAGGGGGCTGTTCTGTTTTTCAGACTCTCTTGTGAGGTTGCTCTGACTTATGCTTAATCATTAAGCATAATGATTAAGCTCACTTAAATACCTGAGCTAGGCCGCTGCAGTACTGTGCTGGGTGCTCTTACACAGTCTGAAGAGCTGTGGCTTAGTTGTGGAAAACCTTCAGTGTAGATACCGCGTGCCGTGCACCCTCCAGGCAGCACCAGAGTGCGGGCCCGTGCGCCTCTTGGGGTGCTTTTTACTTCGAGCCCTGCCATGCTAGCTCTGAGTTTAAAGCATTGTTGGTTCAGGAACTCCAGAAGTGCCCCAGTCCAAACTTGTCTCACTTACTCTTCTCTCGTTGCTGGGACAAATACCCGACACTCAAAGTGAGGGAAGGAAAGGCTTATTTAACTCACAGTTACTGAAGGTTTCAGTCCATACTTTGTTGGCTCCAAGGCAGAGCGGCACATGGCGGAGAGCGACCTTTCATGGCGGTGGCAGAGAGCAGAGAGCAAAACGAGGAGAAGCAGCAACAATGGCTACAGAGAGCCAGTCTGTCTCTCTGCCTCTCTTGTGTTACATTCAGGCTGTCCACCCTAGGCCAGGTTTAGCACTCACACCCATAATCTCAGCAGCACTGAGACCCATCATCCCAGCCTTGAGTCATGAATTAATCACAAACTGTAGAACTGCACCTCAATGACTGCATGAGGCTTTGGGGGGACAAATAACACACAAACCACAACAAAACTCAAATATTTTGAACTCATTCCATATTTTGGTACCTCTGGTTTTTAAAGCTATTGTGAAGAATTGAACTTGACTAGAATTCATTGTTTTAAACTAGTAGTATGAAAAGACTTAGAAAATGCTTGACTATTCATCATGTCTTTTCCATAAACATATAATGACCTGGGTTTATAGTTTACCCTCCTATGCTCGCGTTACAGATGACAGTGGTCTTTGTCTTCTAGTCTGTGCTTCAGGTTCCCAGAGTAGAGGACACACTTGTGTTCAAACATTTCTTACTTGGAAACTGCCCTTCTTTTAAAACTTAATACAGTTCTTCTTGGATGTTTTGCATTTGCGCCCTCTGTGACAAACTTACACCTCCAGTACCTTTAGCAGTCTGCGGGAGGTATTTACTGAGCTGCTGTCATTTCCGTGGCTTCTTATCCCGACTCGCACCCTCTGGCTTCTCACAATGCCGGGGATCACAATGCATTTGTCTGAGCTTGCCTAAGCAGGCGCTTTAGACCGCTAAGCTATCTCGCCGGCCCTCACAACACATTTTGATGTTGCACAAAATTTCCTATGTCCAGGGGATAAGTTATGCTTTCATAAACTCCTACCCAACCAGTACTGCTTTCCATTTATGGAAGGAACTGCAGCTAGACCCAGCATGAAGAAAGCCGAGTGGCAGATCTTCCTGCTACGGACGGGGTGGTAAGCGTTGTGATTTTTCTGCTTCAGACAGCAGAGGTGGCCCTCGCTAACCTGAAGAACAAATACGAGAATGAGAAGGCAATGGTGACCGAGACAATGACAAAGCTTCGCAATGAGCTGAAGGCTTTGAAGGAAGACGCGGCCACCTTCTCCTCCCTGAGAGCAATGTTCGCAACTAGGTAAGCGGGTTTCCTCCTGAAGCTGGGGTGCTGCCTGAAGGGAGGGGCTCCGACGTTCACACCGCATCCGCGAGCAGCTCGGCGTGTTTGCTGGGTGGTCTAGATACGGAAGCACGCAGGAAATGAGTCCATTCTGACAAACATAACACAGAACTTCCCCACTTGAATCCGGAGCCCTCTCCCAGACACCTGGACAAAGCCATTCTGTCACAGGGAAATAGTTCTAGTGGCCCCCGCCTGCGAATCGCTTGATCCCAGGAGCCCAATAGCAGCCTAAGCAGCACAGCAAGTCTCAGTCTTTAGAAAGATAAAACAAAATAGTGAACCAATTACTGTAATAATTTTTTGGTGGTGCTGGGGATTGAATTCAGGACCTCACATTTGACACATAAACTGAGCTACATTCTCTGTCCAAGAATTAGATTTTTTTAAAAAAAAGACTTACAAAAAAGAAAACCACTTTCTAAAGTAGACAAATAGTTTCATCACCCCAAAATATATTTCTCCTGCTAATATATATAAAAGTGCTCAGTTAAAAGAATCTATTAATTTCTAGGGGCCAGCGAGATAGCTCAGCAGACTAAAACAGCTGCTTAGGCAATCTTAGGCAAGTGCAGGGACTGTGGTTCGATCCCTCGCATCATATGCTGCACCAGCCCCACACTCAGGGCAGGCTGAACTGGCCCAGAGAGGTTGAGTCTGCCACAGAGTCCGAGTGTGGTGGTGCATGTCTGTAATCCCAGCATTGTAGAGGCTGAAAACAAGAGGATCACTATGAGTCCAAGCTGCATAGTGAGACCGTATGACAATCAAATACATTTTTCTAAAGAAAGATTCTATTAATTTCTAAAAGGTAAAACAAATTGTGTATCAAGAAATTTTTCACATTACCCAATTAGTTAAAACAAATACTAATTTCTCTCTCCCCCATGAGTTCGTTTTCAGGCAGCAGTTTAAAATTTGAAACAGTTACTGAGATTTGTATTTTCAATATATTGTTGAAAAATCTCTTGTCACAATGCAGTGCCAAAAATAATCTGAAAAGCCACCAGTTATATATTTTGTGCGGTATAAATTTGGTACAGAATTCACAAAGCGTAACTTTGGCTTTATCTGCACATGTAGGAAATAATTTATACTCTGAACATCGAGGAGTGTGGATTGCACGGGGTTTGAGCTGGGTGAAGCCAGCCTGTCGGGAACCTCTCCAGGGGGCTCCTCACCTGTGCTGAGCACGAAGATCAGCTCCTCCACCTGTTTTCTCAGACAATCTGGCTGATGTAAATATAGAGGAAGGAGATCCTGGGCTTTCTGGGAACGCCCCAGGATGTGCCCAGCTTTTTACTAGGAGAGAAAAAGCTAAAGGTCCTGTGAGGTAGAATCCCAATGGATATGACTGAAAGAAGGGGGCGCCTGTGGACAGGAGGCCAGAGAACTGGCTGCTCACCACAGAGTGTGGTAGCATTTGGAGATTAAAATTTGGGTGCCCCTGGAGGATGGGACAGAGAATAGAAATGGACACCATGTCCCCTTCGATGAACGAAATCAGGATCACAGTTAGAATTACGAGAACATAAATTTCCTCTGTGAGAAAGAAAATATAAAAAATTTGAAGGAGCATTTAAAGTCTCAATATCTAACAAATGTCTTACATGTGGATTATTCCCAAGTAGTTCCTTTTCACAGACATTGGTTTTTCCAGGTGTAGTAACTGCCTTACTGTGTAGCACGCGACATGGTTATCTGGTGGGTGACTGTTAGTCTAGTTCGGGCCCTGACGTCACTTCATATCTTACGAAGCTCTGACATTTGTATGTCCCCACTGCACTCCTTGATGTCAAGAGTTCCAAGAGATGGCCTCTCCTGGATCTCGAACTCTTTCGCCACATTGCCTCTCCTTTTGGACACTCCAGGCTCACGCTGCTTCCGTGTCCAGTGCACTTGGGGTCACTCCGGAGGCCCATCAGCTAGCAGCCGCCAGGAGAGGGGTGGCTGCCCTGAACATCATCCTGGGGAAACACCGTCAGCGGAAACTCAGACAGAGCTTTCCTCCCATGTTCCTTCTTCCTTCCAAATACATGAGGATTTTCCTTCTGAGGAAAATAGATCGAAGTGTGGAGCCAGCTGGAACTTCCCAGCAGGCCGGCCCCACCCAGCTCAAATCCCATGCAGATCTCCGGTTCTTTGACAACTCACCACCCCTTACTTACCTACTTACTTTATTTATTTATTTATTTATTTATTTTGTATTTTAGTGCAGGGTGGATCTACAGAGTCTCACTACACAGATTGGACTTGTAGTGATCCTCCTGTTTTCAGCCTCCCAAGTGCTGGGATTACAGGCATGTGTCACCATGCCCAGTCTCAATCGCTGTCTCACCAAGGGGTAGGGCCAGCACAGCATGCCAGAGATCACCAGGGATCAAACCTCTGACCCGTGCATCTGCCTAAGCAGGTACTTTAATCCACTGAGCTATCTGGCTGGCCCAACTCACCGTTTTATTGCCCTCTTTAAAAAAAAATCTTGATTTTCAAGAAACCTTAAATTTTTGTTCTAGTCTTTTTTTTTTTTTTCACCTTTTAAAAAACAGTTATTTTTTCTGATCAAGGAGATTATGGGGCAAAGAGGAAAGTGATCGATGATGTAGAATGTGCCTAAGGAGAGTCACATGGAGAGAAAACATTCTCTCAGGCTTTCACAGGGAGCACATTGGCCAAGCAATGACCGTGACTCATCCACATGGCCGACACTGACAAAGGATCTACAATCTGAGGTACAGGATTGCAGGAGAAATCCTGAGGGGATTTCACTGACCTTATCAGATCCAAAAGCTACAACTCTTGTTGCATAGGTCTTGCTTTATCTTGGTCTTAACCATCCAGCAGAAAAGTATAAAAACGAAATACAAGAAGTAAAGCCATGGTGTTATGTTGAGCTGTAGGGGACTCAGGTCAACAATTTCTGACACTGCCAGTCAAGCGGAAGACCCAATACTATTATGGGCTTCTGGACTCTTTTAGAATATTTTGCTGCGTTAACACACCTATAATCAAATGACGGAACTAAACAAAAAAGAGGATATATAAATGAATGTCCATTTTGTATCTGTGTATTCAAAATGGTTAGGATAGATATATAGTTACATTCTCTTAATGAGTAGAGGGATTTGTTGTAATAGTGTTTTGTAGATAGGATATCATGTCTGCATCTTGTACAGCAAATAACCACTAGGAAGACAGTATGCAGTGTGTTAATTGTTGAAACTGTACTACCAATTTGATTTGAAACTGTCTTATTGCTATTTGTTTCTCAATAAAATTATGGAAAAAATTTTTAAAAAATAAAAATAAAACATTCAAAAAATAAAAATAAAAAACAATTATTAAATTGATTGTAAAGTGTATAGTAATAATTGATATGACATTAGAAACAGTGCATATTTAGAAGACCAAGATGACAGGTATTCAAGCATGGTTTTTGTATCCAATCTTACATAACTATATCTGTTAATCTGAGTAACAGATTTGATGATAAAAATAGATAATATATCAGCCATTGTTAACTAGCTATTCTTGTTTTGAAAATCTGTAACATGTATTGTTACCCTGTTTCTCTGTTTATGATTTTTGTTCTTTTGTTTTTCCTTTTCAAAATCAAATGAATTTTTTAAAAATCCTGATTTCCTAACTCAGGCAAACCGCCATGTTAGAAACGGTGTCAGCCGCAGTTTACACTAAGCTAAAAGAAAACCTACAAGTATAGGTAAAGATGCAAATGTTTTCTTTCTTAACCTATATCTACCATCACATTCCTGCAAAGAATTCACTATACAGTAGAAAGCACCATGATAACACCCGAGTACACCAGTGTCTTAAATTCATAGTCAAATTCATAGCAGTACCGCTCCCTTATCCTTGGGGGACACACTGCAAGGCCCCTAGTAGACACCCCAAGCTGTGGCTAGCACCAAACTGTGAAAACACACCTATGATAAATTTCTGGTTATTATAATTATACACAGCAAGAGATGAACCACAAGAATAAAAGGGAACAGTTACACTGTGATGAAAGTGGTGCAGATGGGGCCTTCCCTAGCCAGGGTCAAGGCAGGTATCCATTGGCCTCGGATAACAAGCCTCAGATAAAGGAGAGCTGGGCTGTTGGCCTTGCTGCAGTTCATTTCATCCTGTTCCTCCTGACCACTATTGTGCTTGGGTTCCAGATGTGATGAATATGTCACGCAGCTGGATGAAATGCAGAGACAGTTAGCAGCCGCAGAGGACGAGAAGAAGACCTTAAACACTTTGTTACGAATGGCTATCCAGCAAAAACTCGCCCTAACCCAGCGGCTGGAGGACTTAGAGTTTGACCACGAGCAGTCCCGACGCAGCAAAGGCAAACTTGGAAAGAGCAAGATCGGCAGCCCTAAAGTAAGTGGGGAGGCGTCAGCCACCGCGCCCACCATAGACACTTACCTCCTGCATAGTCAGGGCCCACAGACACCCACCATGCGGGGCAGCAGTGGCACTCACAGGAAAAGGTATGCATGCCGCGATCTTCACAGCATGGTGCAGTGGCCCGATTTCCGCTAACTGCAGGGTGAATGTGCTTTTGTGTGGGGTGCAGGGGTGGGGGGAGCCCGGATGAGAGCCAGTATCGATGGGCCTCACGTTGGTCTCTGCCGATCACTGTGATAATTGCATTTTTATATTCCTTTCTGCACCCCAACCACACCTCTCGATTAATCATAATTTAATTTTCAAGTGTCTGTTAATGTTTTTGCTGCTGTTTGTATGTATGTGTGTATATATATATATATATACACTTCTCCCTTACCTCTAGCCTAAAAATTGGTATGCAAAATGGATATTAAGAATGAAGCTGTATTCTACACGAGCTGTAATTTTAAAAGTCACTATCTCTGGAACAGGGTGCTGCCTAGCAGCGTCTCCTTCATGGAGGCGAGGATGCGAGCTAGTTCTCGCAAGAACGCCTGCCGGTGTGACCAAAACCCGTGATCGGAGGCAGGGCGAGTCTATATTTAGGCAAAACAGAATGGAAAACGTGGAGTCTTTTTCTTCAAAGCAGGTTTTTGTGCTTTTTAATTTGGCATGTGAATATGGCACCAGAGAAACCACTCCAAGGTTTTTAGTGGCTTGTGTTATGACATTTTTCCTGGTCCTGGCTATTAAGTTTTTATCTTGTGTTTTCCATTACTATGGTAAAATTTTTGAGGAACTTTTATTTGTGAATCAAGTAATATATAGAGCTTCTATCTGTGTTTCCAACTAACTGTAATAAATCTCTTTTCCAGCATCCAAAACAGTTTCCAAGTAGGCTGATGTGGAAACTTTAAAAACAACAAATAGCAAGAATCTTAATTAATATATTTAAAAAGCTAAATGCCAGTATAAATAATGTTATCATGGGTGAGGCATTGAAAGGTAATTAAAGTAAAACTTTTTTGTTTCCTATATGTATTTTTCTTGGATCTCCTGCAAGACAATTTTCACCTTCCCTTTGTGATCAGAGCCGTGCCAGGACTTCAGGGGCCTCCTACCTCCAGAGTTTATTAAGCGTCCCCCCCGATCCCACCTCCACAGAATCATTTCTTCTGAAGGGTCCCCCTTCCATGAGGGAATTCATCCAAGGGCACCGGCTCAGCAAGGAAAAAAGGTTAACCGTGGCTCCACCAGGTAAACACTTTTTCCTTGGGTGCATGTGACGCAATGACTAGTTCAAGAGGCGCCTCCCCTTCTCCCAGCCAGGCGGACCCACCACCGGCAGGGCCCTTCCAGCTGCAGCGTGCAGGTCCCTGTGTCTCAGCTTCCCCTCTCCTCGAGTATGGCCAGCCAGCCTTCCCGAGAAGCCTCCAGGGCTTCCTTCCAGCAGCCCAGGACGGAAAGTTCCAGTAGGAAGGCCTGGGGTGGGGAGGTTAGCGAGGAGTCGACGCAGGACACACACCTAGACCTCGGTGCAGTCGGCAGCTCATGGTGATTCGTGAGGAGGTTAGCGAGGAGTCGACGCAGGACACACACCTAGACCTCGGTGCAGTCGGCAGCTCATGGTGACTCCAGATGGTCAGCTTTTGTTTCCCTCTTGCTGTGTGAATGTCATTCTAGCAGAGAGAGCCAGATTTAGACCAAGCCTTTGGGGCCAGTTTCCTTTTGTAGTGACTCAGAATGTCTCCTCTGTCATTTATTCACAAAACAAAAGTCAACTCCTTGAAGGTTTTGCTCCTCAGGAACACTTAGGTCTAGTGTAAGGATTCTTAGAATTTGCAGGCCCTCCTTGACCTACATTACCAGCATGGTCACAGTTTACTTTAGTGTCACTGTTTTACACTTTCTTTTTCTTTTTAACATTTCCTATGAAGCCGCCTTGATAAAAAGGTTTCTGATTAATGACAAAGAAAATATGATTTCTGATAAATGCAGATCATCCTTTTGCAAAAATCCCTCTGTGCATTAAGAATAGGCTACAGGTGGCAAACAGGGAGTCTACTCACAAAGTAAGGCCAAAGACAGGTAGCACTTGAGTATTACAGGGAATAAGAAATTAAAAGTAACACAAGTTAGTGGTCAGCAGTTACAGAGTCAGAGAATATGTATATTTCTGGATTCTTCTTAAAAGCTGGGTATTCGGCAGCTCTAGTTCTGTGGTCAGGCCTGTCAGCGACCCCCAGAACTGAGGAGCGGCTGCTGCTGTTAGCCAGGGCCAAAGGGTCATCGCTGCAGTCGCTTGCACCCGGCCTCCTGGACTGGTGTCTGTCACCTTCTGGCCCCTGCTCTAGCATTTGTGTTCGCCACCTTTGCCATGGCTTTTTTTTTTTTTTTTTTTTTTTACTTTATTTATTTATTTAGTGTGTGTGTGGCCAGTTCAGCCCACCAGGGGGCAGGGCTGGCTGGCATGTGGTGCTGGGGGATTGAACCCCGGTCTCTGCTTTTGTTTAGTTTAGCTTGTTCTAAGGACGTATTTTAGACCACTGAGCCATCTCACCAGCCCCGGCTTGTTGTTTTGATTTTGTTGTTTGATTTTCCTTCCTACTTAGCTTACCTCAATTTTACCTTAATTCCTTTTTGGAAACCTCAACCTTTGGATCCCTAGTACTTTTCTTATCTGACCGATGCAATCAGTCTACTGATGGGGTGGATAGCTGTTACGTAATCATTTCCAGGGCATGTTCAGCATCCTAAGAATGTCTGAGGAAGTGGGGGGTAGCGAGTCGGGATGGCACAGTATCCTAAATACACGTACACTCATCACTCTGCTGGGCATTTCTACTTTCATAACACATTTCCTGTTGTTTCTGACCCCTGGGGAGGTACCTTGAGTTATTCTGTGCCTCACCAAAGTGGTGATTATTCACCAGAGTACCTAACTGGGGTAAAACCCGCAAAAGTCTTTTTCTAGTGTTCCACATGGACTTCGAAGCACTGCCTACTAGTACTTGGAAAAGTAATGGTGTGGTTAATAAACAACTCCTACTGTATTTACATTTTAAAGGTGACATATCAAAAAGATTAACATTAATAAATATTAATAATATTTTCATATTTGTATGACTGTTTGGTCCTTGTATATGTGAATGTGTCTTTGACATCCTCATTACCTTGTGAAAGCCATTCATGACTTGTACCATGAACTCTTCCATCTTGCCAGTTGTTTTTATTTTTAATGTTGTATCTTAAATTTCATTTAAGATGTGTTACTGCATGAGTCACTCCTTCCGCTCCTGTTGGCAGACGTAGTTTTCATGGTTGGTTATATTATAGAACGGTGCTGATTGGAACAGCCTGACCTATTCCATTTCCCATCTACTCAGGTTTTTCTCAAGAATGAGGACACAATTTAGAGCATGAACGTCTTTATCATGTTTTGCTCCATCTTGATGTTGCAGTCCAAAGAATATAACAGTGTACTGTGCACAAGACTCTTTCCCTTTGTCTGCACTCTGCAGTATCAATGTCTTCAATTCTTCTTTTTTTTTTTTAGGAATAAACAATTACATATTTTGATGCAGAAATTTAGAAACCTAACCATATATAGCATTGTAGCAGGACAGTCCTGTGACATTTTGTTTTCTTGTCTCTTGTTTTCATTCATTACCCTTTCAAAAAAAAAACAAAAAACATTTACTTGAGAGACAGTATGGCAGTAACTGGTATGTCCTGACAAGCAGTACATATTTAGAAGACCAGAATGACAGGCGTTCCAAGCATGACCATACCATTACACATTGCTATCTTCAGTGCAGCTGCTTAGCTCACAGGTATCAGCATATATAGTTAGTCAGGGTGAGAATTCTATCAATTAACTGGGAGTTTCAAAAACCTGCTGAAGATTCTCAGGATCATTGCCTTACCCATCTTGTGCTAATGTCTTCAGTTCTAAGGCTAATTAGTGTAGTGAAGGAAAGTGTCATTACATGGTCTTACATTCTTCAGTTTTGAGTAGCCAGAAAATAGCATCAGCCTTAGAAATGATTGCCACGTATAAGATTGGAAATACAAATAACAATTCAGAATCCTCACTAGGATAGAAAAATATTAATACTATCACCATGTTGATAAATGTAGTATTCCTAAACATTTACTTGAAGTTAAAGGAACAAAAGAGGAAAGAAAGTAAAGCTGTTATAGCTTGAGAATTTTTCATTTATCATAAGTTCAATCAGATTGATGTTTAATAAAGTCTTATCAGGTCAATCCAACAACATTTGCTAAAAGACCCTGGTTAAATGAATTACTATAGAAATTGATTAATCAGTCCAGGTGTGGTGGCACATGCCTGTAATCCCAGCACTCGGGAGGCTGAGGCAGGAGGATTGTTGCAAGTTCAAGACCAGCCTGGGCTACAAAGTGAGCTCAAGACCAGCCTAAACTGCATAGTGAGACCCTGTCTCAAAATGACAAAAAAGAAAAGAAATTGATTAATCATCTGCACTAACTTGTAGCTTCTAAAAATATCTGCATGCTTGACAACATACTATTTTAATGTGGCTAAACCATATTGGGTAAGATATAGCAAACATTATTTATGATGCTTTTGTTATATAAAACAGAAAAAAGAAAAAATATATAAAACAGAAAAAAGAAAAATATGCCACATATATAACCAGATAGAAGAAGTATATTAACTCTGTGAGAAACAGTAGATCTTATGAGGTTTTTTTATTCATGAGTTTAATATAAATTATTGATTAGTATTAAATTGCTGGCTGGTAGCAATGTACATTAATAATTTTAAAGGACAGTTTCTTGTTAATTCTTTAGATGCTTTTGATGAGTGTTGTTTTATAAAATACAATTTGATATGTATTTAGGCTATTTTAATCCTTTTAGTAAGCCGATGATAGGCATTTATTTTATGAGGAGCATTGAAATAATTATATCAATAAAAATGAAATCTGCTTAATTTGTTCTTTAAGACATAGAACATAAAATGTTTTTACCCCTCAGAAGGTTTCATTTCTTGAGTGTGGTCAGCAGAAAAACCCTATCTTCTTCAAGGAACCCTTTCTGGAGACCCGGCTGCAGGCAGGCCACCTAGTGGAACGTCACTAGAGTGTCCCCGTTGGAGCCGGGTTGTTCCAGTATGCAGCCTGCTGGGGACTGTGGCCTCCCCGCTGCCTTGGGCCAGTCAGCCCTGAAGCCCCAACATCCAGTCATCACTGTTGACTTCCTGTCTCGCCCTTGTGCTCGTCCTCACACACACGCTCCTGCAGCCTCCTTGTGCTCACCCACGTTTCTGCAGCCAGCTCGGGTGACCGAGAGTCACAGGAACCTTGTCATCAAGGAATTTATAATGAAGCAGCAGATTATGTATCTTCATCATCGCTTATTTCCTAATCAACATTTTACCTTGATCCCTTAACAGCCTTGGCTTTAATAATAACAAAAACAATAACGATATAATAGCATTATTACCATTTCATCCGTAATCCACGCCAGTCTAAGCTGAGCATGGCACATACGCCTCTAGTACCAGATCAAGGTGCAGAGCCAGAAGACGTCAAGTGTGAGGCCGTCTTGAATTACATAGTGAGACCCTGTGTAAATAGAAAAATAAATCAGCCTTCAGGATATGCAAAAAGGAGCCTACCGGATGCACAGGCAAGCGATGTTATTTCTGTAATTAAAGTCTGAAGACAGATAAGACATTTCAAACCGGGACAAGCAGGGGTGACGCAACACCCTAACAACTTGTTCTTTAAGTCACCACTCCACTAGCATGAGAGAATAGCGTGGTTTGGAAAGCTAGCATTTTTTTTTCTGTGCTGTTTTAGATTTTGCCAATTTTAAAAGCTACATAAATAACCCCTTTAAGCCCATAGTCAACGTACACGGATATTTTCTTAATGAGAAGTGCTTTTACATTTCGCTACATATGAACTGGAAAACACTTTCCTGCCTGTTGTATTGCAAAGCCCACTTGTACCAAAACTACATGTCTTGCATTAACATTTGTCCATTCACTCGTTCGTCAAAATGTCCAGAGCACGTACTGTGTGTCGGGCACTTTCCTTGGCTCGTGGTGTACACTGATGTTCATATGAAATCCCGCCTATTCTCCTTCAGAAGTTCACAGTCGCGGGCTGGGGGTGTAGCTTAGTGGTGGCGCGCCTCCTAGCATGCATCCGGGAAGGAAGGAGGGAGGGAGTCACGTTCTGAGAGGAGGAAGTGGGTGCCCCAGTAGCGGTGCTAGTAGGTGCTCCTGGAGTAAGGAAAAGTGGTGGGGAAGTTAGGGACCTCTTGGTGGGGAGGATAGGGACCTTTTCCCAGAAGAGTGTCACTAGGAAGGTAGGTGGAAGGTAGCGATGCAGGTGTGGGCAGTGAGAAGAGCTCTCCTGAATGGAGCTCAGGTCCGAAGGCCACGAGCTTATGACTGCAGTCTGCTCGGGACTTGGAGGTGGTGGGAGTGAGAGTAAAGGTGAGCAGCAACTGGAACCCAGAGGGCGGGTCAGAGCTGGCAGATTCCGTGCTGTCGCGCTACGGGTGGGGCCAGACAGTACAGAACACCGTCCTGCCAGCAAGGTGGAGAGCGGACTAGGGATGGGTACCCTAAGGTGCAGAAGCAGGTGTGCAGGCTGGCGAGCAGTGCAGGTGGGGACATCCCGCGGTGAAAGCTCACACGTGCACGCAGCAGGAGAGGTCCTGGGCGCATGGCCTGCCCTGCCGCTCGGTCCTGGTTTTGCACGTAGGAAGAGTTCAGCGAATGTAACTTGAACTTCCTGAATGAGTGGCCTCCGTGGTCCACTGTTCCTACGTTGCGCCTCTCCTGTGGGGGCGTTCCCATTTCCTCAGAACTATTCATTCTTTCTCCACAGTATTCAATCCTTGAAAGAGCAGGAGTGGAATGAAACCTGTCATCTTTCTGCTCTTCTGTGCTGGGGAGGGAGCCCAGGGCCTTAAATGTGCTAGGCAAGTGTTCTACCAGACCTGGAATCTTTGGGGCTTGTCCCCTTTTCAGCAGACCTTCTAGAGAGTTCTTCCCTGTAGAAGGCTTATCCTGTAGTACCTAACAGGCATCTTGTCTTTAGTTTGGACCCTGCCAAACCAAAACTTAATTCAAAAATATTAATTCAGGACTGGAGGTGTGACTCCCCAGTAGAGTGCTCACCCAGCATGTGCAAGACCACAGGGTTTGCCCTGCCACATAGCAAAACCCACAAATTTACCAACTGCACATTATTTTACATGCAGTATTAGTATGCAATTAAGCATTGGTTCTGAATTCCCATTTTAATGAGTCACATGTGCCGTAAAGCTTTTCTTTGGGGAAAATTAAGGGTGCTTCATTAGAAATGGGGAATGTGCAACACCTCCTTTTTAATTTTTATTTCTTTCAGTATTTCTGTAAGAGATTTCATTTTTCCAGGAAGCCTCTTAGTATTAGTGCAAACTTATATCAGAATGTTCAGTGTTAAGAACATCGTTTGAGATCTGTGTCTGTCCGTTAGATTCTGTTACTATACTGACTGACACCTAATTAAAAACTGAAAAATAGAGCAGTTCATCTGAGTTTTCCAACTTGCTCTATATTTGCTTTGTTTAAATAAAAATGTCAAATATTTTCAAATTTAGCTCATCATTTTTTTTTTTTAGCTCATCATTTTTTATCTTAAAAGCTAAGTTTGTAAAAAATATTTTGGGATTCCAAGATTTCTACTTTTTCTTATTGAGTCCTAACGCAGACATTAGGATGTCTGTGCCCGGGGGGCAGCTGCTCCCACCCTGTGCAGGCGGTGCAGTTGGAGTTTAGTGTCGGCTTCGCCTGAGCATCTCTGAGCCGCTGTGGCCAGAGCCCCCGTGGTCTAGATCGCAGGGTCTTACCCAGTTCCCAGCACATAGTGGGCCGTTGGCTTGTTGGATGCTTGATCATCAGTCCAAATTTTCTACCATATCACAATCAGTCACTTTATTATGGCTTGTCTTATAGATGTGTAGTTCTCTTGGCATACAGAATTGTACATAGTCTAGCTCAGGTGCCCTTTAATGTAGTAAAATCTACATAGTTCTCCAAGTGAGTTACTAACTTCTTTTACAGTTTAAACCAGGTAGCGTGTGTGTCATTTGAAGCGTCTTTGCTTGTTTTAGTATATGCATGCCTAAAAATCAAGACAGAGAGTTTTAAAAATCCATGTTGGAAGGCAGAATTGATCATAATAGAAAGTTACATGCTTCCTTTATTTCTTTTCTTTCTCTCTTTTTTTTTTTTTTTGTCTTTTTGAGACAGGATCTCGCTGTGCAGTTCAGGCTGGCTTGAGCTCACTTTGTAGCCCAGGCAGGTCTTGAATTTGCAACGATCCTCCTGCCTCAGCCTCCAAGTGCTGGGATCACAGGCATGCACCACTATGCCCAGCTGCTTCCTTTATTTCTTTTTGGTATGTCTGTTACAGTTTTTAAGTATATTTCTGAGTAGCTAATGTTGAGTCAAAACTCAAAAGGTGCAGAAGTGCGTGTGGTAGGAAGTAGACCTTTGCCTTAACTGTGCCCAGCAGCCTTCTAGATCCTTCCAGAAGCATTCTATACCCATGCAACAGATGCATGGAAATGTGTACACATTTAAACAAGTGTACAACGTGTGTATTTTAATCTTAGTAACTCACACCGCCACACCCACATTGTCATGCATGCAGATTTCTTCACTTATTTATCTTGGCTTTTATTTCACATCAACTGATCTCTTGGTTTTGGGCTTTGGGGGACATTTATTTGGTTGGTTTTGGTTTTTTTCTTTTGTGTATTTTTTTAGGGAAGGGTCTACAGCGTGTTCAGGGTCTTACTACTAGATCGGACTCATAGTGATCCACCTGTTTACAGCCTCCCAAGAGCTGGGATTACAGGCACACATCACCACGCGCAGTCTCGATTGCTAGCTCAGGGTGCCCCGGGGGGGCGGGGCCAGCATGGCAGGCCCGGGGATCGAACCCCTAGCCCCTGCGCCTGCTGGAACATGCTTTAATCTGCTGAACTATTTGACTGGCCCTTGGTTTTGGTTTTTGAGATGGTCTCCCTGTATAGCCCAGGCTGGCCTTGAACTTGTGCCAATCCTCCTGTCTCACCTCCCAAGTGCTGAGATTACAAATCTGCACCACCACACCTGGCTTTTCAGTTCATTTTTAATCAAAAGAATTTATGGAGGAAGAGGAAAAACATTTGAACCCTTAAGAGAGTTTTTAAATGTTTCCATATGTGAAGTAGAAATATTTCTTGTGAAGTGACAAAAATGTCAACTACCAGACTTTTCAGCCTTCTAGACTAGAGCAGTGGAACAGCAATTTAAGACCCATATTTACATTTAACTTCCCAGCTAGCCAATTTATGAAAAGTAAAAAGAAACAAGTGAACTTAATTTTATTTTATTTCTTTTTTATTTTATTTTAATTTTTTTTTTGGCTGAACTGGGGATTGAACTCAGGCCCTTGTGCTTGCCAGGTAAGCGCATATTCTACTGAGCCATCTGTCCAGTCCCATGAACTTAATTTTAATAATTTTTTTTTGACACAGTGCATTCACATGGTATCATTTCACCATAACATACAGAAACCAGACCCATGACGAATGTCCAGAGCCACATGGGGCTGTACTAGCTATCTCGAATGTGTAGCTCTGGGCTGCCTTACATACCAGTGGTTTGATAAAATTTCTGTGCAAAACTTCTATTTTAGTAACTTACATCTGATTTAAGACTAGACCTAACGTGGTACATATTTAGTTTTGGGGAGGTTATTTTTTGTGCTTTTTTAAAAAAAATTTATATATTTGGTGTAGGGTCTCCCAGCTCAGACTCATAGCAATCCTCCTGTTTTCAGCCTCCCTAGTGCTGGGATTATAGGCATGTGCCATCATGCCTGGACCTGGTGACTGGCTCAATGAGGGGCTGGCACAGCATGTGGTATGCTGGTCCCTGTGCTTGCCTAAAGCAGATGCTTAGTCCACTGACTATCTTGCTGGCCCTATTTTGTTTTTCTTTTTCAGACAAAATTTCACTGTGTAGCTCAGGCCAGCCTTGAACTCACTGTGTAGCCCAGACTGGCCTTAAACTCACAGCAATCCTCCAGCCTCAGCCTCCTAAGTGTTGGGATTACAAGTGTGCT
>NW_004524623.1:14112082-14118572 GCF_000260255.1 Octodon degus
GCTCTTTTTATACTAAAGAACTGGATTTGCTATGCAGATTGACTCTGCTTTGTTTCTATAGCAATGTGCTTTTAAAAAGCTACATATTAAAAAAATTCTTTTTTATGCACCTCTTTTGTTAATCGGTCTCCAGAATAAGTACTCGAGACCTAAAGTGTTTTTGTTTTGTTTTATTTTGTTCTGTTTTTGAGACACGGTCTCGCTATACAGTTCAGGCTGGCCTAGAGTTCACTTTGCGGCCCAGGCGAGAAACTCTCGATCCTTCTGCCTCAGTCTTCCAAGTGCTGGGATTATGGGCCTATGCCACCATGCCTGTGATGTGTAGACATGCTAAAAACACATATTCCTTAACTATTATTCAACAATAAAATGTTTTTTAATTTCTATAACCAAGTTATAAACATAAAACCTGAATATATAACCTGTGTTTCTTATTTTGAACAGAAAATGTTTTTAAAATATTTTAAATGTATCTTTTTAAAAAAAAATGTATCTTGCTACTTTTAAGTGGCAGCATCGAACATCACCAAATGTAGAGCTTTTCAGTTGGTGAATCCCAAGTTTTCTCTTTCCCGGAATAAGAGAGAAGCTGAGGCAGAGCCACGTAAACTCTTTTTAGAGCCACGTAAAGCTGCCTTTCCTTTGGGAAGGGCAGCCACCACGTAGCCAGCAGTGCTCACGGGACCTTGGCCACCACCGTCCTGGCCGCGTGTTCATTCTGTTTCCCTTTTCTCTCGCTTCAGTCAGGTAGTCTCATCCGGGAATTTCATTTTCTTAAAAGATGTCAATGCAAATCCTGAGCACTGCCAGCAGGATAATGCAGGGCAAGAGATGCCACCTGTGTTACTACAGGTGCCCGTGTGCGCCTGGCACCGCGGCAGCGGCCACACAGCTGGATGTACTTTTTCAGTCCCTGCTGCCTGGCTAGTGTTACGTGATTTTAAACTTAAATTTTAAATCATGAAGTTACATTAAACTTTATCAAGCCTATAGGAACTGAAATTTTATTTAACCCCTTTAGAAGAAATTATATTCTTTCTCCAAGACATCCACCAAGTAAAAGAAAATACACTTTTTGATGTTCTTGGCTTAGAGATTCAGAGCACAAGCCCTCAGGGTGTCCTTGTGTCCCTCATGGTGTGAAGACAGCCCATGGGGCTGTGTCCCAGGTGGGGTGAGTGAGGCCAGGTGTGCTGAGCACAGGAGAGCAGGACAGTCGCAGCAGTGACAGCTGCCCTCCCTGAGAACACCTGGCCACAGGGCCCTGCCTCCTGCCTCCCCACGCAAATGCTGACAGGGCCATGGCCAAGCCAACGGAGACACTGCTAGGGCGGACCGTGGAATCTGGGGCCATAGCGATCCTGCTTTGGACCTGAAGAAGGACCAGTCCGCACTCGATAGGAACCAGCCAGCCACACACAGAGCAGAACGGTTGCGTGTTTCACCCCCTTCTGCCTTGAGCCCCACAGCCCCATGCAGTGGACTCTGGGACCACACCTTACCGTGCTCTGTGGGCGCTGACCTGTGGTACTTGTGCCCTTGCTGTCACTGCAGCCCACGCTGGCTTATGGCATCCCCTGCGACGTGTTTAAGCTCTGCCTCTCAAAGGGGCTTTCCTCTCTGCAGAGAATCTGAGAAAACACATCTTGGGTAGCTGCAGAGGGGACCTAGGGAAGCCAGGGCCCGGGCAAAGCGACCTCCTCCTGCCCACAAAGCATCATCCATGTGGAAGAGAGCCTGTGGGAAGCAGTGGTGGAGGAGCCCCTCCTGCCCACAAAGCATCATCCATGTGGAAGAGAGCCTGTGGGAAGCAGTCGTGGAGGTGCCCCTCCTGCCCTGAGGCCGTCTGCACGGCAGGGTCTGGAGTCCCTCCATGTTGCTGTGTAGCTGCTCATGCAAGCAGACTAGCATCTCAGCCCTGTGGATTTGCACAGAATGAGAAACTTTGCAAAAGAAGAAAAATCCCCATTAATGTGTAAGATAAAATTATTGGCAGTGGAAGGATCTATGTGCAGGGCTTGGTGCATTGCTCGGTGCTTACCAGCTGTGCCCAAGGCTCTGGACTATCCCCAGTGCTGTAAAAAATAAAGTGCCAGTGTGCTAGGAATGGAATATACACCACAGGGATGCAGTCGTGCTCCTCTGAGCTCATGCTGAATTCTTGCAGTGTGCTCACACCTTGGCTTAGAGATTCAGAGCAAAAGCCTTCAGGGCACCTCCTTCTCAAAGCAGATGGGGATCAGTATCTAAAAATAAACCCATGTTGTTGCACTGGATATGGGGCCACTGGCTCAATTAGGAAACCATCTTTGGCACCCGTGGCAGGGCAGGTTCCCTTCCTAAGCCTTCTGAGCAGGGTGGGGAATGGATCTGCCAGCTTAGCAACCCAGCATCCAGCGGCCCTGTAAGGCTCCGAGCCAGCAGGCCTGGAGGGACAGTCAGCTCTGGCTACGAGGTGGCACTGGTGACGTGTGTTGTAGTCATGCTCATCCTCATCTGGGAAGGTGCAGGCTTGCTGCTTCCTGTGCCTGTGAGTGGTGTAGAGAAGACGAAGCTGTGTAGCATTGTACATCTGCGTGGTATGCACTAGAGGACAAGGACCCATCCCTCACACCTGGGGACTCCTCCAGTTCGGCTGGGTGTCGCTGTCCAACGTGCTGGCTCTTCAGGGAATGTCGATCATTTCAGGTTTCTTGACCAATTCCCCAGCACATTAGGCTTGAAAGGTATGAGAAGAAAAAGGAATAATGTGGACACCATTGCTTCCTTTGAGTGCGCAGTCATGCAGATGTCATTGAACCATAACCATTCATTGCATGGCCCTTAATTGTCACCTTGGCCAAGAGTAAAGTCATTGGTACACTCTATCACAGATTTAGGTTTTTTGTGAAATTACACACACATTTATATATCTATCTATCCATCCATCTATCTCTATCTATGTTGTACATTTGTACAAGTCATTATAGAACCCAAGTTTCCTTTTTCCTTTTTTTTTTTTTTTTTTGGCATTTTGCCAAAGTGACACATTTGCGTCATGTGATCAGTCCACAAGTTAATGTCGTTTGAAGGAGCTGATCTGAGCTGGCATCTCATAGACTGGCTGTTGTCCACCACTGTCCTCAGGAGATGGGCTGGATTGGATTGTTACTCTTAAAATCAAGATTTTTTAAATGACGTATTTATCTTTAATGATTTTCATTCCCGGGCATTGCACCCGGGGCTTCCCACGTGCTAGGCAAGTGCTGCCCCTCTCAGCTACAGCCTCAGCCTCCGGGTCTCATCAGGCTCCCCACATTGGCCTTGAACCTCTGATCCTTCCACACAGCTAGATTAGAGATGTTCGTTTCATATCCAGCAAGAATACGCATTTACAAAAACTCCTGACTTCAAAATTTACATTTGAGGAATAAATAAAATGTGTACATCTGTTTTTTAGGGTGGTGACCTATGGCAGGGCTGTCATTTTAACTATGCTCATTTTTAACAGATATAAAAACTGGTCATTTCTTTTTAGTTGAAGACAATATGTTTGCCTCACACTGAGGATTTTTTTGTTGCCCTGATTTTGTCCATCTGCCTTTCTTTTTCTTTTTCTTTGTTTCTTGAAATGGAACCTTGCCTCTCCGCTCTTTGTTCTGCTTGCCCCGAATCCTACCAGGGCTGAGCAGCCCAGCTCTGGCCTTGTGTGGTCGAGGCCCTGAGCACACCTCTAACACCTCAGAAACATGCAGAAGCCTTTGTCCCGCTCCAAATAGAAACTCAGCAGGTCGGGTGGAACTCTGCTACACAGAGTAGTGATTTCCTAGGACGCAGGAGGCCCAGAGTTTGATACAGATAGGAACAGAATAGAACAGAACCAGAACCGGAGTCAGCATTCAGATTATCAGAATCAAAATTCAGAGTTTGGAGTAGGACTGGATATCACTGGTTGATGGCCAGATGGTCCTGGGGTCCGGAGTACAGGTTCCCAGTCAGCGTTCTTCCTTACTCCTTCTGTAACCGTGTTCCTGATATCAGGGAATTCACCTCTATCCTTTAAAAATCCTTTAAAAACCAGGGTAGGCCTTTACTTTGAGGAGGTATTTATGAGAATAAGCCATATGTAATGACATTAGAATAAGTTAAATATAAATTTTTTTCTCTTTTTATGCACTACTTGCCATCAAAAGCAAAAAGAGGTAAGTTGGCTGTAAACACACAGGTGACCCTTGTTTGCCTGAACAGTGTTCTTGAATACTTGTGTTTCAGTTAAACTGCTATGAATCCAGCGCTTTTCCTTTAGGAATCTTGTTGTTGTAAATCATTCTTTTTTTCCTTGAAAAATGAATTTTACCTTCTGTAAACTTGGATTTTAAAAATATCTGGTATTTAAACATGTTGCCTTTCCTGTGGTTTAATCTACTCACGAGAGCATAAGTCATTTAAAAATGCTTGGTTTAGTTGGGGGTTTCTGACTTGTTTCTCCCCCGAAATATGCATTATATATTTGTAAGTATTCTTTTCCTAAAAAGAGAAAAAAATGAAAAAAAACAAAAGCCCTGCTGTTGATGAAAGTCTGTAATTTTCGGATCCACCAATTACAGAAGAGGATGCCCTGAGCTTTGCAAACTATTTCCTAGTGTGCTGTTCTTTTGCAATGACGAAAGCAGTGGGAGAGAAAGTATTAAGAAAATCAAATGCATTTTGTTGAGTGGTGTCTCCTATTTTTCTTGTCTGGGATTTGTTTTCACAACTGATCTGTTTAGTGGGCTCTTTGTTGTGGTTTAGCGCTCTCTCTGTCTGTCTGTCTGTCTGTCTCTCTTTTTAATGTTGAATTAACTCTTTAACATTTTCAAGGAGTAGCTGGTCTTCGTTTGCTAAGTGCTGCTGTGGGCTTTGCTTACCGAGAACAGATCACTGGCCCTACCCTGAGTTAACTGTTTCATTTGGTCCAGAGAAAGTCGTTTCTAAAGCAGAGGTTATGCTTTTAAAGGTTCAGTCAGTATGAGAACCCAGCGGCAAGCTGTCCTTGTCCCTGTTGGGGCCACTGTGTCCCCCTGTCCTCCTGTCTCACCTGCATATGCTGTTGATGACACACATGCCCATGACGGAAGGGAAGGTCACTGCGCTATAGGGCTTTCCATGGTCCTCTTCTGCAACTTTGCAGCGAAATAGGTTTTCCCGTGCAGATTGATGTTTTACAACTAGTCCCACGATGCCTGCGAGAACAGAAAATGGAAAGGTGCTCAAAGTTTTTGTCAATCGTGACCCTGAAAAGCCTGAAGAAAGCTCCCTCGCTGCACCTAGGGGGCCACCCTGCGACTGACATCGTTGGAAACAATTCACGGCTTGTTCACACTGTGTGAAGAAATGTATTCTGCTGTCACCTAGGAGTGACAGGGCCAGATGCTTTTTAAGTTTGTCTCTAAATCTTTGCTGGGTCTCCTGTGTATTGAACTTTTTGATGTGTTTCACAAATCCTGTTGCGGCGTTCTCTGAAAAAAACTTGATGAATCATGTTTTTTTTTTTTTTAACTCTCAAGAGTATAAACATAGAATGGAATTTGCAGCTAAATACTGGTGTAACATAAGGCTGAAGTATCTAATGCTATATGTCAGCAGATTCTACCCCAAAGAAGCTGGAATTTGTGCTGTTGCATATGGGTAACATCAGAGAAATTTGCATGTTCACAGAACGTGTGATATGTTTGCACAGAGGGTTGAGATGGCCAGCTCTGTGTGTTGGATCATCACACGTCACGGGTGTTCCCAGCTGCCCATTTTTATTTGTGTCAGTGTACTATGGAATTCACCATGTGATTTCTGAAAATATCTCAGCTTTCCCTGTTACTGGTACTTACGTTTTTTATCTCACGCTGTCATTATTCTTATGTGATATTTCTCTCTCAAACTCTGTTCCTTTTTTCCTAAATTCTCTGTAAGTCTGTCTTTCTGGTTGATTTGTTTGGGGGTCCCTAGGTCTGCTTAAATATTGAAGTCGTTACTACAAGAATTATCTTTGATGCTTCTTTCTGTTTACTTTTCTGTTAATTTACTAACACATGATTAGTCGTTTTGTAGATTTAGTGAGGAATAATTTAGTATTAATATCATCTGACACATCTTAATGGCAATGTAAAAATTCTTTTCAATTTTTTATGCATCAAAATCCTGTAAAATCTCCAATGATCAAAATTTGAAAATTGATAACATTATATGAAAATATTTACTAGTTACTATTTCCACTTTTTTTTTTTTAATTTCTCTTCTTTAGGAAGATGTTTCCTTAATGACAGAAATGCCTGAATTGCAAACTCCTTTCCTTCAAGTAGGTCTGCCGCACATTGAACAGGCCCCACTGAAGGGACAGGCTGTCGCGGGCCGGGCCAGTTGGTGAGCTGTCGCGGGCCGTGGAGCTCTGCCCCACGTGGAAAGGCCCTGAGCAGGGTCCTGCAGGGAAAGAGTTAGAAGGCAGGGGCCTGGCCGAGGACGATTTGATGCCCTGCAA
>NW_004524623.1:14119390-14129764 GCF_000260255.1 Octodon degus
TAGTAGTGAGACCCTGAACATCCTGTAGACCCTTTCCTAACACACACACATACAAAAACAAAACAGGCTGAAAGTAAGTACATAAACACCTGGTTCTCTGTGATGGACTCTGACAGCGAGAGCTGAGCCACAAAGAACCAAACACATAGGATCAGAGCAGTGCCAGAGCCTGCCAGGCATGCATGCCTGGAGTCCCAGCACTGAGGAGGCCTAGGAGCAAGGACCCAGGTGGAGCCCAGCCTGTACAACTTAGCCACTACATGGAATCTTGTGTCACAGTAAACACTGTGGCTAGGCGGGGAGAGTGGCATAGTGTAAGGCCCTCTGTTCCAGGTTCCTTCACAGTCACTAGAAAATGCCTGCAGAAGCCCCATTGCCTAAAGGCCCAGAATGACTGCGGGGTGTCCGTGCCCATGACCCAGGTCTTTGCACATGGCCCTCACTTACATCTGTGTGTATCTGGGAGTGTGCCCATAGCTGATGGCGTGCACCTTGTGCTGCCACCCATGGTTGGGGGCCTGGTTTATAATTACAGTGTAAAACATGTAGAAAGTTAAATTATTCTACTCACAATCACTCATATTTCACATTCAATCATCAGTTTAATTTTCCCCAATACTCCTGTCTGCGTGCTTTTGCTAAGAAAACCTGCAGAGTTTCACTGCCTGTGTTTCTGACCTTCTGTAGACCTTGGTTTGCTGTACAGGCCCTTGAAGCAAGGCCTACTTATGTCAGCCTGTGGAATGCTTTGGGTTATTTGGGCTGAGGACTCAGCAGAGTAAACAGGACAGCTGCTTAAGGCTGCCACAGGTAGCAAAGCCTCTGTTCACTGTGCTCAGGCTGAGACCAGATGGGCAGCTTCACTAAGAAAGTTTCGTTCGCTAAGGACTCTGGGAGCTGGAAGCCCACAGGCACGTGCCCCAGACCTGGCTGCTCCTTGGGCTGTGCCCTTCAGCCCGCAGATAGCTGCATGCTTCCTGTGTCCCCAGGCCATCCTTCCTCGGACATGGGCTTACATCCCTATATCTTATTCCTGTCTTCTTACTCCTCTCCTCATGGTGTCACTTCACCTTGGTCACCCCCAAAGGCCTGGTCTCCAAATGCTGGGTTAGGATTTCAACACCAACAGGCAGGAGGACACCCTTCCCCTGCTCTGTGGGAGCATGCCGTGAAAACTTAGCCTCTTGAAGCCTGAGGTTCTCATTCTAAGGAAAAATAAAATCTATCTCCTTGTGCTTTTACAAGAATCGAAGAGCCTTTGTGAACAAAGCTTTCCGCTTCCTGCCTGCACAGTGCAGTACGTTGTAAACATTGTAGACCCCATTACTTCCCATCCTTCACTCTACCTTCTGTTCTCCTCTGTCTGTTCTTCCTTTTCCTCCCATTGCCCAAACCCGTGTCCTGATCTGTAGAAGAGAGAGAGAGAGAGAGAGAGAGAGAGAGAGAGAGAGAGAGAGAAACCCTTCTCCACACTAGGACATAAATGGGCTGCTCTGCGCTTCGACTGTCTGCTGTGGAGTGTGGCTGGAGAGTGTAGCACCTGCCGAGAGCGTCACAGCCCTGCCTTTCTGCTATAATTAGTCACCTGTGAAAGGTTTTAAATAAGCATTGATGCCTTGTTCCAGATACCGCAGCGGTGCCTCGGTTCACAAACTTACTTCATCCTTCTTAAAAAAGATGGCCACCGTCGTGTTCCTCAGTGGTGAGCCCGGGCAGCGCTGTATGGGAGATCTTTGGTCCCTGGTGGTATCTATTTGAAAATAGCAACAGTGTCATTCTGTGACAGCTAGTTGTTCAATTGAGCCATTAAATATTTTTTAAAAGTCTCGGGAACAGTACCCCAAGTTAACAGTAATAATAAATTCTGTGTCTCGCCAGGAGAATGAATACACTTTGTTTCATAAACCCCCATTTCTCCTGCCTGTTTTTCAGTGTATGGGTGCATTTTCAAAACAAGAAAAAAGGGACGGACATACCCCTTTCTTTCTCACCTTCTCTTTTTTTTTGTTTGTTTGTTTGTTTTGTTTTGTTTTTGTATTGGGAATCGAACTCATGACCTCACACTTGCCAGGAAGGTGCTGTGCCACTGAGCTACCTCTTGGCTTAAGAAAAGATAATGAAAGATTATGGACATAGGCAAGGAAGAACAGAAAGTACTCAGGGAGAAAGTGAATATCGCAGTAAGTGTGGAACTCCCTAGGAGGGTAAGAAGTGTGGATGTATAGTTTTTAATGCAAAGGAGTTTTCTCTACACTGCAGACCAACAAGTGTGAGGCTAATCCTACGTAGTTTCTAAAAGTGGAGTTTCGAATGCTCAGGTAATGAGGACCCCTGACAGGCAGCGTGAGTTCATTAGGATGGCTTCCAGGCCTCGCGGTGCCCAGCTGAGTTCCCTGCACTCCGGGCGGTTGAAACAGGCAGATCTCAATTTTGACCCCAGCTGGGCAACTTGGTGAGACCCTGTCTCAAAGTAAAAAAACAAAAGACTGAGAATATAATGTAACTAAGACTGTGGATTCAAAAAGAATTACTTCCTGTCTGCTAGACTATCCTCGGAGTCATAAAACCAGGAAAACGATCTGTACCTGAACTTGGGCAAACAGCCAGTTACCTGTTCTAAAGTGTCCCTGAGACTAAAGAGAAACCGAGTCTAGAACCCAAGCACTGGTTGGGACTCACAGCTGCCTGACCTGCGTAAGGGGCGGAGCGCACGGATCGATGTTTATGAAACACGGCCTTCCCTTAGCCGGGCTTGTGATTAGATGTTGATCTTAGGTCTCAATACCAAGGCGCGAGTAATGCATTTTCTGATTGAGAGAGACAATTAGAGAGGGAGGGAATGTGCAGCTCTTGGAAAGATGCGCCGCATGCCAAAAGGTGGGGGGTGGCAAGGACAGGAGTGGCCCACAGGATGCTGAGCCCTGAGGGGGGGACGAGTGCACCTGCGAGCAGGCGTCAGTGTGACCAGGCAGTGTATGTGTGTCCCCACAGTCCTACTTCCTGCTGTTGTGAAGGACTGGGGGACTCGGATGAGGTGAGCCTGTGGCTGCTGCTGTCCACCAGGACACCCGGGCATGCTCACTGGCCTCACTGAGCACGTGTGCAGGGTGACAAGCCCAGCCAGAGCTGGTGGGGGCCAGTGGACTGGCGAGAGAGCTGGCCCTGGGTGTCACAGGAGCATGGGGAGGCGCAGAGGGGAGGACGCCGGTTTTTGTTTTGTTTTTGTTTTTGTTTTTTGTTTGTTTGTTTGTTTGTTTGTTTGTTTGTTTTGCAAAATGCGAACAGCCCTGGGCAGAGCTGGGGGTGCAGGAGGAGCTGGGCAGGGAAACAGCAGTTGGGTCAGCTAGGGCTGGGTGCACCCATGTCCCCAAGGGGCCCTAGGAACCACGTCATCTACACCAGTGCCCATGTGGCCCCACCACTACCCAGCTCCCTCCCATCCCACTCAGACACCAGCGGGCACCAGACTCACTGAGGACTCACTTTGGGGAAAGGGGTTCCTTTTCTAAATAGCATAGAAAGGGTCAAGAAGAAGTCTGGGGGAGAGCCCGGGACCAAGGCTGTGCCCTACCAGTGTGTTCCTTATTCTTAGCGCATCTTTATAAAAGCGAGAGGCCCCTTCCCATGCCTCCTTGCCGGAGGTTGTGAAGGTTTTCACTGTCTTCAGGGTGGGCCCCGGCTGGTCAGGCTGGGAGTGTAGAGCGCATTTCTGCAAGGCCCCTTCTGTTTCTTTTCTCTTTCTTTGTTGCT
This sequence comes from Octodon degus, assembly GCF_000260255.1. Lineage (NCBI taxonomy): Eukaryota > Metazoa > Chordata > Mammalia > Rodentia > Octodontidae > Octodon > Octodon degus. The sequence continues at coordinate 14,123,141 of NW_004524623.1, forward strand.
GGGGATTGAACCCAGGCCCTTATGCGTGTGAGGCGAGAGCCCTACAGCTGAGCCATGTCTCCAGCCCCACCTCTGTTTCTTGAGGGAGATTGTGAAAAATGGTGACATGGTAGAGTGCTTGTCCCACGTGTACAGGCTCTGGGTGCAGGCCCCGCACTGCGTGCATGTCCTCCCCTCCCTCCCTCCCTCCCTCCCTCCCTCTGTCCATCTATCTGTGTGTCTGTCTTTATATATGAAGAAAAAAAAAATAGTCTCAAAATAGGAGACTTTGGTAGAGCCCCATATACCAACATTTCTTTTTTGGAAGGGTGGTGAAGTAGAAATTCCAAAATGTTCCTAAACCTTAAAACAGATGACTGATAGAAGCTTGTAGTAGTAGTAGCATGGCGTTTCTCCTCCTGCCCTTTTCCTCCGCTCCCCCCTCATTTTCCATGTCTCCACTGCAGGAACCCCAGGGCCACGGACATGCTGAGCAGTGGCTGTACCCCGAGCCGCACCCCCAGCCTCTCATATCTCTGCGCTGCTTTCTCCCTGAAGTCTTGTCTAGGGAGAGACGCTCCGCCTGGGCATGTGCAGCCCCGGGGTTCGCCTCCCTGATAGCCCTGCTCACCCTGCGCTGGCTGCTCCCTGGCAGCCCGGAGGAGCCCTTGAGTGTGCTGAGCCATTCTCCCGGCCCGCAAGTGACAACCAGCCCATAGCTAGTTGATTTCTGATCATTTCCAGTAAGTGCTTTACCATCAGTAGACACCTTGAACAGCTTGGAGTTCTCAGAAGTGTCAGCCTAGTTGTCAGTGTCAGGACGTATCCCCGGGCAACGCATATTTAGTTACCTGGCCTTAGATTTAGCCTAATCCACCTATCCTGGCTTCAGCCCTGCTGCGCTCCCAGGACGCCTCGGCTGTAGGAACAGCTTGGCGGTGCATCTGCAAGTCAGTGTAGCTCCCTGCTTCATTGCTTACGTGGCCTCCACTGAGTTCCTGGAGCCAGTTCTTCCTTTCCTCAGCTGTCCACTGGGGTTGGTAATATAGGGTCACAGGGCGACAAGCGTGTCCAGGACCTGTGCAGTGCTGACGCTTTGTGAACTACACACGGGTACAGGATGGTGTCTCCTTCATTGTCACTGTCACCGTCCCGACCGTGACACTGCTGTAAGGCTCACCGCTCCTTGTCTTCTAACAAAGCAGGGGCCGTACCTTCTCTGCTCCCCTCCAGTGCCCCCAGCCCAGCAGTTTCACACATAACCGGAGCTCCCCCCTTTGTCACTAATGACAGATGGGGAGTGCTGGTGGCAGTGGCCGTGAGCCGCCTGGGTGCCTGCTCTGCAGCCCACCTATCTCAGCCCAGTTCCCTCCAGAGCGAAATGCAGAGGAAGGCGAGGAGCAGAGCCAGGGTGACCATGCAGGGAGTGCCCAGGCCAGGAGGGACCCACTCAGCTCGCAGCCAGCTCTTCCACCTCACAGAGAAGCGTGAGACAGCTGCATCTCAGCGTGGCCGGAGGGAGCGTACCTGGGCTCCCTGGGCCAAGAGGGGTTGTTAGAAGGCAGATTTTTAATTTACTATTTTCATCTGTCACAGCCATCTGGGGAGTTAGCTGTTCAGTCTGAGGACCCTTAGCCAAGTGCTTATAAATTATCAATGCAGGGCTGGGGCTGAAAGAGGTTTTAAAGTAAGGTAATGACAGGCAGAGAAAGCAGAAGGATGTCCACTACAAATAGGAAGAGTAAGGACAGCCTCAGGCACGATGACAGTTCCTGGAATCCCAGAAGGCTGAGGCAGGAGGGTCACAAGTTTGAAGCCAGCCTGAGCAATTTAGGGGGACTCTGTCTCAAAATACAGCAGGAGAGCGCTAAGGATATAGCTCAGAGGCAAGACTGAGGCCCTGGGCTTGATCTCCAGTACCAACAGGGGGAAATAGAAGAATAACCGGCCACGTAGTAAGCAGCTCCTTGAGGCTGTACATGTAAGATAAGGAAAGTGAAGGAAGCATTTGCCTGCCTTCCTTAGCCCTCCCGGCTGCCAGCCCAGGGAGACCCGCGCTCTGCTCTAAAAGAATTTGCATAGCGGTGCCCTTTCTCCACATCATTGCACTTACCCAAACACACCACAGGAGGGCAGCACAGGCCTGCTTGACTTAAACCAAACTACATACAGTAGTGTCAAAATACAGGCCTAAATTCCCACCCAGAAAAGCTATTGGAAAAACCAAAAGGAGCAAAGATTTAAAAAAGACCAAAAAAAAAAAAAAAAAAAGACAAAGGAATGCATCCCTTAAGACTCTGAGTTTCTACAAAAGCGAATCATTGGAGCTAATGAAGCTGCAAAATGGAAGTTAAAGGAGAAAAAAACAAATACGAAAAAACAATTACTTGAAAGATTTTACTGATCCAATCATCAGAAGAATAGCTGCTTAACAGGAATCAGATTATTTGGTTCTCATTAATAATAAGTAGTTAATAGGTTACTCTTCCACAGAAACCGCTGTAGAAAGGCTCCCTGCAGGACTGACTTTTCTCTTGAACAACCTCAAATCACACCTGCCTTGTGTTCTACTTTGCCTCAACTTTCAGTCTCTTTCCCAATGTTTTGCATAAATGCTGTCTTCTGAACAGCAGCCTTATAAACTTTGGTATTGCAGAGTTATTTAGGCAGGTCTTGTTATAACACTTTGCTTTAGAACAAGTGGTGCCTACTAAGTTCACAATCTGTGGTAGTTTGGCTTACCTTTTACCTACATGACACATAGAGAAAGGGATTTACTAAGCACGTACATAGTCAAAGCAGTTAGCAAAAGAAGCACTTCAGTTAAGAATGATTTTCGAGCATAACTGACTTTAATGTGTTTGCAATGATGTCTTTTCTAGCCAGCGTTTTGAATGATTCTCATATGCTCAGTCTGATGTCGATAAACAAACTGAGCTTTGCTTTATTTGGAGGGCTGAGCATGCAGGTTCCCGAGGGACAGATAGGTCACCTGGGGAGCAACCCTTGCATGTACTCCCACCAGCAAGCACCTCGCTAAGTCGAGATGGGTCCTAGGATACTGCGTTAACATGGCTAGCGCAGGCCCGAGCACCATTCCCCTGCAGTCGGGCTAGCTCTGGCTTCTAGTCTAACTCATGAACAATTGACTATTGAATAAAGATGCTAATGTTCCAGCTAGCAATTCTTGTTTTCTCTACATAAAATGAATTTTCAGAAAAGTCACTTCAGAGGACTCCCTTGTCCACTGTCCTTCCCTTAATCAGGGAGAAGAATGTATGCATGCCTTTCTCAAGGGGACTGTGTCCGTGTGTCCTGACCAGCAAGGACATACTGCTTATCAGAGTAGGTTCCACTTGGCATAACGGATCCCTGTGCTAAGCAAATAGCTACCAGCGTATTCATATTCAGAACATGAGCATCCTACACTAATAAATCCTTTGTTGTGAGAAATAGCAAAATACCATAAATGAATGGCTATGTCCTAATGTATTTGAGAAATCTCGCTACTAATTGTGTGTCACTAACACTTTAATGACGAAAGGAGCCCGCCCTTCCCATTGGCATCGCTCAGGGTCAGGCCGTTTCTGTGTGAATGCATTCCTCACTAAATCTCGCAGGCAGCTGCCTCAGTTCTGTTACTAACACCATGCGCTGTCTTCGCGTTGTATACATGTCTAATTTATCAGTTTCTTGTAGATTGTCAGCAGCCTGCTGCCTCCGTACCGCCACAGTGCTCACAACTAGCCAGGAGGCCAGACTGCCCGCCCGTCAGGTAAATGCACCTCCTCCCCTCCTGGCTGCATGCGGCCTGTGCCCCCGCTCCCCTCCCCGCATGTGGCGCCTGTACTCCATTCCGTCCCACTGCGTATGATTTACGGGGGCTGCAGAAGCCATGGGCTCCCCACAAGCATGCTGCCCTGGAGCCAGGTCTCACCGCCTCCTCCCTTCTGCAAGGTGTGGAGCTTCCGACCTTCCACACTGGGCTCGGGAGGACATCTGTCCCACTCTCCTGTTCCTCTTTTTGCCCTTAAATGTGTTTCTCAGGCAAACAATGAATGAGGTGTGTGGTAATGGGACATGTCACAAGTGTCTTTTTTTCCTCCACTCAAGCACTCTGAAAGCTGAATTTGAGGGGTGGGGCAAAACCTTGTCATTTACATTCAGAAATAAACATTGGCAGCCTGAGTCCCTTAGGGGAGATGAACTGGAGAATTTGCAATGACCCAGACCAGAGGAGTTTGCCTGGCTAGCTTGCTCCTGGATTGGATGTGCCCGCTGCTCGTTGCCTGGAGCAAGAGCTGCCCGGGGTCGGGTTGCCAGGTGTCAGCTGCAAGAGTCCCGCTCCACGGGTCCCCTTCACCTCCATTGGACTATGCAGTGCAATGCTGAAGACTTGGGAGTGGTCCCTCCCAAGGCCAGGGCAGGGAACTGGGACAGACCAGGGCCAGGTATTGGAGAAGCATCCTATGAATGAGTGCACACTTTCTGGAGTCTGAGGCTCGGGTGTGGGTCCCATGTCCAGCACCCCCTAGCTGTGAGCATGCAGAGTTGCTCCTGCTGACAAAGGTTCTTCTAGAATCTTCCCTAGAAAGCAGGATGAGTGGGTAGAGCAGGAGGTCTGCCAGGCTGCCTGTTGTCAGCACTGATAACAGCCCTGTCACCTAACCGCCCTCGAGACAAAGATCTGCCTTCTCTTTCATAACCTTCCTGCTTTGCCCGAGCCTGGGCTGGAGCAGCCCACTCCTCCAGATGTTGAGGCAAGATAGAACCCAGAAAGGCTGCCAAGGAAATGTTTTAGCTTCATGACATCTGACCTACAGGGAAGGTTCACATTTTTAAAATTTATAATACTAAAAGGCACACTGCCGCTAATCCCCCTCAGAATATTGCCCACCGCCTCGAGCACACTTAGCCCGTCATTCCTGCTGCTTTCAGAAACACCTCTGAACATCTCCTTTCCTTGGTGGCTTTGTGAGGTGTGATCAAAAATCTAGTGAATGCGGCTGCCGAGTACTGTCCAAGCCAAAGGCAGCCTCATCTGCATGTTGCCACCCACCCTGTCCACCAGACTGCCGCTGTGCAACCTCTAGCTCCTCCCCAAAGTCACAGTGACCCGAAAGGGAAGCATTCTGAAAGATTCAGGACCTTGAGGCAACCAGGACAGTGCAACTGAAGGCTCTCGCCGATCTTCCAGAGCCACTTCAGAAAGTGGCAAGAAGGGTGGGATGAGTATGTTCAGAGCAGAAGTGAGTACTTTTAGGGGGGCAGTGGCAAGTATTTTTTTTTACTGTATTTCATTTATTTAAAGAAATGCAAGTGAAGGCTGACGAGATAGCTTAATGGACTGAGCACCTGCTTAGGAAGCGCAAGGACCTGGGTTTGATCCCTGGCACCACATGCCACACTGGCCCCACCCCTGGGCATACTGAGCTGGCCACCGAGACCAGGCATGGTGATGCACACCTGTAATCCCAGAGCTGGGGAGGTGGAAAACAGGAGGATCACTATGAAGCTGAGCTGTGCAGTGAGATGCTATACCAAATATATAAAATAACAATAATAAATGTAAGCACTCACTGTATTTTTTTTATGACATTGTGTAATTTTAGCTTGCTTTTTTCTTTTTAATTTGATACAGGGTTTCACTACACAGTTCAGACTCATAGTGATCCACTTGTCTCAGCCTCTCCAGTGCTGGGATGACAGACATGCTCCACCGGTCTGGCACAGAGCACCTGGGGTTCCAGGGCCAGCATGGCATGCAGTACTGGGGATCAAACTTGGGTCCTTGTGCCTGCCAGGCAGGTGCTTAGACCACCAAGCTATCTCCCTGGCCCTTGCTTTTCTTTTGAAAAGCTCAACTAAACAGTTGCATGCTCCAGGTCCTTCTCTTTTGAGATCCTGGAATTCAGACTGCTTGCTGCCTCCACAGGGATGATCTGCTTGAAGGAAAGCAGTTTAGTCAGCATGGTGACACAGGCCTGCTCATGGCCGCAGCGCTTTGGGAGGCTGAGGCAAGGGGACTGTAAATTCCAACCAGCCTGGACAGTTTAGCACATCTTGTCTCAAAATTAAAAAATAAGCCTGTAATCTCAGCACCCCGGAGGCTGAGGCAGGAGGATCGTTGTGAGTGTGATGCCTGCCTGGCCTGCAAAGTGAGCTGAAGGGCAGCCTGAACTGCATAGCAAGATTCTGTCAAAAGAAAGAAAGAAAGAAGCAAGTGGTGTGGGCGTAGCTCAGTGGCAAGGCTCTGGGTAGGGAATAAAAGGCAGCAAGTTCATGAATTACAAATTTAGTTACATTTACAGGACCCACTACCCATATAGTCCACCCACAGAACTGAGTAAGTACAGTGGAAAGACTGGCCAGGGTCCTTTCCAAAGGTGCTCGGAATTCGGGCCCTCGCTGCCCTTCGGCTCCCTGCTGGAGGAGAGCACAGAGACCGGAGAAGTCCCACCATGTGCTCCACAGGGTGACTGTCCCACAGGCTGCCTGCTGCAGCTCCCCAAGGGTGACCATTCTTACTCCCTGGTAAAGCACCTGCCTATAGTCCCACCTAACACCGAGCTGCACGGAGCCAGGCAGGCGTCCAAGGAGGAGCAGATCCGCCCTTCTGCACCCGGGAGGAGTGAAGTGATAGAC
>NW_004524623.1:14130954-14139223 GCF_000260255.1 Octodon degus
TGATTCCATTTTGTGCAAATTTAAGATAATCGCAGGTGATGTATAATATTTTTAACTCTGAAGTGGTGCAGATTATTATGTCGTCATGCCTGACGTCATGCCAGCGCGTCAGGCCAAGTGAGCTGCAGCCAGCGTGTGCCGTGGCGAGACACCTCAGCGTCCACCAGTGCGTTCCTGTCTGCTTTATCAAAAAGCGCACTAACTCATGATCTTCACCGATGTGTCATTGCACAGTGTGACCACTCTAGACTATTCACTAGAATTTATGTTGCATAACATGTTTAATTTTTTTTTTTTAATGTATTTGGTACAGGGTCTCACTACACAGCCCGGACTTGTAGCGATCTTTTTGTTTTCAGCCTCCCCAGTGCTGGGATTACAGGCGTGCGCCACCACACCCAGACTCAGTGGCTGGCTCAGTGCGGGGCCAGCACAGCATGTGGGGCTGGGGATCAAAGCCCGGTCCCTGCACTTGCCTAAGCAGGCACTTAGTCCACTGAACTATCTCACCTGCCCCAACATGTGTAATTCTCTAAAAAGAAATTGGGGATCCCTTCTGCAAATGCTACAGGGAAGCTCACGGTTTCTTTCTGTAAATCCACCCATCCACCCGTTTCCCACTGTCTGACTCGGGTGGGACAGGCAGGAGGATTCTTGCCGTGCATTATTTTCTTCGGATTTTAAAGGGCATATTTTAATTAGTTTGTTTATTTGTTTATTTTTGGCTTTTTGAGACAGGGTCTCACTCTGTCATCTGGGCGGGACCTGAACTCATGTCCTTCCCGAGTCCTGGGTTACACACTTGGGTACTGTGCCTCGCTTAGTTTAATCAGTACCGCCCACTGTTTTCTTAGACTTTGCGGAAGGTCACATTGTCTCATGTTTTACCACCAGCTTGAAGACAGGCAGGGTAGTAGTTTTTACACCAGTTATCCTAACTGGGGCAGTCTCCTTTTCAACTTGGTTGATGGCAGTTCAAGAAGGCATGTAGCACCAGCCTGTCATCCCACCACTGAGGGAAGCGGAGAAAGGAAGATCGTAAATTCAAGTCCCACCCGGGCAAATTAGTAAAACCCTGCCTCAAAATAAAAAATACAGGGCTGGGGAGATAGCTCAAGCACAAGGTCCTGAGATCAATCTCTGGTACCATAAATAAATAAAGATACATAAGAGCTGGGTTCTCATTCAGTAGAATTGAATGTTCCTGGGTGCCGTCCCTAGTACCAAAACAAACAAAAAAATCACCACAGTTCACAGAGCTTGGAAAGTAAGAAAACTTCAAGCAGATAATGTTTTACAGAATTACGATTTTATAAGAGAGACACATGAATGATTCCAGTTCCAAAAGATTAAAACATTTCCTTGTCTTACTGGGAACAGTGGCACATGCCTATAATCCCAGCACTTTGGCAGGCTGAGGCAGGAGAATTACAAGTTCAAGTCCCGCCTGGGCAAGTTAGTGAAATTTTGTGTCAAAATTTTAAAAACTTGAAAGGAGCTGAGATGTTGGTTAGTGCAGAGGTCCTGTGTTCAAGCCTCAGTACCAGAAAAGTCAAAAACAACAAATAGATTAGCAATGATTTCTAGTGGCTCCAAAGATAATATTACTTTCAAAAACTAAATGAACAAAATAATCTTCAAATGTTTCTCCTGGCAGAAATGAAATCTATGGAACTAAATTTCATAGTATCCAGGAAAATATCCCTTTTTAGAAAACTACCCAACTTTTCGACAAGTGAAAAAAAAAAACCAAAACCACCAGACCCCTTGGTGCCTCATCCTCACTTTTGGCTGGCTGTTTTGCAAACGCTCGGAACTCAGTTGTGTACCGCGCACAGGAAATTCAGACTTCGCCTCCTTGCCCCGCCAAGCGCCTGGCAGCCAGCCGGAGCAGGGCCGTGTGGCCGAGGCTCCAGAGGCCCCGCTCCCGACCGCGCCGGCTGTGCTGGTGAGCCCGCTCCGGAGAGCACAGATGCTGGGCTCGGCCTGCTGAGCCCCCGAGTCTGGGCAGGACGCCCAGGTGCGCCTCCGGAGGAGCCGGGGTGCAGCACCGGCAAGGTCCGCCCGCAGGCGCCCGGCCGGTGCCTGGTCCGGCGCCTGCAAAGCGTGAGCGAGCTCCGCTCGCAGGAAGCTTGCGCCGCAGCCCCTCTTCCCGCGCCGCGCCGCCTGCTGCAGCCGCGGCTGCCCGGGAGGGCGTGCTTTGCTGTGCGCCGCGTGCGCGCGGATCTTGCGCCCCTGCAGGACCCGGCCCGCTGACCGCTCTTTCTCCTTGCAGTCCTGACGCCGCCCTCCCCGAGGAGCCGCCGCCCGCCAGCCCCCCGTGCGCCCCGCTCCACTGCCTGGCCAAGCCGCCCTGCCCCTAGGTTCCGCCGCCCGCCCTCGCTCCGGCCGCGCAGGACCTGCCCGGACCCCGCGGCGTCCTCCTCTCGGTCCGGAGAGGCGCGGGGGTCTCTGTCCGACGTTTGGGAAGAGGAACGCAAAGCACAGCCCCGCTGCGACGAAACTGCGCGGTTTCTCTGGGCCACTGCGAACTGCGATCGATCGCCGGCTCAGTTCAGCCACATCAAAGACGGAGAGGACAGGTGGTTCGTCTCCACCGGCGGCGGCTCGCCCTCCGCAGCCTGAGGGGCCCAGGACGGTGTGCAACGCGTGCATGGGAAGACGAGCTCTCCTCAAGCCACACTCAGCGACATATCTTTTTGTCATTGATATTTAGTTTTGTACTTCATTTGCTATATAATTTATGCCTGTAAGAATAATTTCTGTGAGAGGTGAATTTAATTCGCTTATTTTCAAATAAGCATAGTTTGTTCGATCCTCTAGGAGCTTTAATTTAGTTCGAAGTCTGGAACTGGCCAGCCGGTGGTCATTTTCCTTGCACAAAGTGATAAATGAGGTGCATCCGAATGTTAAAATAACTGTATTTTTGCTGCTACACTGATATTGTTTATGAACTTCTAATCAGTAGCTTATTAACTGCTGGTTTTCGTTTTTGTTTTAACTAGAATTCTACACTGGACATCAGTAAGTAATTCTAAGAAAGAGACCACATTATGATTCCTTGGCTTATTTGAGCTTCCGTGGCATCCTTCATTTTTTTAAATTGTGTTGACTAGATGTACTGGTGCTGCCTCTCCCTGTGTGTGGCCGCGTGTGGAGACGGGGCTACATAAGGCTACGTCACCTGAAGGGAAGAAAGGCTGTGTTAATTAACGACCAGAGTTGGGTTGTTTTCTTCCAAATTCAAGGTCCTACTATGAGTCTTTCCTGCTAAACAGTATCAAGAACAAAACTACACATGGCTAGGTGTAAGGCAGCCTTGGCTAGGTCATTTACGCTGATGGTGTTCAGATTTTTGATTGAACTTGTATGTTTTGTTGTTGTTAGATTTGTTTTTCATAATGAATTGTCCTTGCCAAAAGATATATAGATACTAAACCTTTGCCCATTGTCTACTTTTGACAAATACTCAGGTGCCTACAAGTCATTCTATTATATTGATAAGACACATTCCTAGTTAATTTACAGATTCTGCTAGGTAACTTTTATGACTTGATTTAAGGCAGTGGATTTTCATAGCAAAATTTTGTTTTGCACATAACCTGACAAATAAAGGAAAAGAGGTACCACAGCTGCGATGTCTCTGAGGCCGCATCCCTCTCGAGGGCGGCTAGCCCTGATTCCTTGTCTTTGTCAGTAGCCTTAACTTATTTAAAACCAGAAAATTTTCGCCTTTTCATGTGTCGGTAATTTCTCTCCCAAATGAACAGGGTCCTCACTGTTAGCACACAGAACAGCTACCAGTGCAGGGCACACCCAGGACCGCCGCAGAGCCACCCGGCTGCGCAGTGGGGGGGCGGGGGGCAGGATGAGTGCACTGCAGGTGTCCAGCAGAGGCCGGTCATCAAGCACACACGGGAGCTTCGGACAGGTGTGCACCTGTCGAGTGGTGGTCACTGTTATTACCAAAGCAGCCAAGAGCTTCTGTGTTCTTTACACGAGTGCTGCCTTTCAGGGGGTCATGGCTTATGCAACTTGGCCTAAACTATTGAAGTCTCCACCGAGATAGGGATTCAGGTCAGAGTGCAGAATCAAAACAGACCTGCACGCAGGTCCTGATGGTAGCTGTCACACGCCTGAGCCCACCTGTGATGCCATTCTGTCAGTCCTGCACACAGTCCTCAGGTGACAGGCACACTACCTGCCAGGGACCAGTGTCAGTGACATACTGGGTTTCATTAAGTGAGTTCATCAGAAGAAAGCAGACCCGCCCGCTCTGTCTTTTCTTTTTGGAGTCCTGAGTTTGCACCTTGGAAGGTGCAGCTTCTTAGTGGGCTTTGTGCCTGGGGGAGACACGCCTTTTTACTGATACCTCAGAACACCTTCCTTTGTCATCTGTCACTTGCTGGGGAATGGGACCGCGTTCTGAGAGGCTGGAGCCCTCTTGCTGTCACAGGGCTCCTGGCGCTGTCCCACACCCGCCCTCTGGTTTATGACCCAGTTAAGCTGAGGAGTGTGCAGGGCATTTATTTTTTCCAGAACAAAATCTATCAAAAACTAGTCTCTAAACAGAGTGGGAAATGCTTGAAGTGTTAATTGTACAAAATACTAATTTTAGCAGAATTTTGTCAAGAAGATATAGAAACTTGGAAATAAAATTTCCTTTTCAGCCCCAAATTAGATGGTGCTCCCTAAGTCCTAAGAGAGAATGCTGTGTATTTATTTCCACTGTGGCGTCATTTAGCATAGTAGTTTAAACAGAGCCATATTTATATTTATTTATAGGCATTTTAAATGAATAGATGTGTGTAACAGAAGTAAAACTCAGTACTTGTAAAGATAATCAAGATCCATAAGGAAATTGAAAATGAAGAACGAGTTAGAACCCCAAAGGGCGAACTCAGATTAATCGAAGACACGTGCGCAGAAGAAGCGCGGTATGCGCAAGCGCAGTCCCAGGGTGCCACTCCTGATGCCACGTTGACGCCGGGAGGGCAGGTAGCCGGCCAAGGAGGGTAGCAAGGTAACCAGGCAGTTTTTTAAAAGTAAGCACAACGACAGTGCTGAGAGGAATAGGTACAGAAATGCTTCCTGCTGAAGATTTCTTTTTTTAGGCATAAAATAGTATCAAAGTAAAAATCAGCAATACACGGCTTTTGGCCTGAGTTCTTGGGGGTGGCAAAACCTTCCATGACTAAATTAGAAAAACTTTGAGGAAACAAAGTTACTAAATAATTAAGATTTAGAAATTATACCTATTTAGCCAGAGGAAGAGGAGATACAATTGTAGCCTTCCAGAAAAGAGAATTGATAGAAACAGCTACAAATACCAGTAAGACTAGAATTAGGAAATCTTCAAGATGAAGGATTTATATTCTAAGATAAAGATTTTGAGCAATGAAAAATCATCAGAATTGGTGATTATGAGGAGGATTTGTTTTTTAAAAATGGAATATTATTGGTTGTCTAGTATTAAGTGGCAAGATATCTTAAAATAATGTATAACTCTGCAAACTTATAATCCTGTTTCTTTTATTTTAAAGTTAAAAATAAAGTAGTTCTGACTAGTCATAAATATTTTATCCTTTGAAATAGGATAGCAATCTTATTTCTTAAAGGATTGTCGATGTTATTTTTCCTTCCAGCAATATATCATTATATCCTTAAATTTGTCCACAGTGTAGCAATTTTACTATTAAAAGCCTCAGTTTTCAGACTCTAGAAAAGAAATGCCCTCAGGAATACTCGAGACAAGCTGAACACCTCCCCACTTCTGTCTCTGCTGAGGAGGGTCTTCCACGTTTGTTCTCTGCGTGCCGTGGAAAATATTCACGTACAGCAAAGACCTGCTGCTTCAAACAAGCGTAAAATATCAGCCCAATAAACGAACTAAGGCTGTGAAAACGTCCTGAGACAAATCCTTTCCAGTTTTCCAGTAAAGATTATGACACAGGAAATGAGGATATGAAATCTATTTTCTGCTGAGATAGGAGTATAAATTTTTATTCTCAGAATCAGCCAAGAAATAGAATGTGTCTGTCAGAATGATGCGTCCGGACGCTGACAGGTTTCCAGTTGGGAACTTGGCTGGCTCTGCCCACGGTGCGAGAGTTGGGTGCCTCAAGATGCAGATACATCTAGGGTTAAAAGAAACTCCTAGAGTAAGGTTCACAGTTTTAAAAAAGGTTTGTTCTCCTTTTTCTGTGCATTTCTTTATAAACCAGAGTGCATTAAGATAATCTTTATAATTAAGACTGTAGAAAATTTACAGTGGTGTTTTCAATTAAAGGGGACATAATTTTGCAGAAAGCTGTGGAACTGGAGTTACGGTAGATAGCATAGTCAGGGATGATATGGACGCGTGATTTTTTTTTTTATCTTAAATTCAATTTCTGTGGACCCACATGACCAACATAGCTCCTGAGTGACCCTTTCCATCGTCAGCAGTAGTCTCAGAAATTAAAATCATGTTTATTTAAATGCAAACTTGACTTCCACGGTCCCTGATGTATGGCGCTGGTGGCGTTATCCTGTTGGGCAGACACCTGATTTCCCCTAGACAACGCTTTCATCCTATTATACAAGGTATAACTGAAAGAGGTATTTAGTATTAAGACATTCCCCACTTGAGCATTTCTCAGAGATAATATTCTGTTTAAAAAGAGGAGATGCAATTAACTGCCTTTCATGTAAGACAAGAATACAGTGTAAGAAGCGTATGACGTAAGACGTTTGCATGAGGTCACTCATGTCAGGGAAGCTTTTCTCTGTCCATACTATGAACACCTTAGAAACCTTATTTCTCTTGTCCTAGGAATGTAAGGACATTGCCCCTATACCTGGTCTCCTTTTCATACTGGAAGCATGGCTCTTTATTCTCACTGTATTTTTATCCCTTTCCTCTGGAGTTACTTAAAATTTGCCCTATTTAAGCTGAAGTCTGGATAAACTGCTGAGCCAGATTATTTCTGAGATCAGAGTTTAATTACTGTGCAACACTTATTGGGAATTGACTTGCATTAGAATTATTCTCTGGTCACTATGATTCTCTAATGAAAACAGATACTTCCTAGCACAAATGTATGCTTTTCCTTTCAAAAAGTCATTTTGAAAATAAAGACCAGACCGGGGAGATAGCTCAGTGGAATAAGTGCTTGCCTGGCAAGTGCAAAGCCTGAGTTCAATCCCCAGTTCCGCAAAAACAAACAAACAAAACTTCCATGGGGGGGGGGGAGCCCACACTTTGGGGCTGGTAAGATGGCTCAGTGGTCTAAAGCACCTATTTAAAACAAGCTTAGCAAAGAACAGGGACCGCGGTTCAATCCCCCAGCACCACATGCCAGCCAGACCCGCCCCCTGGTGGGCTGAGCTGGCCACACACACACAATAAATTTTTAAAAAAAAGAAAGACCAGAGAACCATAAAGTAAAGGGAAATGTCATCAGTTTGTGTAAAAAGACTTCTTAGGTGATAATGGAAATGCAGAATGCAGCGTCACTGAGTTCCTAGACACCGTTGTTCAGCAAAGAGGAGATACATCGCTGGACATTGCAGCCACAGAATGTTTAAGCTCAATGGTTTGACTGTTAGGAGTCAGTTAAACAATTCTTTGAAAATCTTTTACGACATTTTTGTAATCTATTCAGTGTTTTTATTTGCATGAGTATGCATACGTGGTGAACCAAACATGATTCCGACGGTACTGCATTTCTTGGCAGTGCTAACATTTGTGTCACGTGTGGCCAGCCCTGGTTTGTACTGCGTGTGATTATTGTAATGATTCAGCTGTTCCTACATTTAATTGCAGTTTTATTCTTATGCCCTCTGGGGCTCAATGATGTGAAGTGTTTCCACCTAATTATGATGTCATATGAATAGGTTACTAAAAGACTGATCGAAGAAACTGTTTTGTTAATTATTTTTAAAACTCCAAAGTTCAAAGGAAACATTCTCAAACACACATGCATTTATTTTCAATTCAACTAAAGTTCTTATGACTTTGTTATTGCTGGTCGTTTTTACTTTTTTATTGTGGACAATCTTCGGTGAGTGTCTTATGGGAGAACCGTGTAAGATGCGCTGGTATATGGGTGATCCCATCATGCACCTGGGGTGGGGAAAGCTAAGAAGGTCAGCAGAAGCCAACGGATCAATTCTTACACTTGGTTTTATGTTTACCAACTGAATATCATGTAATGCATAAAATTTTCCAGTAAATAAATCAGTTACCTTTTGTTCATTTCATCAAGACTACTTTTTAATCCACATA
>NW_004524623.1:14139738-14141846 GCF_000260255.1 Octodon degus
AAAGCCAAATCAGCCTCCTGAAGCATCAAGAAAGTCTTTCGAGGGCCGGCCAAATAGCTGAGCAGATTAAAGCGCCTGCAAGCAGGCGCAGGGGCCAGGGGTTTGATCCTCAGGCCTGCTGTGCCGGCCCTGCCCCCCCGGGGCACACTGAGAGCAATTGGGACTGGACGTGGTGGCATGTGCCTATAATCCCAGCACTTGGGAGGCTGTAAACAGGCGGATCACTATGAGTCCAATCTGGTAGTGAGACCTTGAACACCCTGTAGACCCTTCCCTAAAATACACACAAAAAAAGTCTCCCCAAGGCAGCTGCAGGGGTACTTGCCTTTGGTCTCAGCAACTCGGGAGCCTGCAACAGGGGGGCTGGCTTGAATCTAGGAGTTTGAGGCCAGCCTGGGCAGTATAGCAAAACCCTGTCTGGAAAAAGCAACAGAAAGGGAAGGGAGATGGGCTCCATGATGTGAGGTGAAGTGGAAAGTGCCTGCAGACCAGTTAGGACTGAGAAAAGAGGTGGGGATTGAGGGGAATCTATGGGGCATGTCTTCTGGCATTCAGGCCGTGTGCATGTGTGCTAATTAATGCCTTTAGGAAATCAAGGCATTCCAAATTTGAGAGCTCCTAAAAGGGGGCTCCTTGGCTCCCTCATGTCTAATTTTTCCCCAAAACCATGAAATTGAGCTCACAGAACATTGTCCTCTACTATAATTCCAGCGGGAACTAACTGCCAACTCCTTGGTAGAAAAGGTCTTTGAACTAAGGGCATGGTTATTCCTGTCATACTTTCTTGGGGAGCTGAAAATCTAGACCTCCAGGATTGTGTTTGCAGAAGGCTTATGTCATATAATGAAGTCAGCAGACAGTTGCTTCTTTAACAATTTATGAACCAATTACACTTGAGTGCTTTTACAAGAACCTCAGAATACTTAATCCACAGCATAACTGTCCGTGGAGATGAATCTCACTGGGAACAATACTAGTCAGCACAGTGAATAATAAATTTAAATGTAGAAAGCAATATAAAAATAAGCAGAACTATAAATAAGGCATATTGTTATAGCAAAGAGGTGTTACAATAAGAACACTTCATTTTCTTTATTATCTATGCCAGTGGGGAGAAAAGAAGGATAATTCAATAAGTTCTGTTGCTAGTCAAATCAAGTGGGGGCAGATAGATGTCTACTTCATAACTATGTTAGTTACTTTTTTTTTTTGTATTTTAGGGAAGGGTCTACAGGGTGTTCAGATTCTCACTACTAGATCTGACTTGGAGTGATCTGCCTGTTTACAGCCTCCCAAGAGCTGGGATTACAGGCATGCGCCACCACGCCCAGTCTCAATTGCCATCTCAGCGTGCCCCAGGGACGGGGTAGGCACAGCAGAATTACGTTCTCATTGCTGGGAGCAAACACCTGGTAGCCACAGGCTGAGGAGGAAAGGCTTGTTTTGCCCACAGTGTGTAGAGGCTTTGATCCGTAGTTGGCTGGCTCCAGGCCAGATGACCTGGCAGAAGGGTGTCGCAAAGAAGAGACAGTTCATGGTGTGGCCAGCAGGAAGCAGTGAGCCCGCTTCTTTCCCTTTTTACTCCATCCAGGCTGCAAGCCTATTGGTCAGTGCCACCCACACCTGGGGTGGGGCTTCCCTCTTCATAAATCTATTATCCACACCCAGAACTATGCTAAACCCATCATGGATGATTCCAGTATCACACCCGCATGATCCAGTCTCTCCCCAAAGTCACCTGTGAGCTCCTTAGGTTTTGGGGGGTCATCTAGGTCTAAGTCATAGCAGTAGCCCACAACAGAACTGTCTACAAATGTGTGAGGGCCGGGGAGATGGCTCAGTGGAATAAGAGCTTCCCTGGCAAGCCTGAGTTCAATCCCCGGTTCAAAAAAAAAAAAAGTGTGACACCTAGTGCAAAAGGGGAATCTTGACTCCTTGGTCCAAAATCGTTAAGAGTTTTAAGATCATTAAACCAAGTATGAGTTTGTTTTTTCTTTTTTCTTTTGTTTTTTGGCAGTACTGAGGATTGAACCCAAGGCCTTCACTCTGAGCTACATCCCCCTTATCCCCTCCAGGACAGGGTCTTCCTAAGCTGCCCAGGCTAGACT
>NW_004524623.1:14142679-14144759 GCF_000260255.1 Octodon degus
CCTGAGGAGGCTCCTGGTTTGATCCTCACCACTGAAAGGAAAAAAAAAATGGTTGAAACTCACAATACTCTGATTTTTCTGTTTCCATAATATTTCAACTTAAAAGTCCCTAAACTCGTAGTACCACATTGTACTCAGGTGATAAACATCTTTCATCTTCAAAATAACAGCAGTAAGCATTTTAATTAGTGTATAATAAAGTAACTAAGAACCCTACCTACTGATTTCTTCAAAACTTGACTTCTTAGAAGCTATAAATTATTAAAAATGTCAAGCAAACGTCGCAGGAAGATCTGCCTCCCTTCAAGGAGTGATGGGACCAAGATTAGTCAGTGATTCGTATCTCAGACTTTCACAGGAAAGAAAATATGTACCTCATTGAAATCCACCGAGTTTGAAACTCTGAGCTCTTATTGGGAGTAGCTCCCGAATGTGTAAGAAGAGGAGAGAAGAAGATGGTGCGCTGTTCTGGTTTGTGGCAAGGTAACAGTGGCCCTGTGGGGCCGATTGTGTGGCCCAGAGGGGCGGGTGCCACCACAGGGCAAGTATGAGCCTGGCTCGGCAGCCAGTGCCTGCTGATGCTGTTTCTCTGTATCAACCATGGAAATATACTATGCATTCAACAAAGAAAGAATCCCGAGAAATGGCCTCTCGGGAACACCACAGCGAAGCAGGTGTGGCGACCCATGCCTGTCATTCTAGCTCTCAGGAGGCTGAAGCAGGAGGATCATTGCATTCAAGGCCAGCCTGCACTACAAAATGAGCTCAAGGGCAGCCTGAACTATGTAGTGAGACCCTGTCTCAGATAAAAAAAAAAAAAAAAGAAAAGAAAAAGAAAGAAAAGAACAAAACAAACCACAGTGAAGCCAGGAACAGAAGCCTAAGTTTCAAATATTTGCTCCAAAGCAGGCTATGTTAATAGGAGTATTTTTTAATTTTTTTATTTTTGGCAGAATGGATTGAACTCAGGCCCTTGTGCTTGCCAGGCAAGCGCTTATTCTACTGAGCTATCTTCCCAGCCCCAGTAGGAGTATTTTAAAAGCATAGAATTGTGATCAGGTTCTAGCCTTGCCACTTACCGGACACTTAGTCTTTTCAGCCCGCGATTGTGTCTTGATTTTAAAAGGGCACAGAAATACCTTCTGGGCACTGTGATTTCAAAGAAGAGATGAGGTAGCGTAGATAGCATCTTTCAAAGAGTTCAACCTTTCGTACCTAATAGTATTTTAATAGCACATGCCCTAGACCTCTGCAGTCTGATACATTGAGATCGATAAAATTCATTAATTCATTCATGCATTAATTTAGCAGACATTTATTGAGAAACTACTTTTGTACATGCATCTTGTTTTTGTTTTTGTTTTTTCCTTTTTGAGACAGGGTCTCGCTATGCAGTTCAGGCTGGCCTTGAGCTCACTTTGTAACCCCAGCCGGTCTTGAACTCTCAAAGATCCTCCTGCTTCAGCGGCCTGAGTGCTGGGATCACAGGCATGCGCCACCATGCCCAGCATGCTCGTGCCCTCTAAGCACAAAACAGTTTCAGGCCTTTTTTGTTTTGTTTTGGGTTGGATTGGGTTTTTTAAAGTTAAGAGTAGAAACTTATTTATTGAGGAAGAAGCTCCTCCTGCCTGAGAGACAGGAGGGAACCCAGTGGATTCCGCTGGCCTTTTAGAAGATCAGAAGATCTTCTCTATACAGTAAATAGCATGGGTGGCGGAGACAAAACGCCACAAATCCAGCGAGATTGTACAGTTGCTGAGGAAAAGGCTGTGTCAGACGGGGGTGGGGCAAAAGGGAGACAGTCCAGGACTAAGTGCAGTGACCAGGCTGAGCCTCATTAAGGAGATGAAACAAGGAGAATCATTCTTTCACATCATGATTTGTTTTTTAAATGATTAAATTACATATATCCAGTTTTTAAAAAATATTAGATGCTATTATCTACCTAAAAGCATCATCAAATGATAATCAGTATTTAGGAAGAGTTTTTAAAAATGGATCTTTTAAGTTTTTCAAATACATAATTTGGAATAACCATTACAAAATATGCATGGATTTTATTTCATGACAGTGTTGCTTT
>NW_004524623.1:14148824-14152525 GCF_000260255.1 Octodon degus
AAGGCTGGCCTTTCAGGGTGCTGGTGCTGGACAGGTGCGGTGACCCCATGTGGGTGCACAGTGGGTGCCCACCACTGTCTGTGATTCCCCTGTGCGATGGTGGGTGGGAAACAAGTTTTTCTAACTGTCCTTAGAAACACATTTTGACTGGGTGCTGGGATATTCCAAAATCCAAAGGTCCTTCTGTCGTGCACATTCCTACATAGCATCCATATTGTTCAAAAGATATCTACCTTCCAATTAATCAATTAATTAATTAATTAATTTGTCTTTTTGAGACAGAGTCTCCCTATGCAGTTCAGGCTGGCCTTGAGTTCACTTCGTAGCCCAGGGTGATCTCAGACTCCCAGTGATCCTCCAGCCTCAGCCTCAGCCTCCCAAGTTCTGGGATTGTAGGGGTGTACTACCAGGCCCTGCTAGCATTTATTTATTTTTAAAAATTTTATTAGCACATGTTTTCAGTGCCAATGATTACACTCATCGTGGGGAGCTTGTACGTGCACAGAACACATCTCGATTGTTTTTATCCCCCATTTCCTCAACCTCCCCAGCATCCTTGCCACTAATCGTTCCTACGAAGGACAGGAAGTGAATGTTCATTAACCACATACTACACGCAGCACTGGAATCGTAGACATCCCCGTACGATCTGCCAGTTTAGCAGAGCTGTACCAATTGCGAGCATGGAACCCTGGGACAGAGCAGCGCAATGGCTTTGTCCTTGCCAGAGTCTCCTGGAAGCCCTGATGCTTCTCAAGTGTGCTTCTCACTTAGAGCACGTAAATTCAGTGGAACGTCATTAGTTCACACCACATGAGAGGGTGAAAAAGATGCAGGTGCCTGTCACTGCCTGTTTTCAGATGGAAACCCTGGGCTGGAGGTCCTGAACAAATTACCCAAGAACTGGTTGTGTCCTTAAGAGTCCATGGGCGATGCTGGCTGGCTTCATCAGTGGGCTTTGCCACCGGAGAGCGCCCGACCCTGCCACCCGCAGCCTCCTAGCAGCCGGCCCTTGCTCCACATGGCAGAGCCCATCTTCCTCCCTTGGGAGTGACACAGCCCTCACAGCTGGCAAGCCTGGGGACACACTGTATTCCGATAGGGCATTCATTTCACCTGGGATCATTCAGATTATTTTCCAGGGACAGTCACAAGTGAAGGGCTGCCAAGCCTGTCCCTTTGTTTCTCAAGTGTTTCTCCTTTCCTAGTAACAGAAGTAATTTTATGGCAGTAAATTTGGGTGATATGAAAACAAAGAATAAAGATAATTTTATCTTTATGAAAAAAGTGTTACCAGGGGGCCTGCCGGTTAGCTCAGCTGTTTAAGCACCTGCTCATGCAAACACAGTCAGGTGCAGGATGCTGCGGTTCAATCACCACCTCCACCTGCCTTACCAGACCTGCCCTTAAGGCAGCCTGAGCCAGCCAAAAAAAAAAAAAAAAAATCCATCTCAACTTTTTGGACCAGCCAAATAACTCAGGGGATTAAAAAGCAGGCTCAGGGGCCGGGGGTTTGATCCCCAGGCCTGCCCTACTGTCCCACCACCGGGGCGCACTGAGAAGGCAACTGAGACTGGGCATGGTGGCGCGCGCCTGTAATCCCAGCTCTTGGGAGGCTGTAAACAGGCAGATGACTATAAGTTGGATCTAGTAGTGAGGCCCTGAACACCTTGTAGACCCTTCCCTAAAATACGGTAGAAAAAAAAGTCATTAATATTTTGGTATCTTTTAATGAATCAGACTAAATATATAATTTCTAATACTTTTTTTTTCCCCTCAACATTCTGGTGAACACCTTTTCTAGGTTATTTTAAGGTTTCAACTACATTATTTGTAAGGCTGGTATAATATTTTTATGTTACATTATACATCTTTTAAAAAGAAAATACTCTCACCCAGCTATTCCTTTTCTTAGTGTCTTCACAAAGGAATCAAAAATATCATACCACAGTGTTTGTACACACCCATGTTTGTAGCAGCATAATTTATAATACTCAAATCTTGGAAGCAGTACAAGTGTCCATCACCTAGTGAATGGATAAAGAAGATGTGGGTTTTTAAAATATACAATGGAGCACTACTCTGCCCTAAAGAAGGATGATCTTGAGACATTTCTAGGTAAGTAGATGCACCTTGAAACCATACTTCTATGGGAAATAAATTGGACACATATGTATAAATGCCAAACTGTTTCTCTGGTGTAAGAAACCAAAAGTGTATGTAAGGACCAAAATGCATATTGTGAAATAGGAAAAGAAATGTTCAAATGGACAGCAGGAACCTTTCCAACATGGATGCAACAGGGGAGGGAAGCGAGTCGATTACATCAGGTGTAAAGTGTGGGAATGGAGGCTCATTAGGTCCAGAAACAGGTGTACTGGGGGCAGAGAGATAAATAAACTTAAAGAGAGAAATAAATTTGAGAGAACCAAACAGGAGAAAAGTACATAGAATTGTTGGTAGTTAAAAATTGAACAAATGGAGTCTCCAAAACCACAGATGTTTATAGATGTATATAAAATTATTTATTGTTTTCTTGGTCCCTGTATTTACCTTACCTTCTAAGACACCATGAAGGATTTAGTGTGGAGTACTTGTGTGTGTGTGTGTGTGTGTGTGTGTGGGTGTGCAGTATTACTTTATTTTATTTTTTAATCTTTTATCTGGGGCTAGCAAGATAGCTCAGCAGACTAAAGCGCCCGCTTAGGCAAGTCCAGGGACTGCAATTTCATCCCGATGTCACCTGTCGTGCCAGCCCCACCCCCAGGGTGGGCTGAACTGGCCACAGTCTGGATGTAGTGGTGCACGCCTGTAATCCCAGTGCTGAGGAGGCTGAAAACAGGAGGATCACTATGAGTCCAAGCTGCACAGTGAGACGGCATGTGGTACCAGGGATCAAACTCCGGTCCTTGCACTTGCCAGGCAGGTGCTTAGACTGCTGAGCTATCTTCTCAGCCCTGGAGTACTATTTTGAAATGAATTCTCAAATGGGAAAAGGAGGGTGAAACAAGGGTACCACAGCTAGAACTTAAACCCTCTATCTTTGAAAAAGGAGACAACTCTTTTAAGTTGAGCATGGCCAGTTCCAAGTGGCATGGAAGTGGTCGTGCCACCCCCAGGGGGAAGGATGCAAACCAGATTCAGGGAGGGCTCTGTGCTCCGGTCCTAGGCAGATCCAGCTGGATTTCTCAACCACCTGTGAGTCTGTGCACCCAATCCAGCCATGGTGCCATAGTTGGCTCAAGCCACCAGCTACAGTCCTGTGTGCCTGGGGAACATAGGAGGGTCATGGCTATGGTGTGCCAATGTCTCTTGCCTTGGCATTCACTATGTGCATTAATGGTACTGAAAATTCATTCTGCTCAAAACAGTGCCCGTGCTTGAAATGCAGGCAAAAAGGGGACATCCAGCAGCAGAAACAAAAGCAACAGCCAGCGCATACAGTGGCTGAGCACACTGGCTGTTGTTACGCGGTGATAGCTCAGTGTCACTTGGCGAGGAAGATTGTGGGCAAGGTGCTTGTTTTCACAGATGGGTCATATTAGGTTAAGGGAGGCTATGTGATGGCTTTCTCGTCCACAATATAGGGTAAAGGTTTCTTATTGTACAATCAAAATTCAATTACAAAAACAAAAGGGAGGGCTGGTGAGATGGCTCAGTGGTCTAAAGCACCTACTTAGAACAAGTTTAGCAAAGCACAG
>NW_004524623.1:14152890-14153664 GCF_000260255.1 Octodon degus
CAGAGAATGTTGAGAGACCTATTTGGGTACTACAGTGTGCTGTCAGGCTGTATCATAAAGCCAGATCTGGCAGGGAAGATAGCTCAGCAGCACAAGCGCCTGCCCAGTAAAGCCAGTCCTGGAGAAGTTGACATTGATGAGGCTAGATTTGACCTGGAGACTGTTGAAAAAATGGAAACCTAAAGTGTAAATACATAATAGAGTACATCGAGCTACTGAACTGAAAGTATTCTTAAGATAAAACAAAATACAAAAATGCATGTTAATTATATATAAAAGATTCTATTCCTTCCAAAAATTTTCCAGCAAGAAATATCTGCTAACTTATAAACAAAATCTGACTGGTCTATTTATAATTATCAATTTCAAAAATTCTAATAGAATTACTGTAGTTCAATTTGGTCAACAATATATTTGAGTACATTCTGTTTTTGCAAAGACGTTTGTTTCTTTGCTTTACATATTTGTTACTTGTCTATTTGTATGTCATTCTGTGAACAGCTGTTCCTTTTTTTATTTAAGCTCACTATTTTTTTCTCACTTATCATTTGCCCATAATACAATTTGGATTATAGACTTAAATGCATGCTTTCTCCTGAGTTACCAGGTGGTGTAAGTGATATAAAAATTGGTTTACTCACAGGTCGTCAAAAAATTTAAGTTAATTAACAAAAATTGCTGGGGAGATGGCTCAGTGGAATAAGTGCTTCCCTGGCAAGTGCAAGGGCCTGAGTTCAATCCCCTGTTCCACCAAAAAAAAAAAAAAAAAAAAAA
>NW_004524623.1:14154539-14155817 GCF_000260255.1 Octodon degus
AAATCTTTAGCATACATGAATAAGTTCATCAAGAATGGAAAGGTCTTCTACGGAGTTCTCTTCTACAGAGTTCTCTCAACACAGCTTTTCCAACTGAGATGAAACACCCATCATTCACACAATAAAACAGAAAAAGGGAGAGATGCTGGGAGCAGCGAAAGCTTGAAATTGGTCATAGTGGAGGGCAGGACAATGCACAATGCCAAAAGCAGCCAAGCTACCTCAATCTCGGGAAAAACATCATGAGTCTCTAGATGACTTTGTGTCTCCTGATACTAACTTCCCGAGAGTATAAATAAAGCCCTGATGTGGCGCTTAGGTCCTTTGCCCATCAGGCAAACAGGCCTCCACCGGAACCCAGCTCTTTTCTGTTGCCTATCTTCCCCTCATTCCTGCCACAGTTCTTCGCTGGGGTACACCAAGCGAGGAACCAATGAGTCCCCAGAGTTCAGGCTGACCTTGATCTTACAGTGGAGGCAAGTCTGGCCTTGAACTCATGGTGATCTCCTGCCTTGACCTCCTGAGTGCTGGGATTACAGGCATTTGTCAGCACACCCAGCTCTAAAACACACTTTTCTGACTGCGAATGTTTTTATTAAAATCTTTATTATGTATCTATTTGTGTCTACCTTGAAAATAATGATCCCATGGCAAAATATATACCACTTATTTCAGATTCATAGTTTGTCTCCTCACAGGCAACTTCAAGGAACGCTGCACCTGTTTCTTCTGAGTTGTAATCAGCAGAGCAATCCTGCCTGCTGGAGAAGGTGCAGTCTGTGATTGGCAGACCAGCCCTGCAGTTGGCTGGCCTCAGGGACTGTCCTGTGGGCATGGTTATGGCACCTGCAATACACCATGGAGCAGAACTGAACTGCGCTATTACAACTCTGGTTATTTCTCAGAACCAAATAATCTTTTAACAGTTTCTTTCTGCATCTAGAGCCAAGGTTGGCATCATTTCTTTGCTGGGGCATTTTCAGAATTACTGGCCATCGGCTTCTGTCCCAGCTGCCTGGCTTGGTGGCATGGCTCAATCAAATTTTTCCTCTTAGGTGCACACTGGTAGTTTACTAATTTCCCATGCTACAAAATATTGTTTTGGGATTTGGGAAAGTGGAATCATCTTTAAATTTGAAATGAACAACACTGGGGTAGTTTCTGTGACTCACAGCATCCTGCTTAGCTTTCCTTTAAGATAAGCAGAGGCGCTTCCCTCTCTTCTGGTGTTCATGAAGTAATTAGGAATAAATAAGCTCCAAGCCAATTTGCACTGGA
>NW_004524623.1:14155917-14157160 GCF_000260255.1 Octodon degus
CTGGGGAGATGGCTCAGTGGAATAAGTGCTTCCCTGGCAAGTGCAAGGGCCTGAGTTCAATCCCCTGTTCCACCAAAAAAAAAAAAAAAAAAAAAGAAATCTGTGTTAATTAACAAAAATTCTTTAGGGTGGAGAGAGATTATTGGATAAGACTCTAACTGGTGAATGGAGGGATGGGTAACCTTTGTTCACTAATAAGGATTCCCCAGTAATCTCTATAGTCTCTTGGGAGACACCCCCAATAATTTGGTCATTGGTCGAAAGATAAAGTTTTTAGAAAAAATTACAAAAAGCTTTTCTCATAAAAGATGCTCTTGGTATAAAGCTAAATTAAGAAACAAAGGTTTTCATATATGTATGATAATTCATTATTGTCAATCTCATGGTGTAGTGTGTTTGATTCCAGATACACAGGTCTTCCAAAAGCGTAGAACAAGTAGTGCTTGTTGTAATAAGACTGTCTTTCAGATTCAGACCTCTGCTGCAACAGCCTATCAATCAGTTGAGTACCTGATTTTCTAATCAAGGAGATTGTGAGACTACAAAGGGAAGTCATTCAGTGATGTACAATGTGCCTAAGCAGAGTCAACTGGAGAGAAAAAGAATCTCCCAAGCTTTCACCGAAAGCAAGTTGGTCAAGCAATGGCCATGACTCATCCAGATGGCTGACACTGACAGAAGATCTAAGAGGTGCTGTACTTTGTTCCAAGATAAATCCCGAGGAGACTTAACTGACCTTGATAGATATCAAAGTTTTTTTTTTTTATTCATACTGGTCTTACCTTCTGTGAATCACAGCATCCTGCTTAGCTTTCCTTTAAGATAAGCAGAGGCGCTTCCCTCTCTTCTGGTGTTCATGAAGTAATTAGGAATAAATAAGCTCCAAGCCAATTTGCACTGGAATCTTAACAACTGTAGGTGGCTGCTGAGTCACTTTGCCAGGTCCCTAGGGCTGATCTCCACCAGCTCACGGTGGCTTGCTGATGGCTTAAGCCAGCCAGACATTGTTCATTTAAATAAATAAATAAATGAATAAAACACTTTAAAAAAAACAAAAGGGAGAATCAGTGCCTCCCACTTCACTTGTCAATATATACTATTACATTTTAAAAATTTTACAAAAGATAGAACTACAGCAACAGAAAAACAATTCAATCAGGGAAAGCAAAAGAAAAAGAAAAAGTTAATCTGGGGTCAAAACTATTCTTGTGTTTTTTTTCTTTTTTTTTTTTTCTTTTTTTTT
>NW_004524623.1:14158003-14165940 GCF_000260255.1 Octodon degus
CAAATCAAATCAAATCAAACCAAATTCATGTTACGGTACACTGAGTTGGAGCCTTTGGAAAGAAATTAGATCAAGTGGTATGGGTTTTAACGATGGTATCCGAGGGGAAGAAAGGGAAAGCCCTTTCTCTATTAATTTCTGTTTGAAACTATTTAAATGACATTCAGTGCTACAGTAGGAAGCACTGAAGTCACACAAGAGGCGGTGACTGTGGAGCTAGGCTCCAGCCAGGGAACTTGGAACGTTGCTCTTGCCCTCTGTCTCTGTGGTTTGGGAAGCCAGCCTTCCTTACAAACAGGGTCTCACTGTAACGCCCTAGCTGGCCTCCCATCTCTGGCCTCAAACAATCCTCCAGCCCCTCAGCCTCCCAAGTGGCTGATACCACTAGAGAGCACCACTGCCCGGATCGGAGAGAACTTTTCAAATGCCGATTAGCCACGCAGTTTAAACTGCCTCTGCTTTGAGTGAGCCAGTCTTGCTGTGTTGCTCAGGCTTGCTTTAATCTCTTGGCTTCTCGTAATCCTTTCGCTGACCAGGGTCCAGCTAAAAGTGTATTTTGTAGAATTTCGCATGTAGATAGCGCAAACCAGAAGGCTTGGTAATCACAGGACTCCGAATGCATTGCTGACAGCGAGGGTCCCAGGTCTCCGCTTCTCTCTTCCGTGCTCCTCAGCCTAGGTGCGGAGGTCGGGGCATGGGCTGGGGCCTACTGCGAGGGCAGAGGGTGCGGAGACCCGGCGGGGCCCCACGCTCCGGGTCCCTTCTCCGAACCGCGTACGATCGGTGTCCCTAAGCTCAGCAGCTGCAGAGGCGCGAGTGCCCGGGCGCGAGCGTGGGTTTGGCGAGCTCCAGGCAGACGACGGGGCTGCAGGACTTTTCTCGCGGCCCTGAGCCCAGCGCGGCCTGCAGGTGGCCACCTGGCCTTTCAACAGGCCAGGTGTGCTGCGCAGGTGGGGCAAGGGGACTGGGCTGGGACAGGGGCGGGGCACCCACAGCCGCGGCCCCGGCCCTACCCAGGGTGCCTGCTTTACCCAGCATGTCCTCTGCCGCCTGAATATTGGGCCCCGGGTGGGATCCGCCTCCTGAGGCTGAGCCCTGGGGATTGGCTCGTGAGCGCGCGGCGGGGGCATGGCGAGGCAGCGGCGATTGGCCCGGGAGGGCAGGGCGGGACCGCGCTGCTGGACTTAGTGGGCGTGGCTTAACGGAGTCTCGACGATTGGCTGGGATCTGGGGGCGGGGCTGTGATGGGCGGAGCCACGACGTTTGGCTCAGGAACGCGGTGAGGGGCGGGCGGGGCTGGGCAGAGCTGTGGCGAATGGCTCGAGAGGGCGGAGCGCGGCGCGGCGCCCCGGGCAGCAGGTGAGCGCCGAGTAAACGCAGCAAGGAGTCGCGCAGTCTTCGGCTCCCGGCTCCAGACATCGCCGAGCCGCCCACCTGCCCCGCACCATGAGTGGCGACTTCCGACGTGTGGCGATCCGGCGCAAGTCCAACCTGGCCTACCTACCGCCGGGGGTCCCGCGGCCGTGGAGCGCACCCTCCTCGCGCGTGGGGCTGGCGGTGCCGCGCTCCCTCGGGGGCCGCGCCTGCGTGGAGCCCGCAGGTGAGCGGGGAGGGCGGTCGGCGGGCGCCGGCGCCGGCTCCTGGGACTTGTCTGCGGCGAAGCCTGGCGGCGATCGGCCCGCCGGCCATGGCCACCTCTGCTGGGCGGAGGCGACCGGTTCTTGCCGGGAGCTTAGACCTAGGACGCAGCATGGATTTCCTTCTTTCCTTTTTTGCTTCCTTCCCTTTCTTCTTGTTCTTTAAAACTCTCTCACCCGGTCCGTGGTCGCCAGAGAACTCTGGCTGCAGATCGGCCCCCAGCGGCTCTGAAATACCAGCAGCGCTCTGCTGACTTCACTTGTCGCGGTGAAGCGAAACTCGTTTGGTGATTTGATTTAAATAGGGCAAATGTTGGATTTTAAATGTTCCCGTTTCGTCCTTGTGAACGTCTAGGACCACGAATGCGCGATGGATTGCAAATACCCGAGCCCCCTAGACGAGGGCAGAGGCGACCGAGTGGGAAAATAGGTCAACAGTTAACTCAGCGACAGTGATTTTGGTCTGTTTGTTTCCTGCAGAATTGGGACTCTGTTGAAATAATTTATGAAACCTCTTGCAGTTTTAGGTTTGATTCAGTCTTAAATGAATGGAAGAATGGTTTCTTTTCAAATGAAAATGCTTTGCTTTGTTTTGAAAGTACTTGTTTTTCCGCTTAATCGACCCAACTTACTGATCAGCTGTTTTCAACTTGCAGCTAGTGGGGTTCAGATTCCTTACATTATCCTTTTATTACGATCACCTGGTTTATTTTCAAACCCTTGACTCTGAGTAAAATATAAATAAATGTTCCCTTAGAATTAAAGGCTAATAAAAAAAAAGAATTAAAGGCTAATGTTGCAATGTACAAATCACAAGGATAAGACAGCTGTAGTTATGAAGGTTTCACCCCACCTCATACCCTCCTATTGATTTATTTTTGCAGCGCCAGGTAGAGATGGAGAGTTTGGCGCAAGCTGGAAAAGCACTTTTCCACCGGCCTACACGTGCCCAGGCCCCCTTTGTTTAAAAAAAAAAAAAACTTCAATGAGAATCAGATTTTTTTTTAAAGGAGTAGACCTTAGCAATAGTTTTTCTAAATTTGTTACATTGTCTCAGTGTTGTTTATTCCTTGAAATTCAACGTTGTTAATGGCATTGTAAGGCTTGAAAGTAATTACTGTATTTTAAGAAGTGTTACTCTCCAATTACAGTCTAACATCTGTAGAAGAAATAGTATCTTTTAAAATTTTCTTTTAGTTTTGTTTTTTTAATTAGGATGTGCTTGCAATATTTTAAACCACTGGGCAACCACACCCTGTTGAATGTGGGGAGTGGAAACCGGTATAGAAAGTGCTTCCTTATTTGGGTCAAATCCTCATTTTGTGGCATCGTTTATCATTATATAAGCACTCCCATCAAAAAATAAACCAGAATAATTTTTTTTCTTTCTTTCTTTTTTTTTTTTTTGCGGAACCGGGGATTGAATTCAGGCCCTTGCACTTGCCAGGCAAGCACTTTTTCTACTGAGCCATCTCCCTGGCCCCCAGATGTAAATTCTTGAGAGGTGACAGTTCACTTCATAACACCCAGGGAAATATCGATATAGGAAAACCACAAAATTTAGATGTGTCATTGTGGCCATTAATCAAGATGTTACTTTCCCTCTTTCCCTAACGAAAGAGCTGGGGGTGTAGCTCAGCGGTAGGGCACTTGCCTGGCCCCAGCAAGGCTTTGGGTGAGACTCCCAGCACTGGGGAAAAAAAGAACAAGAAATGAAAGGTCAAGAACTTGGCAGAAAATTCACACTAGCAGTGCAGTGCTGCACTGACTGCTTATGAAATCCATTATTTTTAGAGTTCTCTAATTTTTGGCTTAAAATAATATGAAAATAAATAGGTTTGATGGTGCGTGCCCATAACCCCAGCACTTGGGAGCCTGAGGCAGGAAGATCACAAGTTTGAGCAAAGCCAGCCTGGGCAAATGAGAGAGCCTGTATCAGAATGAAAGAGACTTGGGGATGTAGCTGGGCCGGGAGCCTTAGGAGAGGTGGAGGAGGGGCCACCCTCTGTGCCCGCTCAGCCTCTCCGAGGGTCTGCGTGTGATGCTTTCCCCAGAGTGGCGCAGAGGAGGAGCGGCATTAAGACTTGAAGGGTTAGCAGCACCGAGGCTCTAGTCCCAACTGGGCCAGTTTCTTAGCTTCTCACTTTTTTCGTCTGAATAGTGGCAGTGACAGTACTTTCAGTGATTGCTAGGGGCATTAAGTACAGTTGTGTGGGCATGTGACAGGCCCAAAACAGACTTCTAAGTGGAACATATAAAGGAGGTTCTTGCTTATCTGTGTTTCCAAAAGTCCCAACACAGTGGGCCAGGGAGATGGCTCAGTGGAATAAGTGGCTAGCGCGAGATCCCGAGTTTGATCCCTGGCACCACCAAAAACAAAGCAAAACGAAAAACACAAAAACAGTCCAAAAAGTCTGACACTACTGGTACAGGCGAGTCTTTAATGGTTTTTCTAAAAATTGTACTCGAGTTAGTGAATGGATGGTCTCCTTTGATGTTCATAATACTGCCATTTATCATATGTATTTTTGTTTGTTTGTGAGGCAGAGTCCTGATATGTAGCCCAGATTGGCCTCAAACACAAGATCCCCCTGCCTCAGCCTCTCAAGTGCTGTCAAATACGTTTTCTGTGTTGTGGCGCCCACAAGTATATGCGTGTCGATTCATCTGACAGCAGTCCTACTCGGCAGGTAACATGCTGCTCACTTTACAGCTGAGGAAATCGGGGACAGGGCTGTGCTCACGTCCCTAGAGTCGTGAGCTGATGCGGAGGCAGGACTCAAATCTAAGGGTGCCTGCTTCAAAGAGGTGGTCTTGCCCAGGTAAAGCTGCCTCTTGGGGAGGGAAAAGTCTGCTAGTCTTAAGCAAATGGTGAGAAGCTGCTAGGAAAGAGGGTAATAGACCCTGGTCATCATTAGGCTTGGAGAGGGGATGGTCTGGCTACTGCATCCCCCCATAGTAAAGTTAAAAAGCCAAAGTGATTTTATTTTTCTTTAAAAACATTTTTTTTTTTTTTTTTAAGCCCAGCACAATGGCACATTGTAATCCCAGCCACTTAGGGGCTGAGCCAGAAAGATCGCAGTGTGAGGCCAGCCTGGTCAACTTAGCCAGCCCCTGTCTCCAAATTAAAATGGGAAAGAGCTGGATGCCCCTCAGTGGTACAGCCTGCTAGTCTTGATTCCCCAGCCCCCGACCCCACCCCACGTGGTCTTTTCATTACGACAAAGTCTTACACACAAAGTCATAGACATGAAGGAGAATTTAAAAAGTCATGTATTTATAATTGCTAATATGCTTGCATTTAGTTCTGCTATCTTATTTGCACTTTATTTGGCCAGCTGCTAAAGGTTCTCCAGAGCTAAAGGTCCAACCCTTGCGGTGGGAGGATCTTAGGGCTGGTGTCCTTTCTGCTGCCACTCCTTGAAGGTGGCTTCTCTTCACTGGTTTCATTGTATGGGGATGCTGATAGTTGCATCAAAGATGCCTCTCTGTAAAAAATGAGAAGGAAGTGGAGCAATTGCTTGCTCTGATTTTATTTGGGGATTGTGTTTTGAGACAGGATCTCATTGTGGAGCTCTGGCTGGCCTGGAACGCAGCAGCCCTCCTGTCACAGCCTCCCAAGTACAGTCCTGTGCTATCATGCCCAGCTGTTCCTATTGTCATGTCAGACATTTCCCTGACTTCCAGGTAGATCAGGCTTGTTCTGGGAGAACACTAATGGGTGTGTCTGAGGCTGCAGCTTTTTCATCAGTTAGCTTTGGTGGGAGATTTCCTAAGTCATCCTGTTTTAGAAGGTGGACCCCGAGTGGGCCTCAGCCTGGGTGCCTGGCAGTGACACCATCTTAACTGGCAGGGACACTCAGCCCAGCAGGGTTTTCTAGGTTTTATAGTCTTAGTTAGCATCATAGTTCTTGCCTTTTGACATTTCTTTTAATTCTGTTTTCTGAGCTCAGCAATACCTTGAAAGCTTGTCTGTTATGTTTTCAGCCTTTGGGTGCTTTGTGGGAAGGGAATTTGTATTATTCTGTCAAGGCTTTCCTCCTACCTTCCCTCCCTCCTCTTTTCTTTTCCTCCCCTCCCTGTCCATCTCTTCCTTTGTTTGTTCAGTGTCTCTGGTGAGACCCAGGACCTCACACACATGGGGCAAGTGTGTTACTACTGAGCCACACCCAAACCAGATTTTTTTTTTTTTTTTTTTTGAGACAAGGTCTCCCTAAATTGTCCAGAATGGCCATGAATTTACAGTCCTCCTGCCTCAGCCTCTTGATTACCTGTGAGGATAGTCCTGCACTACCATATCGGGCTTCTTGGAATACAAATTTTTAAATGTACTAAACAAGTCCTTTGCACAATGCTTTGTTGTGAAATGTCAGTTTGCATCAGAATCATTAATGTGTCCCAGAAGCTCTTTAAACACACTGTGAAACTGAAAGGTCCTCAGACGGGATGGAAACCAAGGAAAGGTTCTTCCTTTAAGGAACAGTTTAAAGAATAGGCAGTGATTTTTTTTTTTTTTTTTAAAGAATGGTTGTGTAAACCAGGAACTCTGAACACACAGGGATTCTTACTCCACCCTCTCTTTTTGGTTGTGTCCCTTCTTCTGGGGATAGGAGGGGACAGAAGGGGCTGCAGGGACTGCCCACCTGCGGGTTGCACTCCACTGTGTGTGTGTAGGGAAACTGATGCTTCCAGTGATGTTGCAAATTGCCACCAAATGGATTCAAATTTGATGCATTTATTTATTTTTGTTTAAAAAAATTTTAAATCAGTTATTTATGTATTTATTTGTTTGGTACAGGATCTTGCTAAACAGCTTGGACTCATAGTGATCCTCCTGTCTCAGCCTCCCCAGCATTGGGATTACAGGCATGCACCACTGCACCTGGTTTTGTTGGCTGGCTCAAAATGCAGTACCAGGGATTGACCCTGAGTCCTTGTCCTTGCCAGGCAGGTGCTTAGACCACTGAGCTATCTTCCCAGCCCCAAACTTGTTGCATCGCGTGCTGTGCATGTAAACCGCACTTAATTCGGTGGGTTTGGACAGGACGATGTAACTGTATTTTTAAAACTATGTCAGATAATCTGATGCACTGCTTTGTTCCCTGAATGCCAGGCCCTGGCTGAACCCGTATTACCTGGAGCACCAGGTAGGGTTTCCCAGCCACACCCCAGACCCGTGGTGGTGAACCTGACCCTGTAGCACTCGCTCTATCACAGCCCTGGACTCTGGACCCAGTCTGCTGGTATAGTCATAGCAGCTGGGCATCTCAGCGGGGCCTGGGAGCTGCTGCTCCAGCCAGCCAGGCTGGAGCTGCCTGGGTAACCAGGCCAGCAAGGGGCGGCGGAGACTGTGGTCCAGGCCTTCTGCGGTGGCCCCTGGGCTGTTTCTGGTTGCTTCCTGGTTGCACCTTTGGCACCTGTTCCGGTCCCCTGTGCTGCTTGGCTGCACCAGTGGGGTCCCAGGGTGGAGCTGCCCAGCCCTGTGCCTCTCCTGAGCTTAAGATGCCATGGGGTGGATCATGCAGATAGAATCCGGGTGCTTGTGTACACTGAACAAACAGCTGCAAGAGCAGTTCCAGTGGCAAAAGAGAAAGCACTTGCGTGTATTGAAGGGAACAGGAAGACATGCTCAGGGCAGGTCGGTGCCTGCAGAAACGAGGTCATGCTCAGACGGAATAGTGGGGTTGGGATGACCAAGAGAGAAGCAGCCCGCAGGGCCCCCAGGCTTTCAGAGCTTCCGAGATGCGCTTCCCTGCTCCAGGTGCGGCTCACGAGTGCCACTCCGTGGGGTCTCTGGGTAAGACTGACAGGAGTGATGGACCGGCTCTGAGTCATCTGGGGGCTTTCCACATGCACTTGTGTCCCGTGGTTCATTCAACGACAGGCATGAGATGCAGTGCATGTGTCGGAACTTTGACATCCAACACGCATGTGCTGTGGCTTGGACCTACAGAGGTTTCGAGGGTCTTTGTATTTTTCTGGCAGAAAAAGAGAGTTTTCCCTGAGCTGTTGTCCAAATTCTTGGTCTCTGCACCAACTTGTGCTAAAGCTACAATGATTTTTTTTTTTTTTTTTTTGGTCTTTTTGAGACAGAGCCTTCCTATGTAGAGTTGTGGCTGGACTTGAACTCGGAACTCTCATGTAACCCAGGCTGGCCTCGAACTCATGGCAATCTTCCTGCCTCAGCTTGTGGTGTATGCCACCACACCCAGCTTGCAATGACTTTAAGTCAAGTTCATGTATACAGTATTTTCTTTTTTAATTTTATTTATTTATGTGTGTGTGTGTGTGTGTGTGTGT
>NW_004524623.1:14166242-14167601 GCF_000260255.1 Octodon degus
AAAAAAAAAAAAAAAAAAAAAAACGAAGTAAAAGCTCCTTAATGAGACTCCTGACGGCTCCTGCTGGTATGTTCAAGTGAGAGGCAGTCTGTCAAAAGTTGTCAGGATGTGCTAGAGCCAGACTTAGTTAAAGATAACATCCCCCTACAGAAAAGTAAGGATTTCTAATGATCTTTTGTTTGCGCTGCAGAAACCTGAGTAACCCTATAACTTTTCCTGAAACCTGCCACCTCAGCCTTGTCTACTGAGGCCTCATCGGTGTGTTCCTAGCCTCGGGAATCTAGGGGTAGATGGAGCGAGCACCTTGGCCTTAGTATCTTGCACTCTGGAGCAGGGTGTGAGGCACAACAGTACACTGCAGTGTGTGTGTGTGTGTGTGTGTGTGTGTGAAAGCCAAGGAGGGCTTGGGCTGATTGGCGGTGTCCTGTGTCCCAGTTTCCAGGTCACCCAGGACAGAGAGTCAGCTCTGGTTGAAGCAGCACCGTGTGATTCTGGAACTCCTTATGGCCTTGGGGAAGCAGTGTTTCTCCCCTGCCCCCAAGTTCCTTTCAGAGCCCTCAGCAGTGGATTCCGTCAGTATCTCTGTTCTGTCCAAGTCCCTGCATCCTGTGTGATGAAGCGCATCTTCTGCCGCGCTTTTCTGATCCCGCTAACTCTAGCATCTTTTATTCCTCAGCATGTATTTGAATGTCCGCTGCAGTCCTGCATTGGAGGGCTTAGCAATCAGAACGATATACAATAAGTCCTCGACTTAGAAACATTCGAGTTGCGAACTTCCACAGATACATGTGGAGCTTGAATTACGGGCACTCGTAGGTGCGGACACATTGGAAAAGCAACTCACGTGTGTGTGGGACACTGTCACAGCTGTGCTGCCCAGAGCTCACGGTGCAACGCACAGTGTGCAGTGTAGCACAGTGCTCAGGCAGAGCCTGGGATGTCCGCAAGCAGGAGGAAGGGCAGCAGCGGTGATGTGGAGGGGACGCTAGGAAGTGTGAAGCAGTAACCACAGGGGCAAAAGTGGAAATAATGGCGAGATTGGGCTGACACAAAAGATAGATGTCCCTTGTTCTTTGTGTCTTTGTGTTTTGTGTGCATCTGTGCCAAGTCATGTAAGACCCACTTTGTCGCACTTAGGAATGAATCTGACTTACTGATATAGGGGAAGGAAACCCCCAACCTGAAAGATGCCTGGGACAAGTTCGTGTTCTCTAAAACGGAAGAAAATTTTAGGAACAGAGGTTATGAGCAGAATATATTTACTGGGGGAAAGAAAGCTTCTGTCAGAGAGGGACAGGAGGGGACCCAAGTGGGTTGCCCCTGGGAATTGGTCTTTTCCAAGGATTTTTTTTTTTTTTT
>NW_004524623.1:14167914-14176584 GCF_000260255.1 Octodon degus
GTCACTGACTCTTCCTGGCTTCCTCAAGGATTACCAACCCCTGATGCTTATCTTTTTGGAGGTCAGCATTTGTTTGTTCTCTCTCTCTCTCTCTCTCTCTCTCTCTCTCTCTCTCTCTCTCTCTCTTTTGCAGAACCAGGGATTGAACTTAGACCCTTGCATCTACTAAGCCATATCCCCGGCCCCTGTCTTCTCTTTTGTCTGGAGGTCTGGCCCACAGCTGGAGTGCTCTCCCCACAGTTGCGAGGTATCTTGTCTTCCAGATTGTCTCCTTGAGGGCCTAGCCCTGCCTGACTGCCTATGTTTCTATCTCACTCAGCTGCCTGCAACATTGCAAATGTTCTGCCTGAGTGGAAGTGGTCCATAAGTTGGGGATTTACAGTACTAGAGTGGCTCAGGTGCAGAACTTCGACCACCTGGGTCTTGCTCAGGTGCAGGACTTTGACCACCTGGGTCTTACTCAGATGTAGGACTTCGACCACCTGGGTCTTAATCCTCCTCTATTGTTAATTACCTTGTGTATTTGGGGATGGTACCGGGTTTTGGGGTATTGGAGTTTCCTTCTGAAGGTGGTTTCTAGGTTCTTTCTGTCCTGAACAAAGAATTGGTCAAGGGAAGTGTAAAGGGTAGCAGAGTTTTATTAAAGACAGTAAAAGAAACAGGCTCTGCAGAGCGAGTTTGGGCCAAGGGAAAAGTAGGAAGGGAGGTGCAGCCTATGGTGGTGCAAGGATGGCCCTGTGCGAGAGAGCGTGGTGGGATCGCCTCAGGGTGGGCGTTCTTTTATATGACCCACTCCTCTGGCTGACATCAGATTGAGGCCACTTTATGAAAACTGGCTGAAGTTCTTGTGAGCCGTCCGTCCATGTGTAGGGCTCTGCCAGCTGCTCTGCACATGTCTCCTGGGATCTCGTCATTCACAGGTCAGGCCTCCTTTCCCAGCCAGCATAGAGACACACTATTTATTTATTTATTTATTTATTTATTTGGTACAGGATCTCGCTATGCCAGTGGGACTTGTAGTGATTCTCCTGTCTCAGCCTCCCCAGCACTGGGATTTCAGTGGCCAGCACAGCTTGCCTGGAGTTCCCGGGCTGGCATGGTATGCGGGGGGAATCGAACCCAGGTCCTTGGTCAGGCCTCCTTTCCCAGCCAGCATAGAGACACACATCCTGTTTATTTATTTATTTATTTATTTGGTACAGGATCTCACTATGCCAGTGAGACTTGCAGTGATTCTCCTGTCTCAGCCTCCCCAGCACTGGGATTTCAGTGGCCAGCACAGCTTGCCTGGAGTTCCGGGGCTAGCATGGTATGCGGGGGGGATCGAACCCAGGTCCTTGTGTTTGCCAGGCAGGCACTTAGATGACCAAGCTATCTCCCTAGCTGAGGGAGCTTGCTCCAGCTGGAAGGGGCTGCAGAGCCTGCCTACTGGTGGTTGTATTCACTTGGAGTATTGTGACTCACTAGTTGGTTAAAGAAAACATCCATCAGAAGACAATGAGAAGAGAGCTAGTGACTGTTGAGCTTCAGTTCAAAGGGAGAAAGAAAGTCACTTTACTGTTGGGAATGTAAAACTTACAGAGAGCCCTTCCTAGTCCTTGTCATGGCCAGGAAGGTTATATTTGTAATCCTATGAAAAGTTACTGGAATTCTAATGAGTTGATTCCAGTCCACCACTTCCGGTGCGATCCACGGTGAGAGTAAAGACACTAAGGCACATTTGTAGTTATGGGGAGCCACGGGGTACCAAGTCTAGCCATGATGGTGGCAATCTGGAATAAAGGCCTTGACCCACGGCTGAACCCAGGTTTTATTAATTTGTGAAGCAAGGTGTGTTTGAGCATGAGTGGTACGAGGCAGGGGAGTGCTGTGAGCTGGGCCAGGGAGGAGGCCTGAAATTGGCTCTGCGATATGGAGACGCTAATCCTCACTAGCACATGGAGATAGCATCTGATCTTTTGGGGTCAGTGCTTCAGCTCTGGTGTATCATCTTTCGAGCCCAGGAAGTCATAGCCTCTATCTTGAGGATCCCAGCCAACAGTGACAGTGTGGAGCACCGGCTCTCCAGCCACCTAGTGCAGCTCACAAGGGAACAGCAGAGATCATGGAAACCCTGCCTGAGACTACCCTTCAGCACCCGGGCTGGACCAATATGCATTGCTTAAAGCCAGTTGAGGGGGTAAGGACAAGTCCTAGCTGGCTCTGTACCTATCAGTACGTGGAAATAGGCTCAGGCACAGCCAAAATGGAGACAAGTGCTCCTCCTTCGAGGAGAGTCGCCTAGGTTGTCCTCCACAAAACCCAAATATGAGGAGCAGGTCAGATTTCCACACTTCTTGAAGAGGACACAGTATGGCAAAGAGGGAGTGTAGGTAAATTGTCAAGAGCCCAAGAGCCATAGCCTTAGCACGATCACCCACATAATGGCTCTAATTAAAAACAGGAGCCTCAATATAGGTACCATTGAAGCGGAAGTGAATTAGGGTCGTTAGTGACTAGTTATCAGCACCTGCAGCACCTGCACCTCTGAAGAGGAACCTTGGGTTTTCCGGAAATTCTCAGGAATAGCTTTCTTCTTAGGCCTGTGAAAATTCTAGTGACCGTTTCTTATGGAGGACTTCTATAGCTTGTCACCGCATCTTTGAGGAAGACCCAGAGTGACTCTTCAAGAACTGGGACTAAGGCTGGGGTCTTGGGGGCTGCCCTTCTTGCCTCCTTGTCAGTCTTTGGTTTTCCCAACGAGACTTTAGACATGTCTCTTGTGAGTCCTTTGCAATGCGTGGCTCCAACCTGTTTGGGAAGACAGACTGCCTCCAAGAGCTGTAGAATGTTCTGCTTGTGCTTTATAGGTGATTGGCTACTAGCCAGCAAGCTCCTCCTTTCCAGATTGCTATATGGGCTTGTAGCACCAGAAAGGCATATCTGGAGGCTGTACACATTTATAGCCTCTTGCCCTTCACTAATATCAGTTACCCAGCAAGAGCTGTTAGCACCACTCTTTGAGCAGAGGTCCCCAAGGGGAAAAATTTAGCTTCAGTAACCTGTTATGAGCTGACAACTACGCAGTCTGTCTTTTGATGTCCTCCTTGGGCAAAGCTGCCATCAGTGAACCGTGTGTCCTCAGGGTCTTGGAGGGGCTGGACCAGTTTGCAGCGATGTCCTGCCTGCTTTCATAGTCTGGGGGATTACTTGTTCTCCAGAGTGGCCGGCTTCTAAGCCTGTAGACATTAAAGAGGCAGGATGTAGGGTAGTGGAAGTTTTATAATAACTTCAGTGGTGTCTAAAAGCATGACCTAATACTTAGCCATTCTTCTGTTAACCACAAGTAAGCTTTGGTCTCAAGAGTCACTTTGATCTGATTGGGAGTCAGGACTTACAGTTTGTAACCTAAAGTTAGTTTCACAGCTTTCTCCATTATCATAGCTGTAGCTGCTACTGTTCTTAGGGATGATAGCCATCTAGCAGCCACTCCATCTAACTTAAAAGTATACCACTGAGGAGAGTTCTTTCCTTAGCCTTTTGGTCAAGACACACAGCACTTTCTTTCCTGATATGTAGAGGAACAAGGAATTTTCTATGTCAGGTACAGTAATACCTTGGTTCATGACTGCTTCTGTTCGCAAACAGTTTGGTTCATAAACAAAAGTGTTAGGCAGAATTTTGTTTCTGTTTACAAACTCTGCACCAGATGACAAACACCATCTTTGCATAGTCATCTTCCCCCAACTCATAAAACAAATTAATTTCATAAGCTGAGGTACCACTGTATAATACCAGCAGCAGGATCCAACTGTGGGCTTGTTGGATCAGGGAGAAATGGTGTAATTGCAGCAGATAAAGTCTGTTTTGGACTTAGCTGGAATTTGAGAATTGCCTCCAATTTTTCCCTTCTAGCAAAGAAGTAGGACACCATGGGACCATTAGAAATGCATAGTCGAACATTTGTCCTTTTTAGTGACACAGTAAAGAATCTCTAATGAGGGAGGGGTCTTTTTAGTCCCAAACATTTTGCTATAGATCTAGAGGAGGGTTTTCCAGAGAAGTCAGAGCAGAATGAAGTAATTTAATTGGCTCGCCCATCACATTCAGAGTTCCTAACAGTACATGGA
The DNA here is from genome assembly GCF_000260255.1 of Octodon degus. NCBI lineage: Eukaryota > Metazoa > Chordata > Mammalia > Rodentia > Octodontidae > Octodon > Octodon degus. The sequence continues at coordinate 14,172,024 of NW_004524623.1, forward strand.
CACGTCCATGGATGAAGGCATTGAAGATTCCCTTGAGCCTCTTCAGAGAGGGAAATGAGGTTTTGGCTAGCCTAACCCCTCTCTGGGACAGGGGACAGTCACCCCTCCAGTGCCATGAGTCAGGCACATTGGCTGCCTGGCACCTGGAATGGGGCCCAGGCAGCGACTTGGTGCAGTTGCACCCCCAGTGTCCTGGCTTCTTGCACTTAAAACAGGAATTGGATTTTTCCTTAGGTGGCCTGAGTGAGTTTAAGGTACTGCCAATTGTGACAGCTGTAGTTCTAGCTTTTCTCCTTGGACCCTCCTTCAGATCCTGATTGTTGATCACAGAAAGTGCCACGTCCAGCAGCTGGGCCACAGGTGTCTGGGGTCCCATCTGAAGTGTCTTCGTTAAACGCGTGGGGGAGACTCACATCTCCCTGAGGGACAGGTGGAGATCCAGGGACATCTTCCTGGAAGATGGTCAAAGTTGTCTCTCCCCACACAGGGGGCTGCACATAGGGGGCTGCTCATAAGAACTACAGAGTCTGGGCTTGTCTTGAGATAAAGTCAGGAAAGCCTGAACATAGGTGATTTCACTTTGTTTTCTATGATTTGTTTGTTTGAGACAGGGTCTCACTATGTGGTCCCAGCTGCGCTTGAACTTACTATTAAGCCCAGGCTGGCCTCAAACTCATTGCAGTCCACCTGCCTCAGCATTCTGAGTGCAGGGATTAGAGGCAGGCACCAGCATGTCTGGCTACTTTCTGTGTTTTTAGCAGAAATAGTTTAACTGAAAAATAGTCTCATTTAAAGTGCCTTCCCCTATCCCTCTCACCGTTTCCTAGTCCATAGTGAACTCAAGTTGTATTACAGTAGAAGATAAGCTATTCCTTTTTTAAATTGGCAGGGTAGGGCTGGGGATATAGCTCAGAAGCAGCGCAGTGCCTGCTTGGCAGTGTCAGGGTCCTGAGTTTGAATCTCAGTACCCCCCCCCCCGCAGTGTCAGGGTCCTGAGTTTGAATCTCAGTACCCCCCCCCCCCAAAAAATTGGCAGGATCAAACCTTTGCCCTTGATTAAAGGTGGAGCCTAGTGATGAAGTCAGTGGAATCTGCAGGGCATGGTTTATGACTCATCTTCTGGCCTAGAGAAACAGGTAGGTCTTAGATCTTTAAGATAGGGTTTCATGCAGACCGAGGGGACCTGATTTGAACCCACAAGCATTCCCCATGAGACTCAGGTATCACTAGATGGATGTCTCTGTCCAAAGCTAGAATGATGCTGATATCTTTCATAGAAGCACAGAAGAAAGCCCTCCTGGGGGCTGTTCCTCTCCATATGGGGCCCACTACTTCCTTATGGAGAGGGGGTTGAGCTGCTCCATGGCTCTCCCTAGAACTTTGAAACTCCTTGAGATCAGGGTGGACTCCCCACCTCCACCTGGGATCCCCTGAGCCACTGTGGAGTCCCTTGATGGCTCTACTTAGGTAGAAGAAAGCCACTTAGGAAACAGCATCTCTTGCATTTACCAAGACAGTAAGCTGTGCTAATTTTGTATTTTTCTTTTGGTGTGTAGTACAGGGTCTCACCACTGGACTGGACTCTGGTACCCTGTCCACAGCCTCCCAAATGCTGGGATTGCAGGTGCACTAGCACGCTCAGTCTCCATCACTGTCTCAGCACTCCCCGGGGTTGGGCAGATCAGGCTGGCATGGCAGATCAGGGGTCGAACACCCAGCCCCTGTGTCTGCCTAAGCAGGCCTTTTAATCTGCTGAGCTGTTTGGCTGGCCCTGTGTTAATTTGTTTAAGGCAGTAGAGATGAAAACCTCTTTTTCAAGGAAAAAAAAAACCCTTAAAAAAACGCTAGGAATGATTCACAGTTGAGTGAAGCTTTGCTGACTGTTCTTTTGTTTTGCTTAGGCTGTCAGGCCAATCTTTCTAGAATTTTATTTTATTTATTTTTTTGGCAGAACCAGGGATTGAACTCAGACCCTGTGCTTGCCAGGGAAGCACTTATTCTACTGAGCCATCTCCCTGGCACTATTTTTTTCTGATACTGGGGATTGAGCCTGGGACCTTGCATTCGCCAGGCAGGCGCTAATGCCACTGAGCTATATCCCCAGTTAGGCAAATATTTCTAAATAAGCTGCACTGCAGGAGGAAGAGCAAGAAAGGGGTGTGGCCTAAGGGGAGAGCCAGCGGCCTGGAGGCCACTGCTCCTTGCCCCAGAGGCTGTGCTTCTATCTACCGGGGTGAGACTTCTGGTGACCATGAGGTCACTTGAATCAGAGGTGGCAGAAGCCCCGGGGCTGCGTTATGTGACAAACCACAATGTGGAGAGTGAACTAACTTGGATGAAATAACTCTGAGAAGGCAGAGTGCGTGAGGGAAGCACAGGCGAGACTTTGAGCATACGAAAGGGGTAAACCAGGGTAGCCCGCTCCTCGGGCAGGCTGCCGAGTTACCAACAGCTATTTTGCCCCCCAGAGAGTGGGAAAGCTGAGCAGAGCATCGTGGAGAACAGAAGCACGAGGTCAGAAAGACGCAGGCAAGTCCAGGTCGCGCACCTGGCTCCCGAAGGAGCCTCTCTCCAGCTGGGTCGATAACAGGCTCTGGCCACTGACCTCATAGCGACCACAAAGATGGAAAAGAAAGGGGGAGACCAGCTGGAAGCGGCTCTGCAGGTCTCCCATGCAGCAGCGGTGTTCCTTTCACCCTCCTCCAGCTCCTGAATGTGGAACATAAAAAAGGGAAGAAAAATAGAGAAACAAAGGATATGCCAGGGAGGCCTTATTTGCTTCCTCTGCCTGCAAAGCCAAATATGTTATCAGTTTTAGAGTGCTAGAGGTGGGTTACAGGTCCATTCCTGTTTTGTTTTGTTTTTTAAATGTGAGACAAAGTCTGACTAGTGCAGACTGGCCTGAAGCTCACAGAGATCCTCCTGCTTCAGCCTCCTAAGTGTCGGGATTGCAGGCCTGCGCCACCACGCCCGAGGCTCTAGGTTCTGTCTGCCCTGAGCCAAGAATTGGTCAAGATAAGTACAAACTATATCGAAGTTTTATTAAAAAAAGGAAAAGAAGCAGGCTCTGCAGAGCAAGTCTGGGCCAGCTAAAAGTAGGAAAAGAAACACAGCCTGCAGCCTGAGGGCGGCCCACGCAAGGCCCACGCAAGAGAGCAGCGGCAGCAGCTCGCTGTGGACGTGCTTTCGTGGCACCCATTCCGCAGGCTGATGTCACGTTGAGGCCATCTTATGAAGACCTGCTGAAGTTCTTGTGAGCCGCAGGTGTGGAGGGCTCCGCAAACTGCTCTGCACGCATGCCCTGGGATGTAGTCCTTTGTGGGCTAGGCCTTCTTCCCCAGGAAGCTGCGCCACGCCCTGCTCTTCTGACTCAGCTGCTCCCTTAGACTCAGTTTCTCGTATGTAACATTGTGGGTATTTTTTTTTTTTTTCTTTTGAGACAGGGTCTCACTGTAGAGTGGTTGGCCTAGAACTCACTATATAGCCTGAGCTGACCTCAAACTTGTAATGATCCTCCTGCCTCGGCCTCCGGAGACCTGCCACACCTGGCGGCCATATTGCTGTCTTTCTGTATAGCTCAGGCTGGTCTCACCTCACTGTGTAGTCCGGGCTGGGCTCTGGTGTGCACCACACATGTTGGGAGAATCTGATCAATTCATACTTTTAAAGGGAAGCGCCTGGGAAGTGTTGGGGTAATAACTGGCTCAGCGTCGTTAGCAGCAGCAACCCTGGTCTCGCAGGTGGCTTCGGGGGGCATCTTGGGATCGGATGGTGGTCTCAGGGCCGTGGGCACAGTGGCGTGCGTGGTCAGCGCTGCCTTGTGTGGGCTCACCCTCTGTTGCCTCTCTGCCCTTCCGGCTTAGTCCTCTTCCCGGCGGCCCTGCCCTCGGAACTGTGCTTGGCTGCCCACTCCTCAATTTTTCCTTCTGCGCTGCCTTGAGCCAAGTCGGGTCACGAAACTGCCCTCCCGAGCTGACTTTCAGCCCAGGCCATCCGCTGTGTGTGTTCGCAGAACAGGGATTCCTGTCCTCAGGGCCCGCATAGTTCTTCCAATGGCCAGGGGCAGCCCTGGGGCAGCGCTTGCTCGCACCTGCTCCCTGGCTCGCTTTTGCTGGCGTCCTTGGCTCTGCCCTCACAGGTCAGCAGCGCAGCGCAAGCCCCGGCCTGCAAGCCCTGCTGTGTCTCCCCAGGCTCAGATGCGTGCCTGTGTTTAGCAGAGCGGGGGAACGGGAGCCACCTGGACCACCCTCCTTCCTCCCTGTCCTCACTTTTCTCTGGCCAGAGCCTTTGCTTTGTTGCCTTTTTCCATCCCAAATCTGATTGAAGAAACTCCTCTCTTCTGCTTGGTGCATGTGGCTGTCGCCAGTGTGCTAGCTCCAGAGTCATCCCAGCACTGACGGTCACAAGTCAAGTCCCACCTGGGCCACTTAGTGAGAGCTAATAAGGTAAGGCCTCGGATTATAGTTTAGGGTTTGATTCCCAGTGTATAAGCACCTACCTGGCAATCGTAAGGTTCTGAGTTCAATCACCAGTACAAAAGAAAAAAAAAAAAAAAGATTCC